>NW_022436952.1:34217432-34518151 GCF_009761245.1 Sapajus apella
TCCCCATGCTATCTCTCCCCACCTCCCCACCCCCCCGTCCCTCCCCCATTTCCCCCCAACAGACCCCAGTGTGTAGTGCTTCCCTCTCTGTGTGCATGTGTTCTCATTGTTCAACACCCGCCTATGAGTGAGAACATGCGGTGTTTGATTTTCTGCTCTTGTGTCAGTTTGCTGAGAATGATGGTTTCCATGTTCATCCATGTCCCTACAAAGAACATGAACTCATCATTTTTGATGGCTGCATAATATTCCATGGTGTATATGTACCACATTTTCCCTGTCCAGTCTATCATCGATGGGCATTTGGGTTGGTTCCAGGTCTTTGCTATTGTAAACAGTGCTGCAATGAACATTCAGGTGCACGTGTCCTTATAGTAGAATGATTTATAATCCTTTGGATATATACCCAGTAATGGAATAGCTGGGCCAACTGGAATTTCTATTTCTAGGTCCTTAAGGAATAGCCACACTGTCTTCCACAATGGTTGAACTAATTTACACTCCCACCAATAGTGTAAAAGTGTTCCTATTTCTCCACATCCTCTCCAGCATCTGTTGTCTCCAGATTTTTTAATGATTGTCATTCTAACTGGCATGAGATGGTATCTCAATGTAGTTTTGATTTGCATTTCTCTAATGACCAGTGATGATGAGCATTTTTTCATGTTTATTGGCCTCATGTATGTCTTCTTTTGTAAAGTGTCTGCTCATATCCTTTGCCCACTTTTGAATGGGCTTGTTTGTTTTTTTCTTGTAGATCTATTTTAGCTCTTTGTAAGTTCTGGATATCAGCCCTTTGTCAGATGGGTAGACTGCAAAAACTTTTTCCCGTTCTGTTGGTTGCCGATTCACTCTAATGACTGTTTCTTTTGCTGTGCAGAAGCTGTGGAGTTTGATTAGGTCCCATTTGTCTATTTTGGCTTTTGTTGCCAATGCTTTTGGTGTTTTGGTCATGAAGTCCCTGCCTATGCCTATGTCCTGAATGGTTTTGCCTAGATTTTCTTCTAGGGTTTTTATGGTGTTAGGTCTTATGTTTAAGTCTTTAATCCATCTGGAGTTAATTTTAGTGTAAGGCGTCAGGAAGGGGTCCAGTTTCTGCTTTCTGCACATGGCTAGCCAGTTTTCCCAACACCATTTATTAAACAGGGAATCATTTCCCCATTGCTTGTTTTTTTCAGGTTTGTCAAAGACCGGATGGTTATAGATATGTTGTGTTGCCTCTGAGGCCTCTGTTCTGTTCCATTGGTCTATATCTCTGTTTTGGTACCAGTACCATGCTGTTTTGATTACTGTAGCCTTGAAGTATAGTTTGAAGTCTGGTAGTGTGATGCCTCCTGCTTTGTTCTTTTTGCTTAGAATTGACTTGGCTATGCGGGCTCTCTTTTGGTTCCATATGAAGTTTAAGGTAGTTTTTTCCAGTTTTGTGAAGAAAGCCATTGGTAGTTTGATGGGAATAGCATTGAATCTGTAAATTACTTTGGGCAGTATGGCCATTTTCACGATATTGATTCTTCCTAACCATGAACACGGAATGTTTCTCCATCTGTTTGTGTCCTCTCTTATTTCATTGAGCAGTGCCTTGTAGTTCTCCTTGAAGAGGTCCTTTACATTCCTTGTTATTTGTATTCCTAGGTATTTTATTCTCTTTGTAGCAATTGTGAATGGCAGTTCGTTCTTGATGTGGCTCTCTTTAAGTCTGTTATTGGTGTATAGGAATGCTTGTGATTTTTGCACATTGATTTTGTATCCTGAGACTTTGCCGTAGTTGCTTATCACTTTCAGGAGATTTTGGGCTAAGACGATGGGGTCTTCTAGATATACAATCATGTCGTCTGCAAATACAGACAATTTGACTTCCTCCTTTCCTATTTGAATACCCTTTATTTCTTTTTCTTGCTTGATTGCTCTGGCTTGAACTTCCAGTGCTATATTGAATAGGAGTGGTGAGAGCGGGCATCCTTGTCTAGTGCCAGATTTCAAAGGGAATGCTTCCAGTTTTTGCCCATTCAGTATGATATTGGCTGTTGGTTTGCCGTAAATAGCTTTTATTATTTTGAGATACGTTCTGTCAATACCTAGTTTATTGAGGGTTTTTAGCATAAAGGGTTGTTGAATTTTGTCAAAGGCCTTCTCTGCATCAATTGAGATAATCATGTGGTTTTTGTCTTTGGTTCTGTTTATGTGGTGAATTAAGTTTATAGACTTGCATATGTTGAACCAGCCTTGCAACCCTGGGATGAAGCCTACTTGATCATGGTGGTTAAGCTTTTTGATGTGCTGTTGCAATCGGCTTGCCAGTATTTTATTGAAGATTTTTGCATCTATGTTTATCATGGATATTGGCCTGAAGTTTTCTTTTCTTGTTGAGTCTCTGCCGGGTTTTGGTATCAGGATGATGTTTGTCTCATAAAATGATTTGGGAAGGATTCCCTCTTTTTGGATTATTTGGAATAGTTTCAGAAGGAATGGTACCAGCTCCTCTTTGTATGTCTGGTAGAATTCGGCTGTGAACCCACCTGGATCTGGGTTTTTTTTGGGTAGTAGGCTCTTAATAGCTGCCTCAACTTCAGACCTTGTTATTGGTCTATTCAGGATTTCAACTTCTTCCTGGTTTAGGCTTGGGAGGAGGCAAGTGTCCAGGAATTTATCCACTTCTTCCAGGTTTACTAGTTTATGTGCATAGAGCTGTTTGTAATAATCTCTGATGATGGTTTGAATTTCTGTGGAATCTGTGGTGATATCCCCTTTATCGTTTTTTATTGCATCAATTTGGTTATTCTCTCTTTTCTTTTTTATTGATCTGGCTACTGGTCTGTCTATTTTGTTGATCTTTTCAAAAAAACAGCTCCTGGATTTATTGATTTTTTGAAGGGTTTTTTGTGTCTCTATCTCCTTCAGTTCTGCTCTGATCTTAGTTATTTCTTGTCTTCTGCTAGACTTTGAGTTTTTTTGATCTTGCTCCTCTAGCTCTTTCAATTTTGATGCTAGGGTTTCAATTTTAGATCTCTCCTTGCTTCTCATGTGGGCACTTATTGCTATATATTTTCCTCTAGAGACTGCTTTAAATGTGTCCCAGAGATTCTGGTATGTTGTGTCTTCATTCTCGTTGGTTTCAAAGAACATTTTTATTTCTACCTTCATTTCATAGTTTATCCAGTCAACATTCAAGAGCCAGTTGTTCAGTTTCCATGAAGCTGTGTGGTTCTGAGTTAGTTTCTGCATTCTGAGTTCTAACTCAATTGCACTGTGGTCTGAAAGAGTGTTTGTTATGATTTCCTTTCTTTTGCATTTGCTGAGGAGTGATTTATTTCCAATTATGTGGTCAATTTTAGAGTAGGTGTGATGTGGTGCTGAGAAGAATGTATATTCTGTGGATTTGGGGTGGAGAGTTCTGTAAATGTCTATTAGGTTTGCTTGTTCCAGGTCTGAGTTCAGGTCCTGGATATCCTTGTTAGTTTTCTGTCTGGTTGATCTGTCTAATATTGACAATGGGGTGTTAAAGTCTCCCACTATTATTGTGTGGGAGTCTAAGTCTCTTTGTAAGTCATTAAGAACTTGCCTTATGTATCTGGGTGCTCCTGTATTGGGTGCATATATATCTAGGATCATTAGCTCTTCTTGTTGCATTGATCCTTTTACCATTATGTAATGTCCTTCTTTGTCTCTTTTGATCTTTGTTGCTTTAAAGTCTATTTTATCAGAGATGAGAATTGCAACTCCTGCTTTTTTTTGCTCTCCATTTGCTTGGTAAATCTTCCTCCATCCCTTTATTTTGAGCCTTTGTGTATCCTTGCATGTGAGATGGGTTTCCTGGATACAGCACACTGATGGGTTTTGTCTTTTTATCCAATTTGCCAGTCTGTGTCTTTTGATTGGGGCATTTAGTCCATTTACATTTAGGGATAATATTGTTATGTGTGAATTTGATACTGCCATTTTGATGCTAGTTGGCTGTTTTGTTCATTAGTTGATGCAGATTCTTGATTGTGTTGATGCTCTTTACCATTTGGTATGTTTTTGGAGTGCCTGCTACTGGTTGTTCCTTTATATGTGTAAAGCCTCTTTCAGGAGCTCTTGTAAAGCAGATCTGGTGGTGATGAAATCTCTGAGTATTTGCTTGTTCGCAAAGGATTTTATTTTTCCTTCACTTATGAAGCTTAGTTTGGCTGGATAGGAGACTCTGGGTTGAAAGTTCTTTTCTTTAAGGATGTTGAATATTGGCCCCCACTCTCTTCTGGCTTGTAGGGTTTCTGCTGAGAGATCTGCTGTGAGTCTGATGGGCTTCCCTTTGTGGGTAACCTGACCTTTCTCTCTGACTGCCCTTAGCATTTTCTCCTTCATTTTGACCCTGGTGAATCTGACGATTATGTGCCTTGGGGTTGCTTTTCTTGAGGAATATCTTTATAGTGTTCTCTGTATTTCCTGGACTTGAATATTGCCCTGACTTGCTAGGTTGGGGAAATTTTTCTGGATAATATCCTGAAGAATATTTTCCAGCTTGGATTCATTCTCTTCGTCACATTCAGGTACACCTATCAGATGTAGATTAGGTCTTTTCACATAGTCCCACATTTCTTGGAGATTTTGTTCATGCCTTTTTACCCTTTTTTCTCTATTCTTGCCTTCTCGTTTTATTTCATTGAGTTGATCTTCGATCTCTGATATCCTTTCTTCTGCTTGGTCAATTCGGCTGTTGAAACTTGTGCATGCTTCGTGAAGTTCTCGCGTTGTGTTTTTCAGCTCCATCAATTCACTTATATTCCTCTCTATGTTGTCCATTCTCATTAGCATTTCGTCAAATCTTTTTTCAAGGTTCTTAGTTTCTTTGCATTGGGTTAGAACACGTTCTTTTAGCTCACCGTAGTTTCTTAATGCCCACCTTCTGAAGTCTGATTCTGTCATTTCATCACATTCCTTCTCCATCCAGCCTTGTTCCATTGCTGGTGAGGACTTGTGATCCCTTTTAAGAGGAGAGGTGTTCTGGTTTCGGGTGTTTTCATCCTTTTTGCGCTGGTTTCTTCCCATCTTTGTGGGTTTATCCACCTGTTGTTTTTGTAGTTACTGACTTTCAGACTGGGTCTCTGAGTGAACTTCCAGTTTGTGGATGCTGAAGTTACTTCTTTTTCTTAGCTTTCCTTCTAACAGTCTGGCCCCTCTGCTGTAGGACTGCTGAGGTCCACTCCAGGCCCTGCTTGCAGGGGGATCACCTGCAGCAGCTGCAGAACAGTAAGGGTTGCTACCAGTTTCCTCTTCTGCTATCTTTGTCCCAGAAGGATGCCTGCCAAATGTCAGTCTGTTCTCTCCTTTATGAGGTGACTCTTTGGATATATGGGGATCAGGGAGCTGCTTGAGGAGATAGTCTGTCCTTTATTGGAGCCCAAGTCCTGAGCTGTGAACTCCATTGTTCATTCAGAGTTGCTGGGCAGGTATGTTTCGGTCTGCTGCAGCAGAACTCATAAACTCTCTCTTTTTTTTTTTTTTCCCCCAGGTACTCTGACCCAGGGAGTTAGGGCTTTATTTATGAGTTTCCGTTGTGCTGCTGCCTTTTTTTTTTTTCTTTCAGGGCTGCCCTGCCCAGCGAGGAGGCAGCCTAGTCACTGTCTGCCTGCAGAGGCTTTGGTGAGCTGCTGTGGGCTCCGCTCAGCTGCCGTGTGATCTTCCCTGCAGTCCTGTTTATATGGGTGTAGTTAGAACTGCCTTGGCAATGGTGGCCCGCCTCTGTTATGGCAGACTCTCTCAGTAGTGGCAGGTTGTCTTGGCAATGGCGGGCTGCCACAGTGATGGTCAGACTGCCTCCGTAGTGGTGGAGTGTCTCAGTAATGGCGGACACCCCTCCCCCACAGAGCCGGACTGTCCCAGGTTCAGCTGTGCTTGCTGTGAAACTCTCAACCCAGAGCGTTTTCAATTACTGGGTTTTTGTTGTTGTTGTTGGGGCGGGGGGATGGGACCAGCCGAGCCTGATAATCTGGTTCCCTGACTCAGAGTATTTTGTTGTTGTTGTTGAATGGTCGACTCTTTCCCTGTTGAAAAGGCACCAGGATCTCCTGTGCCGAGACTCACTGAGCCAGCTGAAACAGGGGCGCTGAGATTCCTGGTGGTTTTTTTGCCTAGGAATCTCCTGGCCTGGCTTGCTATTTCAGGGCTCCTATCGCCAGCTAAGAGGGCACCCGGATCAGTGTCTTTTGTACGGAGAACCACCATGCCAGGGCGCGGGCAAAGCAGCTGCATGGGCTGAAATAGCCGCACCAGCCGAAACAGCCATGCTGGCAACCTGTGGGGCTCCTCCGCCTGGGAATCTCCTGGTCTGTGGGCAATAAAAATCCATCTGGAAATGTGGCATCCACTCATCCTCTGCACTTTCACTGGGAGCTGTAATCCTGAGCTGTTCCTAGTCAGTCATCTTCCCCAAAATTCCAGTTTTTATTTTTTTAAAAAATACTTGCATTGGATCACTATCAATAAATGATGGACTCCGTTTCCAAATCGGCTTTCATTTTCATGTGTTAATAACTAATTACACGCACAGTCTGCAGGCAGCCCCTTTCTGAGCCTGCACAGCTATTAGCTGTGGGGTGTTTGCTCTCTTGGCATGCATGTTTTAAAAGCCCCTTGCCTCTCTGAACTCCCTCTTTTGAAGGGGGGCCCTGCTTGCTGATAGCCTGCCCCTCAGCCCATGAAGCCTACTGAGTCCAGAGCAGCTTGACTCCTTTGTCTCAAATACAGCTTTCATGGAGAGGAAAGCAAGGCAAGCATTTAGAGCCCCATTCAGAACCTGTGATTCCTGGGAGCCCCTGGGTTAACATTTATCTCCATACAGTTTTTGCAGATAGCATTGCCCAGATGCCAATTCTCTTGGAAAAGAGAAGAAACCATAGGTAGCCTTGAATAGCTCTTCATAGCACCACCACTGTACAAGCAATAAGCTTGTCACAGAGCTCTTTTCTTCACCTTTCAAAGAGGAAGAGTTGCCTATTGACAAAATTCTTCCTGGGTGTTATTATTTATACCTAAAGGTAGTGAAATATTGTTCCTTTACATGATACTCTACATTTCACAGTGATTCCCAATCCAGACTTACTGGTCTCCTATTTATGGACTTAGAATGACATTCTATGGCATCTATGGAACTTGTGCTATGTGTTAAGTACTTTAGATGAATCGTTGAATCCTTCCAAAAGCCCTGGGAGTTTGGTGCTATTTGCATCTCCACCTTTATATGAGGAAAACAAGGGATGGATAGTCAGAGATGAATTACTCACGAGGTTGTGGCAGAGCCAACCAGTCTGCTCTGTTAGTAGAACTGGCTGGAACATTTGAGATCTTGTGTCCAGCCTCTTTATCATCATGTGAGGAAACTGACATCTGTGGAGGCCAGGCCTTGTTCATATGGCCAGCTAGTGACAGAGCCAGGACTAAGATTAGACCTCCCCACTCCTAAGGCCACCTTCTTTCTACTCTGCTGAAACAGCCAGACAGACCTGAATCCCTACCAGTGTTTACTGGTTGAGTGTCCTTGGGAAAATTACCAGATTCATTTTCCTCATCTACAAAGTAGGAATATTAACACATATCTTGTAGATTTGTAGCAAAAAAACCCATAAAACAAAACAAACAACAAACAAAAAAACAGAACACTCAAACTAGATCTTTGGATTCAATAAACATGCTGTTCTCTCTTCCTCTCTCCATGGCAGTTTTGAGATAGGAATCACATATATCAACTGTCTTAGAGTATTTTTGTAAAGGTATATGTAATTTGCATAGCTAAAAATAGATGAACATCTATGAAAACTAAAGTGTTCTTGTAAATCAATGTCTCTCAAATGACGGCAATTTTACTCCCCAAGAGACATGTGGCAATGCATGGAAACTTTTTTTTTCTGTCATGGCTGTGGTTGGAGAGGAGTATTTGCTACTGTCATGTAGTGAGTAGAGGCCAGGGATGCTGGTAAGATCCGCAGCCAGCATCCCTGCCCAACCCCTGCCAAAACAAGGGATTATCCAGTCTAAAATGTTGATAGTGATACTGCTAAGAAACCCTGCTATAAATCAATAGGAAACAGATCAGCAACTCAATAGCAAAATGGAAAAAGGCTATGGACAGGGAAGATGAAGTGGAAGCAACAATGGTCAATAGGCATGAAA
This sequence comes from Sapajus apella, assembly GCF_009761245.1. Lineage (NCBI taxonomy): Eukaryota > Metazoa > Chordata > Mammalia > Primates > Cebidae > Sapajus > Sapajus apella. The sequence goes on from NW_022436952.1 coordinate 34,225,578, forward strand.
TACACTCTGCCCCATGGGTCATCAGGGGAATTCAAATTAAAGCAAGAGCAAAAGCCCTTTTTTCACCACCCAAGGGACAGGAATGAAAAAGTCAGAGAGTGCCAAATACTGATTGATGGTAGAGCAATGGTAACTCTTATGCTAATGCAGATACAAACACTTTGAAGAGCAATTCGGTATTATTTAGTTAAGTCAAAGATACATCTAAACGAACAGAGCAATTCCACCTTAGAGAGCTCTCCTCCCTGTGCAGAAGTGAGCGCCACTCTGGTAGTGAGAGATTAGAAACACCCTGACAGTCCACTAAAAGAGAAGATGGTCAAATGAATTAGCAGCATGTGTCAACATGACTGAATACCAGAAACTTGATGTTGAGGAAAGGAAAAGTTACAATGGATCCTGAAAGCAGTATTTTTGCTTATATAAAGATTTAAAGCAGGCAGCCTGGGCATAGTGGCTCATGTCAGTAATCCCAGCACTTTGGGAGGCAATGGTGGGTGGATCACCTGAGGTCAGGAATTTGAGACCAGCCTGGCCAACATGGTGAAACCTCACCTGTAATAAAAATACAAAAATTAGCCAGGCATGGTGATGCATGCCTGTATTCACAGCTACTCAGGAGGCTGAGGCAGGAGAATCACTTGAACCTGGGAGGCGGAGGTTGGAGTGAGCCAAGATCACACCACTATACTCCAGGCTGGGTGACAGAGCAAGACTCTGTCTCGAAAAAAACAAATAAAACAAAACAAGATTTAAAGCAGGCAAACAGAACTGTTGACCAAGTTGGTGTTTGCTTTCCCACGTGTACCAGAAGCATAAGATCTAGCATGGGAAAATCCATTTCAGGATGGTGGTTATCTCTGAGGAGGGAAGGTACACGGGGAATTGGATCTAGAAGGGTCACACAGAGTCTGTCTGTTGCATTTATAATGTTTCATTTCCTGGGATGTGTGGTGGGTATTTGTTTTATTATTCTCTGTGTTATTTTCTATATGTTATATACTTATAAAGTGAAATGCCAAAGGAAATAGCAGGGTTTTCTAAATGGTCTAGTGGCCCCCTTTAGCCCAGGTTGGAGCAGGGAATCTGAGAAAGGAATCCTGTGGGAATCCTCAGGCCATCTTATTCCGGATTTCTTATGTGAACCTGGCTTATCCAGGTAAATGTGTGCCATGGAGCTCATATTTCTCCCTCATGATGACACTGTAGCCCCTTTGAAGATTGGCACCTGTGTGCTTTGGGAAGACCATAGTTTCATACTATAAGAGTAAATCTATCTCTCCAGAAGAACTAAGATGCAGGATCCTTGGTCATTTCATAGTCACCACCAAAATATGATAGGTAGATAATTGTGACAGTCCCTGAGGACAGAGGCGATGAGTGGAATGGGTCTATGACAGGTCACAGGCAGTGTGTGTGGCTGAAGGCAGGAGGAGAGCAGGGAATGGAATGTTCCCAGAGATGACAGCTGTATGCTTCCAGCCAGGCCGTGCTATGGAACAGGGGAAGGCACGAAGCAGGTACAGTGGACAGTGCCCATCACTTCAGTGCAGATCTCCTAAGGGTGGCTTAATGTCCTACTTGGGAGTGATCATTGGTCCAGTTCACTCATACTGACTCAGCCTTGATTCAGGTGAGCAGCAGAAGCTCACCACCGCCAGTGTCAGAGCTCCCCTGCTTATGACCAAGGGTTGGGATGTGGTAAGGGCAGTGGGTTCCTTGGGTCCCCCTTTCCTTGCCATGCTTGAGGAAGCCTATGGGTGTTGGGGATGTGGCCTAGGTTCCAAAGACAAATCACAGCTCTACCATAACCTTGCCTCACATGAAAGCACACACTGCTCAGGCAGTGGCCGTGGACATCGCTGCTAATTTTCTGAGGCCCTGAAAGCAGTCCTAGGAGGGTGTAGGCAGGACCCACAAAGACTCCTGCCCTGGCGGGGGATGATTCTTTATTTGGAAAGCCAGAGTCTGTCAGGCTGACCTTGTGGGCTCTCTCTGAGGCCTTCTGGGCACTGAGCCAATAGGAGTAAGTGATTCCATATCAACTCCTGAGTGAGAAAGTTACATTCAATAGAGGCGGCAAGTGGCCTCCAGCCAAAATCCTGCTAACGTATGTGCACAGCAATACCACCCATCTCTTGGTATTCAGTGTAAACTAAGCACATCACTCAATGTGGTCAATCAGCTGGGGCAAACTTGCAACACCAGATCTACTACACCAGAGAAGGCACAGGGCACAGTCTTCGTCTTCTGCCAGAGAAAATGCCAGAAATATATCTCCTATCAGCTGGAATTTCACCTCAATGGACAACCCCATCTGAACAAGAGCCTGAGAAGTCTTGAGGGATTGCTGGTAAACCCCTTGATGAGTGCTCACAGTGGTGACAGGGTTTTTGCCCTTTTTAAAAAATGTGCACCCAGCACACATCCACATGGCTGAAATGAATTGATTTGAAGGAATTTAAATGAAATAGACAATGTCCTCTTGTCTTTCCAGATGTTCAAGTTTTGTCTTACCAAACAAATTACACACTTCCAAGGAGCAGAACACTCTCAGGGCATATAGGAGACTCTTGGAAACATTTATCAAATGTGAATAAAGAGGCTATCTGCAACCTTCATAGCATTTCACACTATGCATAATAAATGGATAAACTGTCCTCAAATAACAGATGTTTCTTGGCATCTGCCAGCGACAGGAGCTGAGAAAGGGGCTATCAATGGGTTCGAGGCCTGATCACAGTCTTTGGAAAGATTTCAGTAATTCAAAAAATTTTTACTGAGTACCTACTCTGTATTAAGCATGCCTCTAGGTACTGTGATTAGCCAGTGAACAAAACAGAGTTCCTCTAGGAAGCTGCTGTTTTGGTGGAAACAGGCCATGCACAAGTGAACAGAACAAAAAGAGGTCGAGTTTGGGTGGAGTAATAACTTCTCTGCAAAATATGCAACAGGATGGTGTGTAGATAGTTGCCAGGGTCTAGACACAGCCCCTGCCTCACAGAGTGTATAGGATAGTTGGGATGAGCTAGCGAGGTAAAGAGAGGGCTCCTGAGGTCATAGCCCAGGGTGTTGTATGTCATCTCCAAAAGTAGAGAACTCAAGCCTGATCTGGAACAGCAGACCCCCCTGGGGGAGATCAGGCTGGTGAGTGGAACAGGGTAGATGAGGTGGGGAATTGAAAAAGCTGGGTCCAATATTTTAAATCTCCTCCCATCAAAAAAGTGAAATCTCTTTTCCCAATCCTTGAACCTGGGCTGGACTTGTGACTTGCTTTGACCAACAGAATGTGCTGGAAGAGATGTTAGGTGAGCTCCAGAGCTGAGGCTTCTGTGAAACTTCTGTGTTTATACTCCTGGAACTCCCAGGCTGCCCCATTCTGAGAAGCCCAGCCTTGCCTCCTTGAGGATGAGATGCCGCATAGAGAGAGACAGGCCTGGTCATCCGGCCATTCCAGTCACCTCACCCCAGACACATGGGCAAAGCCATCCGGGGTGCCCCAACACTGATGGTAGTCACCTAAATGAACTTAAGGAAGACCAGCAGAAGAACTACCCAGTCAACTCACAGAATCATGAGAAACAGTAGGTTTTGAGATGGTTATACAGCAAGAAGTAACACTCAAAGACACACAAATGCAGCAGTGCCGTGGTTCTCTGGGACTAGTCAGTTCATAGAAAATACTCATCAAATTTGAGGTAAGGAGATGGGTTGCATCCCAGTCCTGGGGCTCTGAAGAATGACACAAGTGTTAAAGCTGACAGTCTTCTAGGTGAGCCCACCCTGTACCCTTCCTCTAGGTACGGTAATCTGAGAATGGAAGCTTCAGGGCAGAGCCTCACAGGTGCCCAGAATTCAGGCAAGGAGCTAGGAGCACAAGACTTGAAGTATCAAGACTCGTCCCTGATTTCTCAGAGTCCCGATTAGCTCAAGGCTAGGTGGGGCAGAGTCAAAGACAATAGTCTTTACAAGGACTGAGGAAGGGCAGGACTCTTGGAGGAGAAAGCCCACATTTATCAAAAGATAAATTTAAGAACACAAATGTCAAACACCCAAAGAGTGGGTCAGATGCTAACAGCTTTCAGAGTTCAGAGAAGGGGTAGATCACCCAGGAGACAAACAGCTAGTTACAGGAGCAAAGGGGAGAGTCACATGAGGGGGTGAAGACTTAAGTGAATGAAGAGTTGGACTTCAACAAACAAGAAGGGGAGAGGAGTGATGGGGAGAGCACATAAGAAAGGAAAAAGAGGGCGGGAGAAAAAGAGAGGAGAAAACCCAGGGGAAAGTGAGCTAAGGGAAGGTTCATATAGATATGATCAGGAAATAAAGCCTAATCAGGAATGCTAAGATAGGTAACTTTGATTCAAATATGTGACATATGACAGCCACTTGGTTTTTGAGCAAGAAAATATGAGCTTTAAAAATGAATTAAGGATTCATAGATGAATTATGAATACATGAATGGATGGACAGATGAATATGAACCAACAAGAAGAGGCAGATATGTGCTTTAAGCTAAAAATATGAATGAGTGGATGCAAGAATAAATAGCTGGATGGGTACATGGATGGATGTACTGATGGATGTATTGATGGATGGATGGATACATGGATGGATGGATGGATGGATGCATAAGTGCAGAAGGAAGAGCCTGAGGAAGTCAATTAAGTCTTCTAGTGAGCCACTTTGACACTTACATCCATCACTGCTGCTGCCCTCCACTGCCCCACTCCCTGTGGGCCCATCCCATCAGCCCATTATTGTGGACTCACCTGAGTGCTGGTGAAATGGTTCAGCAAAGCATCATGAGAGTGACAGGGACTCATTGATCACATACAGTCTCCAGCTCTTTCAACTCTTTCAGTGAAGCACGGATATACTTGAGCTGCAAGTCCCTCGGAACAGATCACAACAGCATGGAATGACAGCTACATGAGAAGAGACTCAGACATGCCATACTTCTATATGCCTTGCAGGCCCCACCTCCAGGGCTTTGGCAAAGGACATCCCAACCACCTTGTCTTATTATCACAGCATTGACCACAGTGTCAGGCACATAGTAAATGCTCAATGAAAATTTGATGAGTTGAAATGAAACTTCGTGGGTGAGACAAACAAACAGGCTGTGTATAACTGACACCATCTCCACCATCACTTATTCTGATGAAACCCTTGTTAGAGGGAAAAGCAAAGTGAGTTGAACAGTCCATAACCTGACCTTCAAGGGAAGACATAAATCAAAACTCATCAATTTTCAGGGAAATAAATTCTATGAAATGAGGCTGCCATCTGCCTTTTGTGATATAAATCAAGTTCCCATTGACTATTTTATACCTACAGGCTGAGTTCCATATCCCTTAGCAAAATATACACAGTTCCCCACAATATGACCTTAAGCTGTAAAAATACTCATGTGGCCATTGATTTATTGATTACTAACTATATGTAAAGAAATATATCAGGCACTGGATTCTGAGGTGAATGAAATACATTCCTTCCCCTCAAAAAGAATGTTATCTGTTAGATAAGTATGTACACATGTATTATATATTTTATGTGTATCTATAGCATAATAAATAAAAAGGTAGATGTATCCCTATAGCCTCACATAACACAGGGGGGAAGGGATGAATATGCCTTGCAAGCTCTGCTTGAGGGTCAGGAATGGTGTCATTTCACACTTAAGATGATTCTGGAAGGTACCATTTCTGGAAGTTTCCCAGGCTAATGAGAGGGACAAGAACATACCAGGCAGAGGGAATAGTCTTAGTTAAGGCCCTTAGTTGCAAGACGAGATGTGGCAGCTGAAGTGAAATAGGAAATTTAACATCCAGTGACTTGCCTCATCAATTCAGAGGTTGGTTGTACAAGTCCAATGGGCAGCTATAAAAATGCTTTTTGTAAGCTGCAAAGTGCAAGGCAAAGGCAAAGTTCAGAGTTAGGGAACCCCAGGTGTGACAATCAACACTCACCATGCCATCAAGGGCTCAGGCTCCAGGCTGCTCTCCACCCAGGAATCAGGGATCCTCGGTGCTGGTTTCAGCTTCAGGCTGGTACCTAGATGTCTTCGGCAGTCCTGAGTGCCACACACAGATAGGACAGTGTCCAGAGGAGGAAGAGAAGCTCTTCTCCTATGAGTCTGTTAGAAGAGAGGAGATGTTTTCCAGAAGTTTCCTCACAGACTCTTTTTCCTTTCTTATTGGACAGAATTGGTTTACATGGCCCTTCCCATTGTTGAGGGGAATGGGGTTATCCTGAGCTCAATCTGGGGGTGAAGCCACCTGAGGTGGGAGGCCTGGATCTCTGAACCAGTTCTGGGTTCTCTTGGTAAGGAAGATGAGGGCATGCATGGACACTGGTAAGGCAGATGGGGTGTCCACTCCACCTCTACGGACTGTTCCAGAAAACAACAGAGAGCAAGGCACAAAGAAAATCATGGTACAGGGAATACAGAAGTGGTGCTGCGTACAACGAAGTGCTCAGATGTGGAGGCAGAAGTTCTGCTTTCAAGTCCCAACGCTGCCACCTACTAGCTGTTATGTCCTCCCAGAACCTTGACTTGCTCACCTATAAATGGGAATTTTGAATATCTGTTCTGACTCCTATAACTGTGTGAAAACCCAAAGGCAACGAGGGTAGAAGTTCTCAGCCTACAGAGCTGGGTGGCTCATAGGCAAAGGCCAATTACTATTAACGAGAGAGACAGAGAGAGAGATCCTGCAGGATAGAGTTGAAGGGAAGGGCAAGCCAGGCACACAGGCTAGGGGTGGCTTGCTGGCACCTCGAGGTGTGAATGGCAGGCAGTGCCATTGCATACCACTCCTCAGGGGCATGGATAGCCTCTGCAACCCTTGGATATTCCGATTTGCAGATAGACAACAAATAAAAATGATAATTAACTCAGGAAACCCAATAGGGTTTTGTACTTTATGTGACTTTCCACTGACCCAGGGACTGTGCAGGTGCTGCTGGCAAAGATCCTAATCTCTGGGATTGAGGGCTTGATCCCCTTAAATCAGCACTCCTGGAGGTGGTGGGGAAAGCCAACTTCAACCTGAATCATCGCAAACTGACCAGTGGATTAACGAGTCAGGGCAGGCCTCCTTAACTGAGACTTCTGTTTTTCAATATTGAGGCATTCTCTAAAAATCTCCACTAGTTGGACTGCTGACTTGGAGATAGGGATGCAGGCTTTAAAATGAGAGAGGAAGACAGACGGGGACAAGGCAGCATGCCTGTATGTCTCAGAGCAGTGCGCCTTTATCCGGTCCATCTCAGCCGCATGAGACAGTGCGGTGCATCAGCTCAGCCTCACCTCCTCAGTGGGGCTGCCGCAGCGCTCCTTCCACCACAGGAACCTGTGACTCCTGCTTCCAGTGTTAGGCCTATGGCCCTGAATTCTGCTATAGCCATCTAATCCCATAAGAAACATTCTGGTGCCAGAGTTAGAGATGCATGTCTGTAGTTAAACACAGACCTGGATCTCCAAATGGCAATAGTGAAAGGAAGCCCTAGATTCCTGCTGGTTGAAGCATCCAAGAAATAAGGCAGATGGCCAGGAGTCACCTGGCTCTAGAACCCGCCTTGCTCACCCCTCCCCCGCCCATCTCCTTTGCTACAGATGGCCTCGGACAAGTCGCTCCCCATGTGGCCTTGGATTCCCCATATTAAAAGCTATGGGGTTATCTGAGATCATTTCCAGTCTGGCCCCTCACTGGTTCTTTGACTGGGAGCAGTGGCTACAAGGTTGGATCTGGCTGAATGCTTTTTCTCATTCAGCCTGATGCACTCCAGAAGTTTCAGGTGGAATCACCAAGGTGCAGACCTGGGACCATGCAGCTTACAAAAATAAAGGCCAAGAGTGCCTTCAGCATTTAGTGAAAAATGCTCTGGTGGTGGGCTGGGGATGGGGAGCAGGAGGGGGCAGAGCTATACCACACATCTTTACAGATGCATCAAATGCAAGAATCAGAAGGAGCCAGGATTGGGAATGAGGAAGCCTGGATTTAATTCCCAGTTTATCCTGTGAGCAGTCACTTCTTTCTAGGCCTCAGTTTCATCCACCATAACACAGGAAAAATAATATCTACATCATTATGTTGCTAGGCAGATTGGATTCGCAGACATGTAAAGTGTCTTGCACAGGACAAATACTGAACAAATGTCATTTATCTTCTTGTCCTGTGCTAACTGAAGTATCACTGTCTTCCGGCGTATCAGAAGATCTGAGCAGAAATCTTCATCATTTCAAGTAGCAAAATTCTGGAGATTTAAGCTTTGGAGGGAAGCTTCTCCCGTTTGAGGGGCGACTAGCTGTGCCATCACGGTTCCTTTGGCCCAAGAGGTCCCATTCCCTTGAGCAATCTCCAGCAACAGCTCCTCCTACAGCCCACTGGCCTAAGCCTGTGAATCCTGTGGTTCTCCTGTGAAGCAGCTGTAACTGGCTATGGTATGCAGGGAAGTTACCTAAATACTAAGGGAATGCAGAAAATGAATCAAGAGGGTGACACTCAGGCCCAGGTTATCCTCTGGTCTGAATGTGGGATCCACATGCTATCAGAGGCAGCCACCCATTAAGCCCTTTGCTTGATACCCCACCTCTTAGCTAGCTGCTGGATCCACTCCAACTACGTGCCACCTTATCCGGAGCTGCCTCATATTTCAACCGTCTGGAGGCTAAGCCTTAGAGTCCCACTCTGCAGGAAGCCCCCAAGCCTATCACATGCCAGCTCCAGTCTGAGATGCTCCTTTTTCCCGAGTGAGGTGCCAAGAGTGACTTCCCCTATCAGACAAGACTCACTGTGATACACAAGAGTGTGATATGCTGTCTCCTGGTGTTGGCCCTCCAGGATAGGTAGCATTTCATATCCTATGCTGATGCAGCAATGACATCCATCAGTCCTAGACAGTGGTCCTTCTGTCTGCTTCTTTTTCAGCCTGGGAATTCAAGGCTGGAAAATGATTAGGAATGGGAATGGCAACTTGAAGGCACATAAGAAATCTCTGAGGCTCTGTATATTTGTTCAATCATTTAACAAGCATTCCTAAGCACCTGGCATACACAAGGTCTGTGCCAGGCACTGGAAAGTGACAGAGATAAATCAGGTGGAACTCAGAAGCTTCTAGTCTATTGTGAAAGATGGCCTCTGCATAAAAACTGCCATTTAGAAATAAAAATGTGTTATAAGAAAAGGTCAAATTTGGAAATGCAGATAAAGGTAAAAGGGGCATTTGGCCCAGGCAGGTTGAAGAAGGCAACCTTTGAGCTGAGTCTTGGAGGATGGTTCTGACTATCCTGAGAACAACTGCCACTGACTGATTCCCCGGAAGAAATCCTTTCATCACTCCGGATTGGAAGAGCTATCCTGAGATAAAACCTGAGAAGTCTGGGAAGTGAGGAGGAAACTTCGAAGAGGAGTCTCAGGAATGTGAGGACCCAAATCCAAGATCTTAAGATCTCACCAGAGGGTTGCTTGTGCACACAGACTTCGGTAGAAAAAATGTCAATAACGGAACTAAGACATGCATCTATTTTTGAAATGATCTGCACTTCTGGGAATAGCCCCGAAGGGAAATTGGTCATTGAATTGGTCATTTGCTAGGAAACCAAAAATTCCTGCTGGGTTTTCTGCTCCCTGCCACATTTGCACATGTTTTTTTCCAGGCTCCTGCCTGCTCTTCTCTCAACACACACATCCAAACTCACACCAGCATATGTTCTAGCTCACACCCCCTATGTCTGCCTGAATAAAAACCCCAAAGTGTATGAGAAATGGATGATGTTCTGCAAACTGCAGCACTCCAAATGATGCAGACAGTGGAAGAAGAGTCCACAAGCAAGAGCTTCTGTGTTTTGTTTCCATTCAATCTTCTCTTTCTATCACCGAAGCAAATGATTTGCCTGGCTGAAGACCCTTCACAAATGAAAAGCGGACTTGCCTTGCCACAGGTGGGAATGAATTCTATAAATGTTTCATTGCACAGCAAGAAACTAAGCTTACAGAGCACCTTCCAATGCTGTCAGTTGTATGTTATATCAAAACCTCTCTTTATTTGAATTTTAAAACCCAAGCATGTCAAGCCAATCACACAGGCATGAATGTTACACCTGTGCCTTTAGGACTCTAGGGTAAAGCTGGAATTTGGTCTTCAGCCATGACATGTATAAATACATATATCCATAAATTCTAGTGTTGGTCTTCATGGGTGGCAAAGAATTCTTATCAGTAGTGAGTGGGCCCTAACATTCTCATTTCTGAAATGACCAACATACCATCATAATGAAGCTCCCTTTTCTCTGTAGTGCTGCATTCAACATCCTATGGTCAAGGAAACAGAAAGGCTTGAGCTCTGAAAATTTAGGCTGCCCAGAAATATGCCACCTATTACTGCATGCAAAAGCAGGATGCACACCAGGGAGGCAATGCGGTGTTTTGGAAGATCTATGGGCTTTGGAATTAGATAAATCTGGATATGAAGTTCTGCTGTATATTAGTTGTGTGACTTCAGACAGAAACTTTAACTTAGCTTCCGTTTTTTACTTCTGAGAATAATAGACCCTAACTTATGGAGTTATAAAGATAGCATGAGCTAACTGGTGGAAAGCCCCAAGCAGTGTGCCCTCACCCAGAAGATACCCAATCAATGTGAATTTCTGTCTTCTGCTGACCTCCATTATCACATTCATTGCATCTTTCACCTTGGGAATATTTTCTAGGGCACAGTTTTGAAACTACATTTTGGAGAACTTTTGACCTCATTTGAGTTATTTCCAAAGTCTCAAACCACAGAAGCACACCTGTCTTCCCTCTAAATGGTTAAAAAAAAATTCCTTCAAAAAAGTCCTAGATACATTTCTGCCCAAATTCTGTTTTTCCCTTCCCTGAATATCATAAATGTCCATTTTCCTTATCTAAAATTTCCTGTCAAATTTATTTAATCATCTCATAAATCCTTTGGGTCCTCCCTTGGTTCCAAAGTAGCAATTGCCTTAGTCATTTCCTCTACTGTCTGTGAAAGAACTCGGTCTCCAAGGTGATTTCACTTCCTCTGATCAAGGGAGGACGTCAACATTACACAAGTGGTGTGCTTGCTATCGATCTGTTTTCTCTTCCTTTAGGGTTTCTGTGAAAAACTGGTTGAGATGTTATTTTTAGCAAATTGATGATTCCCTCTGCCTGCGCACATGTCCATCTGTCTGTCTGTGAACACAGCCAACCCAGGCCCAAGAAAGTTTTCCTTGCCTTGCCTAGACAGCTCTATTCATCTTAAGAGCTTCATGCTGAGCAAATGGTTTAAGGCCTTTGGTAACTGAAAAAAAAAATGGCCGTGTAAGGGCCGGGCACGGTGGCTCAAGCCTGTAATCCCAGCACTTTGAGAGGCTGAGGCGGGTGGATCACGAAGTCAAGAGATCGAGACCATCCTGGTCAACATGGTGAAACCCCGTCTCTACTAAAAATACAAAAAATTAGCTGGGCATGGTGTTGCGTGCCTGTAATCCCAGCTACTCAGGAGGCTGAGGCAGGAGAATTGCCTGAACCCAGGAGGCGGAGGTTGCGGTTAGCCGAGATCGCACCATTGCACTCCAGCCTGGGTAACATGAGTGAAACTCCGTCTCAAAAAACAAACAAACAAAAGAAAAAAAAAAAAAAGGCAGTGTAGTATCCTGGTCTTCAATTGCCACATTTTCTGCACATGAAGCCATTGAGTAATGTGTAGTCAGCATCCTAAGTTGGAATTTTACCAAATAATTCACTATTCCCCATATTATTTTATGCTACCCTGCCTTTGCTTATGTTGTTCTGTCAGCCAAAAATGTTATTTCTTGTTCATTCACTTACTCAAAAATAGTTATTACATAGACATGTCTATCATAAGGCAGGCACTACACTCTGTGTTAGGAATTTACTGATGGGCAAGAACCCATACTGTTCCTTACATCCTTCTTCAGAGCAATAGGGAGTCATTGAATAATTTTTGAAGAGGGCACTGGATATGATTAGATGGAGATATCATTCTAGCTGCAGAGTAGAAAATATATTGAAAAGGGCAGGTATGAATGTGGGCATCTCTGCTTTTGCCAATAACGGAGAAACTGGCACTATGCTAACCCTCTGCCATAAATAAACGCAAAACTAGACAGAATGTATAAGGAAACTGCTTTCTGGCAAGGGCAATGGGCAATACAAGACCATGATCTTTGAAAGAAAGGAAAATTATGAAGTGAGGTCTCAGTTTTTTCAATTCTTCATCTAGGGACAATTTTCTAGCTGTGATGAGCTAGAAAATAGAGCATGACATTCCCACCGACCCGAAGTAGGAATCAGATTTTGGGACTACTGAAGTGACTGGAATCTGTGGGGTAGGCCATGACAAAGCAGGGAGCTGTTAAGAAGGGGACCCCAGATATCTTTGTGGCAGGAGTCCCAGGCTGCACAGACACAGGGAGAAAGCTAAAAGCTTACCAGGAAGGGCTGTTACAAAGTTGAGAGTGGAGCAAAAATACTAGAGGTCAAGTAGTGCTGGAAGATACTGGGGTTCTTGCTCAGTCAGAGTGTAGAGACCTTGTTAACACCTGGAGATCCAGTTAAGACACCAGAAAGCCATGCCTTAAGAATAAAGACCATGTCAGTTGGGCACGGTGGCTCGTGCCTGTAATCCCAGTGCTTTGGGAGGCCATGGCAGATGGACCACTTGAGGTCAGGAGTTTGACACTAGCCTGGCCAACATGGTAAAACCCCATCTGCACTAAAAATAAAAAAAAATTATTTGGGCATGGTAGTACACTCCTGTAGGTCCAGCTACTCAGAAGGCTGGGGTAGGAATATTGCTTGAACCTGGGAGGCAGAGGTTGCACTGAGCTGAGACTGAGCCTTTGCACTCCAGCCTGGGTGACAGAGTGAGACTCCATCTCAAAAAAAAAAAAGAGTAAGGACCATGTCCTCAGGCAGGATCAACAAATAAATTATGGCTCTTCATTCAGCTACCAAGGTTTATAAGCAAAGTTTTGTTAAAACACATCCTGGCCATTCATTTACGTTCACGCTACAGTAGTAGAGCTGATTATTTGCTACAGAGACCATATGGCTTGCAAGCCTAAAATATTTACTATCTGGCCCTCAAGAGAAAGTTTGCTGACCTTGGTCCATGAGTAAGGACTATATTAGACCTATTCTAATAAAGCCCAACGATCCTTAACAAGATTCACTGGGAATTTTTGAATTTTAGTTTTATGAAGTTAGAGATTAGAAAACACCACAGAATTCCTCCTCCACCAATGAAGCATAAAAGCAAATCTTCAAGATGATCATCCAGAAACTGAACAGTTTGCTGGAACAAAACTGAACACTCTTCAGAGAAAGATAACAGAACCCAGAATATTTATGCCACATCATCCATGATGTCCAGAATATAACAAAAATTACTAAACATTGATAGAAACAGAAAACTCTGATCTAAAGGCAAGAAAAAAAATCTTTAATAGAAATAGACACCAAGAAGGTCCAAATGTTGGATTTAGTAAAGACTTCAAAGCATATATTAGAAATGTAAATTTTCTACTAGAAAAAAATATGGTCCCAATGAATAAAAGATTAGTCTTTGCAGAGAAAAGGAAGCTTAAAGAAAGAATGAAAATGAGAAGACCAGTTGGAAGGTTACCGCCAAGATCCAAGTGAGAGATAATGATGATAGATTATGCTAGCATGATAGTTATGTCTCTGGAGATAAGTAGAGGTTTTCAAAAGAATTTGGGGAGGGATATTTAACATAATTTCATGATGAGTTGGGTGTGGAAAATAAAAGAGTGGGATGTGTAAATAAAATGCTTAGAATTTTTTGTCTTGAAAAATGAAATAGCTGGGGATACCATACAGTCAGATGGGAAACCCTGCAGAAATATGTTTTGGACAAGCTGAGTTTCATTTTTCGCTTTTAATCTCAAGAATTCTAAGGCTCATCTTCTTTCTCAACTCTATCACCCCTCCTTCCATCAATGCAGAATTGTTTCTCTTTAGTGTTCCCATAATGCTAATGCTGAGATGCTTGCAATTGTCCTATCGTTCTCTTTTATAGCCATCTATTTGCATGCCTAGACCATGAGCTTCCTGAAGTCAGGGACCATGCTATATTCATCTTTGTAGTCATGACCATTAATATTGCATTTAGCACATAGTAGGTATTTTATTGATGTTGAATGAATGAATGAATGAATACAATTATTTAAATGATTTTCTTCTCTGAGGACTGTGACCAGAAAACAATTTCTGAGATTAAAGGCAGGGACTTTCGAGTCAGATAGACCTGAGACTAGACTTGGCTTTTCATTTACTTGCTAGTGACTAGATAAGTTACTTAACATTTTTAAAATGGAGGCCAAAAAAGAAAAAGGGTCACCTTATACTGAATAAGATAGGAATATTTACCACCTTATAGGAAATAAGGTGGAAATATTCTTGGAAAGTGGTCCGCATAGTACCTGCCGCACTTAAAATGCTCCGTAAATACTAGCTAATGTGATGATGATAAAGAGACAGATGCTGCAAAAGCAGCTGTCTGAGAAGGGCTCTTGCACAGAACAGCAAGAAGAGCTAATTGCAAGAAGGACTTCTACCATTTCTCCCTCACCTGTGCTTACACTGATGTGAGGACACCTCTCACAGACCAAGACACATTCCATTGCCAGCAAAATTTGCTAAGATATGCTTACAGGAATAACTTAGGGGAATACGGGAACTGGAAATAGGCTTAGGGGAAAAATGGCTTCTTTTTATGTAGGTTAACTAAAGGGCAGATGGAAAGAAAAATCATCATTGTCATCACTGGCTAGCTTACCTGTAAACACTAATATATATACCTTTAAATTTCCCAAAGTTCTTCCCTCAAAGATGATTGTAACTTTCTAGCTCCAGAGACCTCACTTATTACCAAATTTGGGTGTCTGATGTGGCCACAGAGCTTTAGATTAGCAGAATCTATTTCATTACGCTTCACAAAAGTTTAAAATTTTACTGAAGCAGCCAGAAGAGAGCTTTGCTTAATGTTCTGAATTTAAATGTATTTAAGCTTTAAGTAAATAATTGTCATCCAATGGCTCCTTGGCATTACAAGGTCATAGAGGCAGGAAAGAAATCAACTGTGACATCATCTCAGCTCTCAGATTTTCCCACGTCCTGTCAGTATCAAGCCAAGGTGAGTAGAGAGGCAGCTGTGCCACATCCTGTCTGTTCCCAGGCTGGAATACAGTGGCGTGATCTCGGCTCACTGCAACCTCCAACTCCCTGGTTCAAGTGATTCTCCTGCTTCAGCCTCCTGAGTAGCTGGGATTACGGGCATGCGCCACCATGCCCAGCTAATTTTTGTGTTTATATATATATATACACACACACACATATTTTTTTTTTTTAGTAGAGACAGGGTTTCACCATGTTGACCAGGATGGTCTTGATCTCCTTACCTCATGATCTGCCCACTTCGGCCTCCCAAAGTTCTGGGATTACAGGCATGAGCCACTGCACCCGGCCCCAGGTCTCTTAAATGCCAAGGCATCTCTGCTTTATGCCCTAGGCCCTTCCAGGAACTCCAGTTACTCAGTTTATTGGGTAACTTGCTCTTTAAGATTGTCCCTTCTTCCCAAGACCCCTCTCCCCTTGGCAGAAGTCCAAGGTGGGTTGGTAGCCTGAGGGTGGTGACACCATGATGCACCCACAGACCCTGAATCTCTGGCTCTCACCTTTACCCTCAGTCCCTATCAAACTTGTGTACCTTATGATGAAGCTGCTGGGAAGCCAGTGTCCACATTGCTGTGGGATCACGTTGCAGGAATGGGTAGCTGTCATCTTTAAGATATTCGAATAAGCACCTTTTCCAAGAGGCATCTTGGTCTATGATCAACAGATCCTTCTTGGTAGCCTTTGTATATGCTTGGATTCTCAGGTCCCAGGAAACAGAATGTTTTTATCTGAGCTGAATCTCATCTTGCTCTGGAAAGTACTAGAAGTTCAATTTGGTAGAATTCAGCTAGAGTCCCTATCTCCCTTGAATATGTACTAAAACTGGCTTAAATCCACCAAATCAAGGCCCGTGGGAGTCCAGAGTTCTTTCCATGATTGCTGTGAATTCTTGCCTGCTGACATCCTCCTGGACTGCCTTACCTCAGTTCCTGACCTTCTCAGCTGAGGTCCAATTTCTACTATGAGTGTAAGCTCCGTCCTTTCATAGATTTATGACAGTGTTATTTGGACCAAGAATTTCGTAAGTTGAGGAAACTCATGATCTCCAAGTTTGGGCTGTCACATCCTGCACCTCTCAGCTTTTCACTCTCTCTGTCTCCTCATCACCTCTCGTTTTTCGTCTTCTCATTTCCTCCCTGTCTAGAGTAGCAAGCAAGTTTTTACCTTGTGTCTCAAAGACAGTTCTCTTCATACGCAGGTTCCTGGGTGGTCTCACTTTCCACCCCCAAGAATGTATTATAGTCCAAACAAGTAGTATTGTTCTTAAAAGAGATTTTGGTGTCAGCTGTTAATAGTACATATATTGTCCTTACCTCACCAGGATTTGGACTATTCCATCTGCATTGGAGAACAAGTACCTTCTAAATATATTCATCTAATCAGCAGCAGACCTAAAGCATAAGTGGGACCGGCTAGGGGAGAGTTCCAGGCGTAACTCAGGGAATGGTAGATTAGGTAGCCACGGACCATTCTGTTACCCCCATGCCCACAACTTTCAGAGACTTCTGACCATTGTGAAACCTGGAAGAGACATGAAGAGGATAAGCATTTGAGACATAGGCATTGGAGCCAGATAGATCTGGATTTGATCTTTAAATCCTCTTTTTACTGATCACCTACAAATGGAGATAATAATGAGTATCTTGCAGAGTCATTGAGAGTAGAGGGATAAAAATTTATTTAAAACCCTCAGCCTCTACTTGATATGTGAGAGGCTCCTTCTCTTTTATTGATGGTCTAGTGTGGCTCAGAGTGCATTTCAGATGTGTTTCAGTCTCAAAAGTCTCACTGATGATCAACTTCTCAGTAAGGCAAGATATGAAATATCACTCAGCCTTACTTCCCCCTCAGTCAGCCTCAAGCATAGGATCCTTCCTGGTGGTAAGGACTATATGTACCCTCTGGTGGTGCTTCTTTTGAAGCCAAGTTGGCCATTCCTTCCTTTCAGACCCACCTCCCTTGCCTGTCATCTCCTTCCACAAAAAGCGTGGAAGATAGAAGAACCACATGGAAACGATCCCAGCCACAGACGCTAGCAGGACTTAGTACGTAGGTTGATGGTCTTTTTACTGGCAACCCCAGGCCCTTTTATGTCCTTGCACATGCTCTTCCCACATCTTCAAATACCACTTCCCCTAAGCCTTTCTTATTGACTTAGTAGAGATTCGTTCATTTTGCAATAGCTTTTCCACGGTCACTGCCTTCAATTGATTCCCCATCCATCACACATGTGCACTTGCACACACCCAAACACACATGCACACAGGCAGTCATGCTAAAACACCCTAACTCCATTACTGTCTCTCTCTCTGCCCCCACTTAAACTTCAAACTCACTCCTGACAGAGACTCTGTGTCATATTTGTGTAGACTCAAACTGAATTCAACACAATCAAATAACACTGCCTCCAACTAAAGCCACTTTCCAAACAGAACAATTCCACTTATAGGAAACCCTCCAAGGCAGTTAAAAACATCACTTCCAACTTGCAAAGCGTTTCCCCAGGCATTAGAGAATTGGGTCTTCATGGCCGTCCTGTGTAATTCTCCCCTAAGTTTACTGCCTGACAGCGCTGCCACCCAATTTATTGACACTAAGCAGTTCTGATGCTCCTGGATGTTTGAACTGCACCTGGAAAGAGAATTCAACTGCAGGGGGGAAAAAAGAGGGACTCAGGTTCAATCCTACCTGCTTCATGCAGAACAATAAAAGCTCTTGGCTGGGTCCTTCTGCTTTATAAAGTGCTTCATACAGTCATTTAAGCCTCATTAGTGTATTGAGACATTAGAATAAGTTATTTTATCTCTCTTACCCTAAGCTTCTCAATCACCAAAATAGGTCTAATAATAATAATATCTACTACCACATAATTGAATGCTGTGGAAACAAATTGGGTTAACGGTAGAAAGCACGTAGTACCATGCCTGGCACATGGAAGGGACTCAAGAAAGCTTAGCTGGTATTAAAGGAGCTTCCTCAGCTGGGCACAGTGGCTCACAGCTGTAGTGACGGCTACTTGGGGAGGCTAAGGTGGGAGGATTGCTTGAGCTCAGGAGTTCAAGGCCAGCCCAGGCAACAGAGAGAGACCCTCGTCTCAGAATAACAATAATAATAATAATGAAAACAACAACAAAGGATCTACCTCCCAAACAACCTCCTTTATCAGAGCTGAAGGTTATGAGACTTAAAGCTTTATTCCACCTCTCTTTGCAAGTCTTACCCCTCTTTTTAAGTTTTGATGCCTGTTGTGTTGGAGCCTCTGGAAGCTCTGAGGCAGGAAACATTTCATTGTTTATTATGACTCATTACTCTAAAGCCCAAAATAAACCACATATTCAGTTACCACCTGTTTACATGTCAGCTTAGTGCTATCTCAATCCACCCTCTTAGCAACGCCTCCACTGGCCCCGGAGAAGACTCCTACCCTTCAGGTTATATGCAATGCTTCCACTGCATTGATTTGGTGTTTCCTTGAAGGGGTCCAATTCTACTAGGGCCTCTGCCACTCCAGGGTAGGGGAGGATTGCCAGAGCTCTAAGAGTCCCTTTCTCTTGACCATTCCTAAGCCCCAAAGAACAAGTGACTCAAATGTCCCTGCTACTCAGAACCCCTCTTCTACAGACATTGTCCTGTGGCCCAGTGTCCAGTAGGGAGGCAGAAGAGACCCACTGCAAATGCATCTCCCCTCCCAGCTCCAGGGCAATGCAAGAGAGCCCAGCGGCACTTCCCTGGGGAGACATTTCCACCACCAACCGCCACACCTATTGCACTAACAGAATACCTGACCTAAGTGTTCCACTGACCAGGCGGCTTCCAGCTTTGTCCAGAACTCAGTACGTAACTTTTGACAGATCACTGCCCTAAAATGATTACCTCAAAAGCACAAATCCCACTGGTTGATCTTTGGCTGCGAAATATTCAAAGGATCTGTGTGAACAAGAAGGGATGTCGAGAGCCTAAATGTACCAGGACTTTACATATTGTGTCACCCTCCCTTACTGCAGCCTTTCAGGCAGATACTGTCTTTCCTTTTGCAAAGCTGGAAACTGCAGGTCATGCCAGGAAGTGCAGGAGCTGGAACTGGAACCCACGTCTGCTGGACACAAAGCAGTCTTTACTCTTCCATCAATGCTATATGCTATATGCTGCCTCCCATTTCGTGGTTTCAGGAGAGAAAATCCAGTGCAAAATGCATGAGTTGGCAAAGGCCCTTTGTGTTACTGAGGGAAGATGGTATTGATTCCATCAGTTTGACCACCCTCCCTGCCTCCAGCAGGCATCCAGCCATCTCTTAAGCTCGCCTATGGAGCTGGCCCAGCCCCACTCGGCCTGGCAGGAGGCAAATCTTCCTGACGCTCTGTAATAAAAGGCTTTGGAAATTGGGTTATAAGGAAAACTGTCTCTCATTTCCTCTAGTAAGAGAAAAGCTATTCAACAGAGGCCCTTTTCCTTTCAGGGCCCTTTCAGATTCATTAACTTTCTGCAAACACTGCTTACAAAACAGCACTTGAAGCGAGGTAGCAGAGGCTACCAGGAAGCAGAGGGCAATGAGATTTTAATGTGGTCCTCACTGTGAACCCATCCTGGCTGTCTGAAGGACCATGTTCTCCAGCCCCCAATTATCCAGTTTCTCAATCTTCCCGAATCACAGACAACACATTTGAGAAATGACAACATCTCATTTCTCAGACCCAGCTTCAGGCTCCTTTGTGACAACCTTCATTTACTGGGCACAGCTTGGTGGCAGCTGGTTTGGTGAGGGACATGGGAGGGAAGAGAACAATGGCTGGGGTTAGAGAGGTGAGTGGTTTCACACCTGCAGAGTCAGGAGAGTCACCCTGAAGTTCCCCTGTGAGGACAATATCTGGCCTTTACATCAAAGGGATCCTGATGGCTATGGCATCTCAGAACAACAGTCTAAAAATCCCTCATACTGAGTTTTGAAAGAAGCATAATGGGAGTGCCAGGGGAAGGATGTCTATAATCTAATTATTCCCAAGGAGGGGAGCATTTTCTACAATGGAAGACCAAGCTGTGTGCATCTGATTAGGAGTAGAGCAGAATCCTAGAGAAGAGAATCTTAGTGGCCATTGATTGGTCATTGGTTCAGCCATTGACTTCAAGTCTGACTTGACAAAGGTGGCAGTTTTTTGTCTTTAGCCTCTCTTCCTGTGAAGGTGTCCCTTCTCCGCAGTCCCATAGGCACTGCCCTGGCCCATGCCCTCATCATCCCTACCCTGGACTAGAGTGAGTCCTCACCTCTGACTGCAGCCTCTTCTAGCCCTCCTTCCCACAGCCACCACCACCAGAATCTTTCAGGAATGCAAACCTGATTGTGCGACACTCTCCTGCTCAACAATGTTCCCTAGATAACATTGTAATGCTAGATCAGCATACATATTCATCGAAAACACACCAAGAAGACATCCCACCAAATGTTAACAGCAATTATTTTGTGTAGTAGATTTGCATAGGACTGTTTTTTCTTTACACTTTCTTGATATTCAAGTTTTCTGCAGTGAGCTTAAGATAAATATTGTTTATTTTCTAGGCATAAAAATATCATCCAGAAAAAAACAAAAGAAATCCTCCTGCACAGAACAAAGTCCAAATTTCTTAGCTTTGCATTAAGCCCATCCAGAGCTTCAATATATCTTTTCATGTTCTTGCTCCACTGCAATTCTCAGGCCAGTCACACAAAGGCTGTTCCCTACCTAAAATGTAGTTCCCTCCCCACCGTCTCTCCTATCACTTTACCTACTGCTTATACTCCTGTACTCACCATAGCTTTTTTTGCTTATAAAACTCCTAATCATACATTGCGGACCACTGCAAATGTGCCTTCTCTGGAACCATAGTCTCTTTACTCAGCAGTTGTTGTTTTCTCCACTCTGGGCTCATCATACCCCTTGCTAATATTCTCCCCATTGGATTACAAGGGATGTAATTATCCCCTTTCTAAATGAGGAAGCCACAGTCCAGTAGTAGCCAATAAGTCATATAGCCAGGACCAAACCCAGAGTGTCTGGCTCTTGAGCCTTTGCTGTTGAACTGCTACACAACAGAGCTGTAAGGCAGTTGCTACTGTCCCAGAATGTAAATGAGAGCTATCCCAGTATGTGTATTAGCTATGAGGGTCCTGTGACATCACTGCAGTTATTCACTGTGATTTGTCCTGCCCTGCTCGTGTCACACACGTTAGCCCTTTTCTTCCCATGGTATCGCCTGCCAATCATTGTCGCCCAGCAGAGCCTACCAGCACTCACAGAGCAGACCACAGCAGTTACTGGGCTTGCAAACATGCAAAGGAGATATTGCCTTAAAAGTTGACTTTAGAACAATACTGCTTGAGATCCTTCCAGTATTTGGACTCCTCCATAAACTATTTCTACAATATATGCACAGGGTAGACAAAGTAATGCTTTATTATTATCTGGAGCTCTGTCCCCAAATGAGTGTGCAGAACTCCACTGAGCTGGACTGGACCCCATGGAGGGCTGATTTATCTCAGCTCTCACCTACAACTCTGAAATTTGAATTTCCACTCTGCTGGGATAAGGAGTTGCTCTGAGTTGAAAAACCAGAAACACAGAGCCAAAGAAAGCAACTGACAAAATGCTGGGGGTGAAGCTGGTCCAGGCCTCTGGCTCAAGGCTGTCTCTGTGTTCCTAGGTTTAGCTGCCCCATGAGAAGACAATAGTTCACAAAGGGCAGGGAGGTGATAAATTCCATTGTCATCCAAGCTACTGAGGGAGAATTAGCAGGATTCCTGTACATTTCTCCTTTGGTGGTGGAGGAAGAAGTGACCAAACACCATGGAGTGAGGGTGGCAGGAGCATTAGGGAGGAGGATGGCCACCTCTTCTGGAGAAGAATATTTAAAACCTGGTCTATCAGCCATGATATTTCACAGATTTCTCTAAAAGAGGAAAGGACGGAACTATAGATTTAGAACCCAGGAAAGTACTTTCATAGTGCCAAGGATCTGAGCTCTTCATTTGAAAAACAAGAGTGCCCATCCAACAGCCATAGGCAGCATCTGTTAGCCACGATCCAGGCTAATTTGCAAAATAAGTCCTGAAGGGAAGGTCTTGGTCTTACTAGAATCCCATGAAGGAGACTGATGAAGCAGATACGAAAAAATTAAGGGAGAAGGTTAGTTTTTAAAGTGATGACCCCATGATTCTAGCTTTGAAAAGGAGACATGGACAGGAATCCTGCTGATTCTTAGAACCCCTAGAACTGCAGACCTGCATGGACTCAAATCCACAAACACTTCCTGAAAGGCCATGATTAGCAAAGCTTTGCTGAGGGACAGTAGAAGCTTCCTTAAAAGAGTTAAGATGCACTCCGTCTTCTGCAGCCTTTGTGTCTCTTAGTTCTCTCCATGTCCAAAGTAACCTAAAGTGTTGGAGCTGAAAGGACCTTTGGAGGTCTTCTTGCTCCACTGCCATTTTTATTCATTTAATCAACAAATATTTCTTGCATGCCTGCCATGTCCCACGCACTGTTCTAGGTGCTGGAGCTACAATGCACCAAGGAAACAGATATAGTTCCAGCCTTCATAGTATTTATGTTCAAATGGAGGAAGCAGACAGTACAAGAAACAGACAAAACAAGTGAACAAATAAATACTCAAGATAATTCTATGGTGTTACATCTGGGAATAAAATAAAGCATGGTGATGTGATAGAGAAAAGAAGGCAACACTAGATTAGGTGGTCAAGGAAGCCCTCTGAGGAGTCATTTGAACTGAGTTGTGAATGACTGGAAGAAGTCCCATACAGTGCTTCAGGGAAAGAGACTCTGGGCTGAGAAAATGGCAAGTGCAAAGGTCCTGTGGGGGTTATGACCTTGATTTGCTTAAGGTGCAGCAAGGTCAGCATGGTGAGAGTAGAACTGGGCAAGGCGGGGAAATCTTGGAAAAATAGTGAAGGGCCTGATGATAACTGACCAGATAATAGGCATTTGGAATGTATGCAATGGTAAAGGCAACTGTGAGCTGTTTTAAGCTTGGGAAATACCCATGGTGAATTGAGAGTAGAGCAGGAGAGGAATGCCCAGGCCTATAGACTCCCAGTCCAGTGCTCTCTCCCACCACACTGCGTGGCCAGTGTGTAGTAATACCCCTCACTTGCTCGCTCTGACTTCTATTCTAGTTTTCTAGAATTGCAGAGTGAAGGACTTTGTCCTTTCCTCTAATTAAACACTAAGCAGAACAAGCAAGGAAATGTACTTTTGCACAGAGCCTTGTCTCCTCCTGAGCATATCTTTAGCCCATAAAGGGAAACGAAATGTGATAATTAGTAACCAATTAATGTGCATTTCAACAAACTATATTTTAATTATTCTGTCATAGGTTGTCTGCCTGTGAAATATTCCATGTTAATTAAATCCTTTTAATAATCCAATGAAAGCACCTCTTTTCCTTGATGTACTGCTTAAAAGGGAGATGACGGCAGACTCAGGGCTCATGTAATTTGAGTTAATGGCATGAATCCTGCTTTGAGCTTTCATATGCTTATTGAACTAGTGATCTCTTAATACTTGCTAAACTTTTTAATATATAATTATCACACAATTTCCCTGTTATGTCTGAGAGACTGCATTCTGATCAGCTCCGGAAACTTTGCTGGAGAGACACTGAACCTGTATCTTGTGCCTGGCTATGACAGCTGACTGCATCAGCTGCCATCTGTCATTCTTCTTGTCTTGACTTCTTCCTCAGAATTGATCACTGTAGCTCTGATTTTAGGTATTGAGCACCTACTCTGCACCTGGGCAGTGCTGGGACTGAGGAATTGGGTACAAGGTGGAGAGACTGATCTAGCGTTCTGTCTCATAGCATTCTAGCATTCTGCAAGGTGGCTGGGGGTTCTTAGATGCAGGTGTGGCATGGGCAGAAGCCAGTGAGGGCAGCAACCAGAGGCAGTTAATTAGGATGGGGGAATGAGCTGCCCCAGACAGGGAGAGGCCAAAAGTCCTCATTACCAAGTCCAGTGGGTTGGCAGTCACTCTAGGCTTCTGCAGGATGGAGTGGCCATCTGCAGGTTTAATGGCAGAGAGCAGGAGGGCTTGTAGGAAATCAGGACCCTCAGTCTCTGAGTGATGGCCCAGAGACTGTTGTGGTCAGATGCCTGGGAGGATATGAGGGACTCCAAAGCTGGGTCGAGACCAGGAGGAAAAATAGCCAGCAAATGGACAATACAATGGGTCTGGACTCCAGCCCCATGGATAGATGGAATAGTGCTTTGAAGGACAGATTAACCCACCATGATGTATGTAGACTCACCAAAATCTATAAATTATCAAACACAGTAAAAGTTTGTTTCTTGATTATTTCATAGTGACAGATGAATATAACCAATTGACAGACCCCCTCTCCTGCCCCATCCATGGTTATTAGGTACCCCGGCTCTTTCCATATTGTGTCTGTGCCATCTCCTAGGACAATGCTTCTCAAATGGTAGTTCCCATACCAACAGCACAAGCATCACTCTGGAACTTGTTAGCAATGCCCATGCTCAGGTCCCTCTCTGGGATGACTAGATCAGAAATATTGGAAGTAAGGCCTGGCAACCTGTTTTAACAAGCCTTCCAGGTGGTTCTGATGCACCCTCAAGTTTGAGAACTGCTAGCCCAGGCCCTAGCTGTCATCTTCACTTAGCCAGCAAATGAACTAGGAGAGCCTGGAGAAGTACTTGCAAATTAAAAGCTTTGACCCCAAGGTAGCACCTGTCACTTCTTCTCATATTGCTTTAGTGACCCAGTCACCTGGCCATGCTGAGCTGCAGGAGGAGCTGGGAGTGAGGTCCTGTGCTAGCAAGCTGCTTCCAGCTACAGGTATATAATCTGGAAGAGAAGAAAGGTATTTTTCAAGCCCTGTCTCTGCCACAAAACATGAACCAAGGGCCAGAGGAGAAAAGGTGAGGGACAGAATTGTCCCACACATGAGGACTCAGGAAGGCACTTGGCAGTTTTCCCAGCATTCTTCCTCATGGAGAAGGGGTTCTACAAGGTGTCCGGAGGGCGCACATTGGCTCAGGAAACACAAGCCAGGGAGGTTACATTATGTGCCCAAGGTCACAGAGGTAGAAAGTGACAGGGCTGCAGCTTGTCTCACTATTACCTGATGCCAAGTTCTAGATCTCTTTCATCATACTCAGGTGCCTCCAAAATTCTAGCACTCTCAGTCTGTGTAATTCAATTAATTGTTGAAATAGGCCTATGCAGCCCTCCTATCTCCATTTTACAGCAAAAGATGCTGCAATTGATGGTATAAGCAGGTGTTGAGAAAACATGAAGGAAGGAATCCAATTAAAGAGTGCAAAGAAAATCCCATAAAGGACATAGCAACTAAGAGTGAATAAGATGAATGTATGTGATTGTGTCTATTTATGCATCTCTCTGTGTGTGTATACATATGTATATATGTATATGTATATATATTTACACATATATGCACATATATATGAGAAAACTTTACCCATAAATGCGCCATGCTAATACAACCGGAATGAGAATCATGCTTCGTTTCTATTAACAGTCTTCAATAGGAACGAGGAAGAGAAGAAATTCTAGACAAAGCATAAACAGGATTCCAGAATGGAAGAGTCCCAGCAGGGAAGACTCCAAGGCATGTTTGAAGAACACCAAATAGTTGGGTGTGCCTGGAGTGGGAAGTGATGGGAAATAATGCTGGAACAAAACATAGGACCCAGAATGTAGATGAAATTGAATGTCTTAGGAGGCTGTACTTTATTCTTCAAATAATGAATATCCAGGAAAGAGTTTTAGGAAGAAGAATGACGTGTTTGGATTTGTATAGGAGAAAGATTACTCTGGGAATAATAAATAGGACTGATTGACGAGGAAGAAATTTCTAGAAGGCAAGTAGAGAAGTGAGGAGGTTTTTGCAATAGCTATGGTAAAGAGAATGGAGCATTGAATGAATGTGACAGAAGTGGATAACAAGAGGAGAATCGTTGTGATTGGAGGTGGCTGGGGAGGAAGAAGTTGCCAAAAATGAAGCAGATGTTTCTCTTGTCTACTATGGGAATTTGGGGGATATTAAAAAATAGAGCACAGTCGAAATCCATGTCTTGGGTAAAATACGCTGCATTTAATGAGTTATAAGATGCACTTTTTTTTTTTCACTTTTAATGTCCCTAAGATCACACTGTCTCCTACAAATGAAGACATCTTTCAATCACTGTCAGGCAGCAAGTCATGAGGAAGTCGTCACAGCCCACACATGTGTGGACTGGGTCTCCTGGCCATGAATACTGTCAAATTGCTTAACATATAGAACCAACAGCTACTAAAGGCAGGAGGAATTGTCATATTTCTTTTTAAAAATTAATGACATTGTAAAGCAATAGATGCTGGTGGGGTTGATTTATCTATGGAGCAGGACTATCTTTAGGGCACCAAATATCAATTTGCCAAAAAACATTTTACTAAATTTGAACAGAAGCTACTTAACTTCTGGTGATACATAATTCAACTGGGTGGGGAGAGAGGTGTAAAATATGAGTGTAGTCAAGTAAGACAGTTCCCAGCACTGAGATTTGCTTCAAAAAAAATTCTTGGAGACAGTAACAGAGCACTCTTTTAAAAAATGCTGCACCATCAACAGGCTGATGGCACACAGGGAAACTCCGGGAGACAAAAATATAAATACTGAGGACTGGGAAATTCAGAAGATTCTAAAGGTGAATACACATTCTAGGAATACCCTACCTATTTTCTTGCATTTGTATTTTCCATTTTACGTATGTATAAGAGTAATATATGGGCTATTTTAATAAGTATGAAATTTTTTTTCTAAGTGTTATAAAAGCATTGTGTCATCATTTGTGAAACGCTTTTCTTTCTTAGCAGTATGTAAAATAATGGTGCATCTTAAAATTGATGGCATCTTAGAGTCAATCAAATGTAGCATTCATTATTCTCAACCTCCTGGCTCAGAATGCGGTAGGCGTAGAGCCTAAAATTTTTAAATGTAGCTGAACAAAACCTTTAGTGGAATGCTGATGAGAATTCAAAAATGTACAGAAAGTTTGGAAAATGGTTCAGTAGGTTCTTGGAAAGTTAAACATACACTTAACCCAAGACTCAGGAACTTCGAGTCATGGGTATTTACCCGGGAGAAATGAAAACATATGTCGCGCAAAGACTCGTACACAAACGTTCACAGCAGCGTCAATCATAATAGCCACAAACTAAAATCAATCCAAATGTCCAGCAGCTTGTGAGTGGATGAACAAAGTGGGGTATAGTTTATTCACACGATGGTCTACTATTCAGCACTGAAAAGGAACAGACTGGTGACACAGGTGATGAATCTCAAAACCATTCTAACAAGGGAAAGAAGTCAAGTACGAAAGACTACAAACTGCAATACTCCATTCATATGTCACCTTAGAAAGGGCAAAAGTGTAGTCATAGTAAACAGATCATTGACTATAGGCTCCCAGGGGTGGGGGTTGAAAGGAGCAGATTGACTGCAAAGGGCCAAGAGGGAACTGCTGGGTTAGGGAAAGGTTCTCTGGCTTTAGAGTATGGTGCTTCTGCAACTATGCACTTTCTCAAAACTTATTGGACTGTCCTCTCAAAAAATGTAAACTTTACTGTATGTCAATTATGCCTCTGTAAGCCTATTTAAAAATGTGGCTGAAAGACTGAAACAGACCTGGGTTCAAATCCCAGCTTTTCCTGTTACTAGCTGTGTGCCCTGGGCAGCTTCCTTAGCCTCTCTGAACTGACCCCAGGCTCCTCATGCTTAGAGCAGAATAACAAGGCTTGTGTAATGAGACTTTATGGAGAGTACTAAGCGAGGTAATGTATGTAAAGGCCTTGGGGAACTTGACAAAGAATAAATGCTCAATAATGGTAGCTCTCATGCTAGCAAGGGACCACAGGGAGTTTCACTGCTGATGAATTAATCAGTTGTTGGGATGACAGAATTGAATAAGCCAATCAATTGCTTGTGGCTGAAACCAACATTCTGGTCAAAACAATGTTGAAATAGGGGCTCCAAGGAGATGCAGCTTGAGCCATTTGAAGTCTGTGCTTTCAAGCTCTCACTGCTGCTTCTAACACCACCTCTCACATGAAAGGGAGAGAGTGCCGGGTGAAAGTTATTTTGCATAGAGGCCCCGAAAACACTTAGGAGGCTGGGCACAGTCCCTGGCACACAAACTGAGGATTCATTTGAAGGGATTTTTGCTTCCCACTAGTTGGGAACACACAGCCAAAGGAATCAAGTATTTAAGT
This sequence comes from Sapajus apella, assembly GCF_009761245.1. Lineage (NCBI taxonomy): Eukaryota > Metazoa > Chordata > Mammalia > Primates > Cebidae > Sapajus > Sapajus apella. The sequence goes on from NW_022436952.1 coordinate 34,254,085, forward strand.
ATACAACAGAGAATGTGTTCAGCATTTTGCGTTTATTGGTCTTGTTGTCTTTGTTAGAGCCCTATGAGAGGGAAACTTTCATTATTCCCAGGAAACTGATGAAGAAACAAACTCAGAGAGATAAAGAAACTTGCCCAATTATCACAGCCTGTAAGGGCAGAGCTTGGATTCAAACTCCCCAAACTCTTGTCCAGTGGGTCTTAACCCTGCACTAGACCAAGTGAAGGACCTGGGAAACCAGGTCAAGGATGTATGGAAGCAGAGCACCTGGGATTCACGTCTGGAGATGGAGTACCTGTAGTAGTGACGTGCTCGAGAAATGGCTGCTTGGGAAGGGGCACTGGCATTAGAGTCCCTGGGAGTAGGTAGATGCATGAAGGTGGCTGACTTCTTTCCATGAGGCTTCTGGGGAGCCAGAAGTCTCCAAAGTCCTGAGAAAGTGGAAGCCCTAATGATACAGTCCTCACCTTACTGCAGACAGGATGTGCTTTGCAGCAATGACCTGAGTTTCTATTAAGCCTCCCGCTTCCTGGGCTCAGGCAAGTCCCTGTTCCTCTCTGAACAGGGGTAAAATGAGTGGGCAGAGCTAGATGTTTGTTGGCTCCCCGGCTGTTTGGATGCTATAATATAGCAAGATGCAATGCATTTTCACATGTCAACGGATTTGTCAGCCACTCAATCACTGTGTTAGGAGAGGCATTCTGGGGTTCCTGATCTCCCGTTTTGCAGAAGTCTAAAGATTGGGGCCAGGGATACAAAATCCTGCTTTTCTCAGAGCAAACCTGTAGGAGTAAAATTAAGGAGAGAGAGAGAGAGAGAGAGAGAGAGAGAGAGAGAGAGAGAGATAGAGGAGACAGAGAAAGGGCAGAGAGAGCAAGAATGAGAAAGGGGGGGAGAGAGAGAGAGAATGAGAGAGAGAGAATGAGAGAGAGAGAAAGAAGAGAGAGACTCAGGCAAATCTTAAATCCTAGAAGTAGATCGTTAAACTTTTATAAGCCCTAACAATGTTGGGGTTGGATAAACCCTGTTTTAAGTATTAAACTTGTCAGCCTTAAGATGGCAAAACCAATTCAACTACTTACCTCTATGTTAAAGACACACAAAGAAGTCACTGATGTTTTTTCCCTAAGAAACATAACAACACACCCAGTCAGATCTCTTTTGTAAACCACATAAGACACAGGAATCTGGGAGAATGTAATGAAAAATTCTCTTTTTAGGAAGATGAAAATAACATTTCAACTTGAGAAATCAAGAATATACATGAAGATGTACAAAAGGGATTGTGTCTGTTGCAACAATGATGTGAAATGTGTGAAAAGCACATATAAATGAAGGAACAGCTCTGCAGTCAGCTGATGCAGCAACTGACCTAAATGTGTTAGATTCACAAACACTTATTAATCATGTCCCACATGCTGATCTCTGTTTTGTTGGGTCCCAGTGAATAATAAGACATGGAAGACTTGGAAGACTTGGTCCCTGTGCTCAATGAATGCACCATCAAGTAGGGAAACCCACACCCACCCACCTAGAAAAGTGCTCTTGAGAGACTCACAGGAGTGAGTCCAAGAACTCACAGGAGTAACTAGCTAACTCTATTTGAGGGCAAAGAAAATGGGTCACCCCTTGCCCTTATAATAATGTCCAAAGTCTTCATCATGGTTGATGAACTCACCCTAAAAGTATCCAGGTAGATCAGCTAGCCTGACCTCCTCTTGTTGTGCCTCCCCTCAATCTTTATGACACCTTCCATTCTCTGGGCAGTGCTGTGATGGGCTGAATTGTGCCCCCTCAAAAAGATGTTGAAGTCCTAACTCCTACTGCCTATGCTGAGTGTGACCTTATTTGGAAACAGGATCTTAGCCGATGATCAAATTAAAATGAGGTCATTAGGGTGAATCCTAATTCAATATGACTAATGTCCTTAGATAAAAAGGAGGGAAATACGAGCATAGAGACAGACATGTATAGAGGGAAAAGGATGTGAAGATACACAGAGAATGATATCCACAACCCAAGGAACACCTAGGGCTACCAGTAGCTAGAAGGGAGGCCTGGAACACATGCTCCCTCAGCGGCCACAGAAGAACCAACTCTACCAACACCTAGATACTGGACCTCCAGCCTCCAGAACTGTGAGACAATACCTATCTGTTGTTGAAGGTACCCAATCTGGAGTACTTTATTATGGCAGCCCAAGGAAATGAACACAAGTGCTGAGTTCTTTCGGTCCTAGGCTCTCACAAATGCTATTTCTCAGCCCAGAACACTCCTCTGTCCCAGCCCCTTCACCTGGCTAACTCCTCAGCCCAGATAGCACTTCCTTGAGAGAAGTCCCTTGTCACTCATTCCCATGACACCGCAAGGGTCTCATGTTGTTCCCTACACTCTCCCATGTAATTCCCTCCTATATTCCTGTCTTCCATCTGGACTGTGAGCTCCTGAAGGTGAGCACCTGCACCTGGCACAGTTGGCAGTCAGTAAATACCTCAGCTAGTCAAGGATTGAGCTGAGCTTCCTGAAAGAATCAAATGAGAGAGCAACTGTGAACGTGCTGAGCAAGTCATGAGGCCCCAGGCACAGGGGCTGGGCTTTAGTTATTGGTGTCTTGTCTATACTGTATGTGTAGTGAAGCACCATGGTTGCAGTTCTTCAAGGCATTGAATATTAAAGTTGTCTACATGTTTCCCTGGCAAACAGGAAAGAATGTGCATTTGGGGCTTCTGATGTTTGCATTTGGAGCTGCCCTGCTTGTGCTTCCAGCTTTCCTGCCCTCCACCTTGGAATCTGGCCTAGAGCCCTGAAAGGGACTCAGACGGAGGAAGCTATTAGCATGGAAGGTGCTGGAACAATTGTAGGGCAAGAAAAGCAGGAGCCAATGGCAGGCATACTCTTGCCTGGCCCCAGGGAAAGAGCAGAAGGCCTCTCCATCTGGCTGTCCATTTAGAAAACTTGACCTCTTTGCAAGCTTAAGCATTGGGGTCCATTAAAATGCAAGGCACCTGCTGGATGTCTGCAAAAGAATCTGCTAGTCAGAAATTAACATCTTTGGGGGCAAAGAAAAAAATATCTGTGCAGACGCCATCTGCAGGTGACAGGAGTGTGTATTACAGTAACCAATAGTCACCCCTTCTCAGAATCTAGCTTAAGGCCATGTGGCTCATCAGAGGCGATCATGTTTCCTCTCTGTGCCTCAGTCTCTTCAATTGCAAATGGGACATTAACCTCTTCTGAGTCCACCCACAGGCTTGCTTGCTGGGAGGAGTGGGTGAAAATAAGAGTCTGAATGGGTTGTCTGAGCTAAAATGCACTTTATAGATTTAGGAGATTGTTATTCCTTTCCTAATAAGTATTCATTACTAGACTCAAATTTCACAGTTCTATTTCTAAATCTACCCAAGCCTCCAAGTATCTCATCCTCACAGCCTCAAGCCATGGGCATGCCTCTTTAAAAGAGAGCGTGGATCTACCTTGTAGAAAAATTCTCCCCTTAAATTAATTCTATTCCGCAGGTATTGGTTGAACAACTGTTAATGTGAATATACAAAGAGGGGATAACAGATCATGGTCAGGAGCAGCTGACGCCCCTCTGGAAAAGCAGCTCCTACATGAGGTGATAAAGGGTAGAAGGTGGAATAGACAGTGCTGGGCTGAGTCAGAGGAAATGGGTTTCTATCCTGGCTTTGCCAGACACTGGCCTTGTGACGTTGCTAAGTTTCTACCTCATACCTCTCAGTCTTGGTGTTTTCCCACGTACTGTACATCTCAGTAAAAAAGGCCTCTAGGTAGAAGAGGCCACCCCAGAGAACAAACTGGGGAATCACATTGTGGATGCCATGGTGAATGAGGACTGTCCCCAGGTCCTCCCACTGGCCATGTCTGTATGGAGGCTTTGGTATGTTAGATATAGTTAGGTTCATCTTCAGCCAGCTTGCCCAGTTCCTCTGTTCTTTATTCTTTAATTCCAAGTACCCCCCTCTTTGCTGTGCCTTAACCTGTCTAAATATGCCTAGACATGCCATAGCCCCAGTTCACATTCCTCTCCTTATGTGAGAATGAATAGGCTAGCTTTCTAGTCCCTCATAGGCAACCCCTTTCCCCACTCCCTTTCCTCTCCATCACACACCTACCTTACCTAAGAAAAGTTTAAATGTTTAACCAGTTGGGACTTGTTTAGATTGTGCAGTCCAACCCCAACCAATGGGGGAAGACACAGACAGAGGCAGAAATCACATTGGGAATAAAAACCCCTACTCTTCTTTGTTCTTAGTGCTCTCGTGGCAGCCAGGCTTATGAGCAGCACCCTTCTGCAGAAGTAAATTTGCCCTGCTGAGAAATCCTTTCCTTGCTTGCTCATTTTCTGTGTGACTCCAAGCTTTTATTTCCAACAAATACCTCCTGGCCTCTTCTCATTAGCCATCCCAACTCTGCCTACTGGGGCATGTGATGAGACCTAATCTTTCACTGTTTTCACCTCTAAGTCCCGTGTAGCTTCCATACCCTGCCTCTCCTGTCTCTAAGATCCAACTAAAGAATATTGACAACAAAAAGAGTGATTATTTACGGATGGGAAGATTAAAATGAGTATGGAAATTTGCAGTTACTAAGCATTTATTGAACACTTACTGCATGCCAAGCATTTTACTCCAGGCTTTTAATCTTCTATTCCTTTAGTGCCCCCACCAGCTATAGGAAGTTATCATTAACCCTTTTCTATAAAGAAAACTGAGAATCAGAGAGCTTAAGTAATTTCCCTGAAGTCACAAAGCTACAGAGTTATAGATAGGGACTAGCTTTCTTTGATGCCCAAACAAAGAGGCTTTAGCTAAATCTATCCAGATTCTGTTCCTATTGCCCCTCCTACACACACAGTGATGCTTCATTGACAGATGCTGGCCTGAGGCTCAGCTTACGTTCTTCCTCCAGGTTCTCTTTTAAACTTTCTGCTCTGTTTAGATTATTCCTTTGGTTTCCCCCTTTGCTCTATGGTCCTTGGACACAGTCAGCCTATCCAACTTTCCAACTATCCTGCAGGCCCTGCCTCCCAGAACCTCCGCCCACACTATAATCTGAGCATCTGCTGACTTGACCTGGCTACATTCAATCATGTCATATTGACAATCAGATATGTATTTGTCCATTTAGCAGTATGTATATTGAGCATCTTCTGGGGCCAGACACCTGTTCAAGCACTGCAAATACAGTGAACAAAGAAAGATTCCCACCCTCAGAAAGTGCATTTCAATAGAAGCAGCAGATTTCATGTCTAAACAAGTGAACATATGCATAACATAACTTCAGGAAATACATGCCATGGCAGGGTGGGTGGGAGGTGATTATTTCTGATAGCTCAGAGAAGGCCTCTAGGAGGAGGCGATATTTTAGCAAAGACCTATATGATGTGGAACAGCAAACTATATGAAGATCAAGGGGAAGAGCATTTGAGGCAAAGGGATCAGCAAACACAGAGACCTTGATACCAGGACAAGCTCACAATGTTTGTGGAACAGAAGCACCACCACCCCAGCTGCAGAGCAATGAGTGAGAGAGGAGTGGCAGAGGCTGAGTCAGAAAGGTGGGCAACTGCCAGATGTGTAGAGTCTCATAAACTATAGGAAGAAGTTTCAATTTTACTCTAAGGGCAATGGAGAGGCCCAGAGAAGCCTGGGCAGGGAAGTGATGTGGTGTCGCTTACATTTTTACTTATTTATTTATTTATTTTTAATTTTTTGAGACAAGGTCTTGCTCTGTTGTCTAGGCTGGAGTGCAGTGGTGTGATCATGGTTCATTGTAGCCTCAATATCCCCAGGCTCAGGTGATTCTTCTACCTCAGCCACCCCCCCCACCCACTTCCTCTGAGTAGCTGGAACTACAGGTGCGTGCTGCCACACCTGGTTAATTTTTCGTAGTTTTCATAGAGACAGGGTTTTGCCATGCTGCCCAGGTTAGTCTTGAACTCCTTGACTCAAGTAATCCACCTGCCTAGACCTCCCAAAGTGCTGGGATTACAGGCATGAGCCACTGTACCTGGCCTCAATTACACTTTTAAAAGATCACTTTGGGTACTGTGTGAGGAGTTAACTGAAAAAGGGCAGAAAATTACAGGAAAACCAGTTAGGAGCCTACTACAGTCATATGTGCAATATAAGGTAACTTGGGTGGTAGCAGTGGAGGTGGTGAGCAAAGATGAAACCTGGAAAATATTCAGTGGGTGTGTTAGTGGGCATTTAACAGCCTGCTCTCTTGGGAGCAGGGTGACCTTAGTTTGTACCACTTGTCAATTTCCATCGTGTAAATATCCCCACCACAGGCTGCCTAAAACTTTCAACATGACATCAGCTGGCTTGCAATATTTCTAACAATTTGACATTGGCCCTCACAAGTCGGCTTGAGCAAGTTCCAGCACCCTACTGAATTTATTTTTAAGATAGAGTCTACAGGACTTGTTGAAAGTTAGGATGCAGGAGTCGAAGGAAAGACAGAAATCCAAAGTGATTGCCAAGCCATTGAGTATATGCTCATGCCGTTTACTGAGATGAGAAGACTCAAGGAAGCAGTGAGTTTTGGAAGGGGCTCAGAAGCACATGAACCTCACTCCCGTATACTCCCCAGGCTTCACAGGGGGGGAAATAACACCACACTTTTGCTCTTGGGCTTGAGAACAAGGAGAAAATTTTCTACCGTCTCCATAAATCTAAACAATCCCATGGCCACTTTGTGGTGTAGCAGTTAAGAGAATGCACCTCGGAAACAAGACTCTTGTGTATTAGTCAGGGTAAAAGTTGGCTGCCGTATCAAACACCTCCTGAAATCTCAACGACTTAGTCCAATTTAAGTTGATGTCTCTCTTATGCAAAGTGCAATCAGCAGTGTGTGGGGACGCTGGAGTAGAGGTGGGAACTCTGTTTCACGTGGTCATTCAGGGATCCGTGCTGATAGACACTGCTCTCCTCAACACGTGGCTTCTTCTTTTATTTTAAAATTTTAATGTTATCTTTATTTGTTCTGTTTTTAAAAAGCATCCTAGAATAAGTTTGTAAGATTTCCACACCACACATGGCTTCTGAAGTCAGTCTAGGGATTAATGTCTATTGGCAGGAGGGGATAGAGAGAGAGAAGAAGGCACATCAGCTTCATAACCACTTCCTCTAAGAAGTGACATTTTTATTCCCACCATATCCATTGCTAAGAACTGATCAACATGGCCTCTTCTAATGCAGAGGACCCAAGAAATAGAGGTTTTGGCCAGGGAACCACCTCCCTACACAACTTTAGTCTTTGCAGGGGAGCAGGAATCCTTGGTGGATGGCCATTCATCTCTGCCTCTGGCCCCACCCCACCTCTGCCTTGGGCAAGTTGCTTAACTACTCTGAGTTTCAGTTTTATCCCTGAAACATGGGAACAATCCTAATACTTTTCCCATAGGATTTCTGCGCTGCCAAGAAAAGGAAAGGAAATGATACTCTTAATGCACTTAGACCGGCCTGCCACTCTCAATGCATTTGAACCAGGAATATTATTTGTGATCCCTTCCAAACCTCCTCATTTTCCAGATTAGCCCACCTCACATTAATATTCACTTCCTTCCTCAATTCTAAGCATTCATCTACAGTCCACAGAGAATGAGGCCAAATAATAAGAGCACTTTGAAAGGAATTTATACCTTAGAGGTAACCCTCGGTATAGAGCACTGGCTTTGGAGCCACAGGACCTGAATTCTAGTCTCAGATCTAACAGCAACATGTTAGGTCACTTGGCAGTGTTCTAGGAATTCTTTGAGGCTCCCTTTCCTCCTTTATGGGGTGATGGATAACAATAGCATCATATGCAGAAGCAAACCCTGCACACTTGAATGTCTGTTTCCTTACCAGTATCTAAAAACACTTTGAAGGCTGCATAGGACATTGCAAGATGAGACACATCACCAAACAGACCAATCCTCCACAGATCTGCATCATTTAAAAAATGATCTGTTTGGCAATCAGCACATACTGCTGCTGCCTCTTGAGCAGAGGGTTCTTGTCGGCAAGAAGTTGAAGCTGTTCATTTTCCAAGACTTCTCCCTCTCAGCTTGATTCTGCATGCTCAAGGTTGTCCGGGGTCCCGAGCAATCAGAAATGATTTGTGTCAAAGAGCGCATTACAAGAATCATTTGTCACTTCTGGTTCGCGTTTGAATTTGAAGAATGATGCTGGGGAGTGATCTGAAGCATGATGTGAGGTGTTGTTATGATGAGTAGCAAAACCATTATGTTAACCTTCTTGGGAGCTGAGCTCTGGGGTTCAATTTTGACGGTGTGAGCAAGGGCAGATATTTCCAGCCCCCACAATGAGATGGACTGGGAATTATTAAGAATAATTCCCCATGAGAATACCTTATGATTAAATGACAATCTTCTCAAAAGAAAATTAGAGTCATAATGGCACAAAGCAGCCTGGAATGATTTTTAGGGAACAGCTGGTTTAGCCCCTCACCTTACAGAGAAACATTGAGGTACAGAGAGGTTTTGTGACCTTGTGGCCACAAAGCTAACTTTCCTGTTGATTAGATAGCACTTTCATCTTGCAAAGGCTGACAAGTGGGTTTAGAAAATTGATCTCGGAATTTAGAATACCAAGTTCTAGGCCCAGCTTATTCTCTGTCTGGCTATGACTTTTGTAAGACACTCCAATTCTTCACATTTCCACCTGTCTTTCTGAAAGAAGACATAAGTGATTCCCAAGGTCTCCTATGGCCCTGAAATTTTATGATTCTGGGCAATCCATGGGACAGATTTTTTTATCCTTATTTGACAGGTAAGATAACTAAATTCTAGAAATCTGGAAAAGCTTCTCAGACAAGGCCTTTTATTTGAATCTTGTGACACAAGTATTTTTTTTTTTTTTAAATAGACAGAGAAGGTGTCACAGCCCTCTAAACCAAGAAAACAGAATTGCCAAAGGCAAGAAGAAAAGGGTAGGGCACTTTAAGGAAATTTCATGTAGTTGATTATGGCTACATAATAGGATGTGAGAGACAGAACACAGGAAGAGCATACTGATATACAGCTTCTTTTCTTTTCTTTCTTTCTTCTTCTTTTTTTTTTTTCCATGGAGTCTCCCTCTGTCACCCAGGCTGGAGTGCAATAGCATGATCTTGGCTCACTGCCACCTTCACCTCCTGGGCTCAAGTGATTCTCCTGCTTCAGCCTCCTGAGTAGCTGGGATTACAGGTGCATGCCAGCATACCAGGCTAATTTTTGTGTTTTTGGTAGAGATGAGGTTTCGCCATGTTGGCCAGGTTGGTCTTGAACTCCTGACTTCAGGTGATCCACCCACCTCGGCCTCCCAGAGTCCTAGGATTACAGTCATGAGCCACCCTGCTCTGTCTGAAACACAGCTTAGAATCAGATCATGGAGATCCTTAAATATTAAACTCAGGGGCATAATATCTTTGAGCCAGTAGTTCTCAAATCACCCCAGGAGGGGTGATTTTGCCTTTTAGGGGGCATATGGAAATCTTCAGACATATTTTTGGTTGTCATTACTAATAAGGATGCTGCTAAACATCCTACAGTGCACAGGAGAGCCCCAGCCAACAAACAGTTATCTAGCCTGAAATTATCACCAGTGCCAAGGCTGAGAAATCCTGCTTTCAGCAGAAAGAGGAGAGGTTCTCTGCAGACTTCTATCGAGGCTATCTTGGGCTGGGTGACAGGCAAGACTGGAGACAGAAGGCTGCCACAATCATCTGGGGAAAGGATGATGAAGGTCTGAGCTGAGACAGGGTCAAGAGGACCAACGTCAGTGACGTGGAAGAGATGGAAATGACAGTTTATGTGTTTCCCCCCATCCATTGCACTAGCACCTTCCAGCTCCAAGCCACCTTTTTATAGAAGCTTCTTTCTTTTTCTTTCCTATTCACTTGATCTGCTGTCCCAAGAGTCAGAGGGTGAGAGGAGATTTAGGACTGGATTTCACCTCCCACATCTTCTAGTGGCCCATCATAGCAGCCTCACTTTTAATCAGACCCAGTCCTGGAAGCAGAAGGAAAGTCAGGAGCTGACACATGCAGCACTTCCTGCAATTTTATTTTATAATTATTTGTGTCATTATTTAGTCATTTCTGGCACAAGATTGTAAGTTCTGTGAGCTGGGACCATGTGGATCATGTCCTTTTCTGCGTTCCCACAGCCTGGCACAGTGCCTGATACCTAGGAGATGCTTAGGAAATGGGTTTGATGAATGAATGAATGAGTGACCCTTGGCTTCATGGATGAGGTTGGTTAGGCATCAGGCGCTTGCTGAGGGCAAACTGTGGATATGCGAGCTTAGTGGACTTGGCCTCACCCCTCTGGCTGAAGAATAGGCTGGGTGTTAGCTCCAGCTGCTTTCACTGCATCCAGGCACAGACATAGACTCACCTCCCTGGAAGCAAGAAGAAAGTGAAGAACAGATGGCCAATTAAAAAGACCTGAAAGTGTCCAGTGTGATCTCTCAACCCCTTCCATACACAGTCCTTTTGGGCATCCCTTCCATTATAATGTCTTTTCCTTTTCCATGTGGCCCTTGTCCTCACCTGGAAAACTGAGAGGGATGCTGAGGGGAGACCAAAGGGCTGGGCACACAGTGTGATCATTCCTGCTCACGAGGCAGTCAGGGAAACACTTCCCAACTCCGAGCACCTCACCGTCAGAAACTTGAGACAGGTTATCAGCACCCCCAGGCCATAGAAAAAGAAGCTGGGAGTTGGGGACATAGAGGATGGAGGAAAGAAGGGCCTCTCTCCTTGGCAGTGGGATGAGTGCTAGGACTCATGACCCAGTGGGAGGTGTGTGGTTATGTACAGCCACAAGTGCAATGCGGAAGTCTTTAAACATTGGCTTCCCTGCGATTTGCAGAATTTTTAGCAGTGACTCCAGGATCACCAACCCCACAGCTCAAGGAATCAGGCCAACCTAATTCTGAGAGACCTGGGCAGCCATCTGGCCCTAAACCCCCAGATGGCAACAGCCAAGGACCTCTGCAAGGTCGAACGTCTCTCAGGAAGCAGAGAGGACGGAGGCCCACGTGTCTTGACTGTCCAGCACTCTTTCTGCCTGGGGCTTGGTCTGCTCAAGATGTCAGGTCGGCACAGATAAAGGCAGCTCAGATTTGGTGCAACCACCACCCACTGTCCCCTGCCCAGTTTTATGTACCCCAAGACTACAGAAACAAAGCACCCTACCTCTTGGTGGCACCTGGTCCTGCCAGGAGTTCTATAACCTTTTCCTAGGCCTTTCTGGAATGTCTGCCTTAAAAAACCAGGAAGCCATGCCTCTAAACTCTTTCTACTGATCAAGGCCTGAATCAGACAGTCTATGGTGCAAATGCTGTCAAGCTGTGCGATTTTGAGCTAAGCTAACTAATAAGTTAATAAATTAAGTTTAAAATTATTCATTTTTAATAAAAATAAGTTAAAGATTTCTTTCTTTAACTTATTTAAGTCTCTCCTCATCTATAGGTAAAATGAGAAGATAGGAGCTAACTCAGAAAGTTCTTCTCTAATTAAATGAAATCAACCAGAACAATGTACAGAAAAGGACTTTATATACCTAACACAGAACAGGGACTCGAAAACCTTTTACTAAATGAGTGAATGTATAAACTGTAGAAATGATTGGCTTTTATTAAAGCTATGAGAGGCACCTCTCACCCCTTGGTACCTGCAAGGTTGGTCCTGCATGACCTGGCAAAGCTGGCCCACCTCTGGCTCCCTAGGGAGGACTATGACCTGTTTATTAGTATTTTAGGTTCCAACGCTCTCTCTCCTGAGCCTGGTAGCAACACAGTCTTCTTGAAAAAAGTGGTTAATGCAACCAAGAGGCCTCATGCTCCCCTCTGAGCCCCTGACCTGAGCAAAGGTGACCTGTACACTCACCCGTGTTCATGCCAATTAAGTAGTTTCATTAAAAGGGCTGGCACTGTCTGTGGATAGCTCCAGGGTGACCCATGAATTAGGAGAGCATTGCTGCCATCTGCCAAGCCTTCCCTTTGCTTTCCATGGGGCATAATAGCCAAAGGGGACTGACCTCTCTCTCTCTCTTTTTTTTTCCCAGCATGAGCATGATGGGAATAAAGAAAGTCTATAGACAATCTCAAAGTTGGTTTTATTTTTCTAGAATCTCAGTCTAATTAAGTCTACAAAGCATTTAGACTTTCTGTGTTGGTTGAAAGTGACTCAACACACAGAATGTTCCATGACATATTTTGTTACCTGCTCTTCACCACAGACACTGGAAGGGGCCCCTTCCTCCTTCTTCAGAGAGCTTCATTCTTACCCCAAGAGCCAAGAAAAAGGACATCTAAGGACTTGGAAGCCCCAGGCATGTGATCTCCCAGCCTTTCTGTTCTGCAGCTAAGGGATGCTTTACAACCTTCACATTTATTTATGTATTTCCGGGGCATACTCTGTGCTAGGCCCAGGGAAGTGAGCTGAATAACACCCAGCAGGATTGAGAGGCATATGAATGGCTTATTGAAATTCAATACTCTAAGGGCTGGAAGAGATGGATGAGTAGCAAGCCAGAGAAGCACAGAGGCAGAAGTCCCTCTGACTACCTAAGGAATACTTGAGAAAATATTAATAGCCCACATTTATTAAGCACACAGCACAAGCCAGCACCCTATTAAATGCCTTACATGATGTATCTCATTTAATCCTCATGTGGAAGGGAAAGGAACCACACGTGTCTATTGAAAAGCATCTGTTCTAAGCACTGTGTTAAGTGCTTTGCAGAAATGATTCTGTTTTCTTCTCTTGTTAACGGTGGCATATACATATCATTACTCCCATTTTACATACAGTGAAACTGAGTTTCAGGGAAGCTGAGTAACGTGCCTTGATGCCGGAGTCCAAATAAAACCCCAAACAATCTGCTATCTAAACTATTGCTTCTCAAACTTTGATGTGAATGAGAGTGAGCTAGGGATCTTGCAGATTCTACTTGAGTAGTTCTGGGGTGGCTTCTGAGATTTGGCAGTTCTGACAAGCTTTCAGGTGATGTTGCTGCTGATGTCACTGGCCCAGGGGGCACACGTGGAGAAGAAACGGGCTCTGTACCATCCTTGGGACAAGTAGTTCTCAGCCCCAGGTGCACCATAGAATCAGCCAGGGAGTTCTTAAAATACATCAGTGTTTTGTTCCTACGGCCTGGAGATTCTAATTGGAGTGCAGTGGGGCTTGGGCATCATTGTATTTTAAAAGCTCCCCTGCTAGGCAGTCAGGGTTGAAAATAATCGTTATACTTTTAACTGTCATCTGTAAAGCAAATCTTAAAAATTCAGTCCAAACCCAAGATGTCCCCCAAGTTCACTCCCCTTGTGGGAGCCCCCAGCCAGTCGGATTCAGCTTTGGAGGCTGACTCATCTGGCCAAACTCTCTATTACTCTTTCCTCCTGAACTGTCCCGGAGTTTCCTGGCCACTGGGCTCTCTTACTGCCTCCAGTATTTTAATCCCATTGATTCGGAACCTGCCTCTGTTCTCTTTTCCTCACCATCTCCTGGGCAGCAGGCAGAAGAGACATCCCCAGGGCTATGGATTCCCAGGGAATTCACGAGGTGGCTATTTCTTTCTTAATTAAGACCTTCGTGACAAGCTGCTGGTATTGGACCAATTAATCAGCTCTCTGAAGGCACGGGGGAAAGCGGCAATAAATAGGGTGATGCATGCAATGGTTTCTAATAGTAAAAAGGGCTGCAACTTGCTAGATGTGGGGGGAAGGGAGGCCTGAACAGAGCAGCATGGCTAGCCTTGCCTTGTCTTTTTCTTTTTCCCTCCCTTTTTGAGTTGGATTCGGGATGTTACATTCTAAAGGCCACCTTTACCCAACCATTATTCTCCCCGCCAGCCAATCGCCCTCAACAGCCGCCATTATCTGTCATCAGAGACAAGACAACAGAAGATAATAGGAGCTTCCAATTCATGCTGCTTCTTTCTTCCATTCTCTGGGGGAATTATGTCGAACATCTTTTTTATTGACTTATTTATTATAAGTGTAGAAAATGAATTGCTTAAAGGTTTGTGATGGGGTAGCCCAGTTGCTGTCAGGGTTGCTGGTGCTCTGGCTGGAGGGAGAGTTCCAGGGGTCTGGTGGGGTGTTAATTAAATGGATTGGACTCCTTTTTCCCCACAGGAAGCCCACATGAGTGTCCCGAGCCTTGTCTCAATTTAAAACAGAAGCAGTACTGTGAGCCCACTGGCTCCCTGCCTACCCTGTCCTACAGGATCACAGCCAGAAACCACACACACACACGCACGCACGCACACACATACACAGGTACACACACACGCATGCCCACATACACACACACACAGCTCAGCGAGGCTCTGGTTTGAATTGTCCTGCCATCTCCTATGGGGGTGTGGTAAGGGCACTCGCTGGCCCTGACACTTTCTTACCTTGGACACATTGCTTAACTGTTTAAGCATCACTTCCTCTTGGGGTTACCGAGGCATTGGGTCAAATGAGCGTCTGCAATACAGTAGGGCCTGCATGAAGCTCCGTCCTTCTTCCTTCTCACCTGCGGAAAATGTGAAAGCCAAAGTGCCCTTAGAGATCATCTAATCCAATCCTACCCTCTGTCCAATGGGAGTCGGTGGCCTGGAGGGAGACTGATTTGCTTGAGGTCTGTCAGTGAGAAAGTGGCAGAACCAGGCTCCATGACCCCCTATCCACTTCCTCTCCCTCACCAAGAAGCCTCTCTGTACTCTGTTTGACAGATGTACTTCATATTAGGTGTACATCCCTAAAATGATTGTGCAAATGCAACTCTGGTAAGCTCACAGATACCAGGCGTGTGTTAGGGGTTCTCTTTAAAGAGATATTCCTGATGTTCCCATTGTTCACGATGACACTCTTGGTCAGAGTTTGTCGTTTCTGATTCAGTTTTTGCAAGTATGATTTCCATGAAGTGGGACACACAACACCCCACTCCTGGAGTTGATTAGGCTTCTAGCATGGCAACTGCTCCAGAGTTGGTTTCTGGTAGGAGTCACTCAGTTCCAGCTACTTCTGAGAGTTCAATTTGGAATGTAAAAGCTTTAGCTGTTCCTTTGTCCTTGAATGGATTTAGGGCCCTGATTCTGGCTTTCCTTGAAGACTCAGGTAAGAAACTGTCTTTCCTTAGATCTGCCCACTGGACAGTCCACACTACTGCCCATCACCTCCTCCCTGGCACACACATCTGCAGAACAGTATTTCTCCTTCCCTTCTGCACCAGGCATCCACCTGCATTCTCTATTATTAGATCCTAGAAGGAAGTAGGCATACAGGGCGCCCTGTCCTCCTGCACAGGAAGCAGGTGGGGGCTCTGACCAGAAACAGCCTGAGCCAGCCCAGGATCACCCCCGAAACAGTAAGTGACTAGCTGGAAAACACATATAATCTGTCTCTATTATGTGCAAGTTCAGCAAATTAAGGCCCAGCACGAGGAATCTGCCTGTGTTTTGATTAGGAAACAGATGTGTTCAACCATGCTGGGAGATTGGGAGGTGGAGGAGTCAAAGCCAAAAGGAATAAGGGATTGGGAGAAGGAGGTGACTCCTGGGTAGTTGGCAAGAATAGTCCTCTTTCCAACGCCAATAGAGGAGAAGGAGTCCTAGGGTGGCTTGATCAGAGTGTGGGAGACATGACAGGAATTAACCCCACCGGGATCATCAGGATGAATGATGTCCCCAGCACCTGACTACTTGGGGTTTCATCCTCTGTTGCCCTCCCTGCAAGAAGAAAGAAAACACCTGAGAGATCTCACTTAATGGGAATTCTAAGCCAGGATGTCATCCCATAAAACGCTGGTTGGGTACCCTCCACTTTCAAATCTACGATTATTGCTGGATATGAGCAGTCCCTGTCATATAAAACAGAAACTTGGTTCCTGTCATCTTAGGGCTCACAGTTTACTTGGGGCCGAATTCCTCACACTTTTTGGTCACCATATTATTCTAAGTGGAGGCTCACAGAATCAGAATCTTCAGGAAGAGACTAGAGATCTGTATCTGTGAAGTGCAGGAAGTTTTGACCTAGAACAAGAAGATACTCATGAGTAAAAAGATAACTTACAACCTAAGGCAGGACAGGCAGAAGTGCCATAATAGCTCAGAGCCAGAGGAGACCACTGATGACTGCTGGGGTCTGGGAAAACTTCCTGGCGGAGATGAGACTTGAGCTGGGTTCCAAAGGATGGATAGGAGTCACAGGCCACCATCAACCACCAGCCATGTTGTTACCTCAATTCCAGTTCAGTAAGAAAAGCAAAGCTGCTAGGATATATAAATAATAAGGGATTTGTTACAGACACTTGACCTTCTGCTATTGTGGGAGCTGATCAGTCTGTCTCCGTAAGGCAGGGGTATTTGTACCTAGTGCTATATCTCCATGTCTTCAAGGCAGGAGGTAAGGAGGGGAAGATGGAGTGAGGGAGAACAAGGCTAAGCCAGAACCCTCAAGCCCGAGTTGGAATTACACCAGGTTGGACTAAGACTCCTGTCGGTTTTATTGCTCTGACCTTGATAGTGAGGGTTTTCTACACAAGATAGGGTCCTTCATCACAGAATGAAGCTCACTCATCTGGCCAGGAGGCAGAGGAGCTGTAGATATTTCCAATGGGTAGTGGGGCAGTAGCCTCACACAAACAGCCAGCAGCTAACGGACAAGGTGTGTGAGCTACAAAGTGGCTGCTTTACTCAGCCCTTCACACCTCCCGCAAGGCTCTCTGGTGTCTGCCCTACTCAGAAAGACCTGGGGCAGGGGGAATGCTAGGGAGTGCCATGTAGGCAGGTGACTCAGCCAGCATGCACTCCTGTTCCATGCACATGACTGAGGCCGAGTACAGGACTCAGCGAGGGGAAGGCAGCCAGTAGAGGGAATGTCAAGAATAAGAACACAGAGATAGGGATGACAGACCTTGGTAAGGGGGAACAGAAGAGACTGTGGTTCATATTGTTGGTATAATGAAGACGGCCTTTGAGGGGTCACAAGGACCTTCGGCCCTTCCTGTGCCCTAGAATCACATCCCCAGAGGAGCTGCTGAGCCCTCGATGCACTGTCTACACTCTCAGCTAGACTCACTTATGACTGAGTTCAATACATCTGGGAGGAAGCCCAGCACTGTGATGTGCACCTGTAGTCTCTACTACTTGGGAGGCTCAGGCAGGAGGATCACTTGAGACCAGGAGTTCAAAGCCAGTCTGGGCAACATAATGGGATCCTGTCTCTAAATAAACAAATAACACTTGGGAGGCAGGTGAGTGGATGGAGGTGGAGGGACTCAAACCTGGGACCTCATTCTCGTGAGCAGCAGCTTGGCCCAAGTCAGCTAAGCTGCCACGTCAAGCCAGCACCCCCCACCACCCTCCTCGTTAGCCATGTGCAAACACCTAACAAGCTGTGATGCCCGCTCCCAATGCACACCTCCTAATGTGTCTACACCCAGGACATAGCATACAGAAACAATACTGGTAAAAGATCACCATTCTTTTTTTATATAAATTCTCATTTCCATCATACCTGTGTGGAGAGAACTCATTCTCTCATCTCTAATCAAACAGACCAAACTCCCACTTCTAGCTCACAATTTGCTGGCTGTGCAATCTTGGGCAAGTCAGCCAATCTCTCTGAGCCTTCGTTTCCTTCTCTATGAAATGGGAATAATAATACTTATCCTGACAATGTATTGGGAAGATTAAAACAGGAATTCTAGGTAGAGTGTCTCTATATAAGGAACTGAACAACTGCGTGTTCCAGGGGCAGGAATTAGCAAGAACTGGGCAGAATCTCAGAGGCTGAGCCTGGGATGATGAGAGAAATCTCTGAGCCCAGCCAGACTAGGAGACCAGCGTTGGCCCGGGGGCATGCCAAGTTGGTCGTGAAAGTGAAAGATATCTGCTCAAAGCTGCGAGGAGCTGGAGAAGGTTGAGGCTGACCCCTGAGTGTTTGACTGACAGAGACATGAAGGCCCAGGGGTCATCTAAAGAGTTGATTTAGAGAAAGAAGGATTAGATAAATTTCCTGAGGGTGTACTATGGATGAGAACTGCAGGGAGATAGAGCTCATGACAGCGGGAACTTCCCCTCCATCCCGGCTGTCCTGAGATTGCAGCTCAGCGAAGGGTGAGCTTCCCCTCCCTGGAGCTACAGCAGCGTGAGTAGATGACTAGTTGGCAGAGTGAGAACAGAGGGCCTTTCCAAGCACAGAGACAGAGCACAGAACTGGGTGTCTTTGAGATTATTTATAACAACGGGAAAGTGTCATTTTCTGAGTCAGTGTTCACATGGGAAGGGGAACCTGCCAGAAGCCGAGCCCTGTGCTAGAAGCCATGTACACAACCTGCTACTTAAATCTCTAAGCAACCCTCTGCAGAAGGTTTTATGATTCTGGCTGGAGGCGGTGGCTCACATGCTGTAATCACAGCACTTTGGGATGGGTGGTGGTGGATCACTTGAGGCCAGGAGTTCAAGACCAGCTTGGTCAATGTGGTGAACCCCATCTCTACTACAAATACAAAAAGAAAAAAAAAATTAGCTGCATGTGGTGGTAGGTGCCTGAAATCCCAGCTACTTGGGAGGCTGAGGCACGAGAATTGCTTAAGCCCAGGAGGCAGAGGTTGCAGTGAACTGAGATGGTTCACTGGGCAACAGAGGGAGACTCCCTCTCAAAAAAAAAAAAAAAAAAAAAAAAGCTTTATGATCCTCATTTTAGAAACCAAGAATCAAAGTTTCAGAGAGGCCTAGCACTTACCCAAGATGACAGAGGCAGTGAGTCCAGTGCTGGAATTTGACCTCAGTGCTAGACTCAAAACTCCTTTCTTTCCTTAAGAGAAAAGAGAGGAATCTGCAAAAGGAAGACTGAGGCCCAGCTAGCTCAGAAGACAGTGTCCTGACAACTTCTTGTCACCGACTTGCTGTGTCGATCACTTTCCCTCTCTGTGACCTGGCTTGATCAAACACTGATCTCTCTTGGGCTTGCGGTGGTTGGGGTAGGGGAGCCGGGGGTTGCCCTGGCCTTTGTTCTGAGCAGCTCCAGGACTGCGTGGGGCGGAGTAGGAGGCAGTTTTCAGGGTTACGCCAATGCCACACAACCCCAGTGTCTGTCTGCACTGGAGGTGATGCTCTCATGTGTCCATTCTTGTGGGGATTCATGGCACTGCAAATAGAATTAGCACTTGGATTTTCAAAGCTACAATCTGGGGCAGTCAGGAATTCTTATTCCACAGATAAGAAAACTGAAAATTTCTTTTTTTTTAATTTATTTATTTATTTATTTGGAGGCAGCCTTGGCTGCACGTATCCATCTATCTATCTAACTACTCATTTAGAGGCAGGCTCGCATTTATTTATTTATTTATGTAGACCCAGGCTCGCAAGCATTTATTCTTTTTTTTTCACTGAGTCCTGTGAGGGACACTTTACCATGTTCCCTCACTTAACACCCAAGGCAACTCTGGGAGATGGGAATTATTGTTCCCATTTCACAGATGAGGAAACAGAGGGTCAGAGAAGGTTAGTGAATTGCTCAAAGTCAAAAAACTAGGAAGTGGCAGGATTCCAACCGAGGTCAGAACTACTGCCAAGCCGCTGCCCCTACAAAGACACCTCAGGGCCCCCGACAGGTGGTCCTCAGCCCACAGCGGGAGCCGATGGGCCTTCGGGTCACTCCTGCGGGGTAAGACTTGGCGTCTCAGAGGAGTCCGAATGCTCTGCAAATGTAGTCCTTCAGGAACAGGGGGAAATCATTCATTGACCCTTTAAGATTCAGGATCATATTAGCAGGAGCTAGAATGGGGAGCAGGTAGGACTAGAGGTTTGGAGAGCTGGCAGGGAGCCCAAGAAGGGGTCCTGAGCAGAAGGCACAAGGCCGCCTGGCAGGAACTGGGAGACAGGTGCCATGGGTCACAATTTTGCCATTCCTGACCCTTCCTGAAAGGACATTCCCCTATGCAGCCCCAGAACCCACCCAGCCAGCTGGCTTCGCTCAGCCATCCCACAGGTCAGGCAGCGGCTGCCCAGCAGAGGGCCCCCTAGCCCTGGCCAAACCACACGTCCCGCAGTTTCCAGCGGGCCTCCCTCCCCAGCCAGGCACCAAGAGATGGGAGAAAGGGCCTGCCTGCCATGCCCACCCAGAGAAACAGCCTGGGCCCCTTCTTGTCAGGTGTCTCCAGAGGCCCCACGTCCAGACTCTGAGGAGCAGAGATGAGAATCAGGTTTTGCAAGGTGCAGCCTTTGAGGGTAGATTATGATCCTGGGGAAGGAATGCCAGGCTCCAGTCCCAGCAGTGCCATCAAGTTACATGGCTTGAGCAGCTGCTTCTGCTCCCAGAACTCAAGTCTACCGCACTGTAGCAAGCGTGGGCTAGAAGATTCTCAACAGTCCCTCCAGTTCTGCCAGTCCGATCTGTCTTTCTTGCCCATCTCTGCCAGCCTCTTAGCAGGTTCTTAGGGGACCCCTGCTGGGCTGTGTACCCTGCTGTGCGTACCCACTGGAGAAGCTGACTTCTTGGTAACGTGACTCCTTCTGTCTCCAGGACACTAGGAGGCAGGGGGCCATGTTCCCTTGGCCACATCAGAACTGGGCCATTCCTGCCCTGCGGTCACCATGGCTACTGTACCCCTGGTGCCTCCACATGCCACTCTTAGAGTGAATAACTGTCAGTAAGGCTGGCCCTGAGGGGCAGGCCCATTATCCAGGGGCCTTCTTTCCCTCCCACCTCCCCATACAGAGCCCAAGAATTCATTCAATTCCAGCTAATCCGTATCCTTCAAAAGATACCCCTTGTCCAACTGCAGTGTTGAGCCCCTGCTTACCAAGTCCCAGAGGCCTTTATTTGCCACTTCTACCCCAAGAGGCTAAGTGCTATGTGGACCCAGCCTAGCCTGAGTCCCAAGTCCAGAGACCCGATCTGCCAGTTGGCCATGAGGCTGCGTTGAGGTTCCTGAAACTTGTCTGTAGAATTCCTGCCTCCCTGCAGCATCAGGCCCACCGCAAGCATGGTACGTGTCAGCTGCTTTTATGAAATAATAATAGTTATTATTATCATTCAGACGCCTGGCTGCCATCACCCAGCAATGCCAACATCAGCACCTTCTCTTTGAAGTTTCCAAAGTAGTCCAATATGATTCCAGCACCCACACACCCAGACAGGTGAGGCAAGCATCTTCTAGCCTGCGGGTTACGCAGGCTTGACCCCAGGGCCGGAGTGTCAATTCTAAAATATCCTTTGTCATTTCCCCCTGGGGAAGAGGCAGCTCCCTAGAAACAGAACTCCCTGCTGTCTCAGAACTCCAAAATAGGAACACAGGTGAGGCCCAGAGATACATGTGTTGTCAAGCAAATAAAGTTTAAGCTTCGGGGGCGCGCACCTGCTCCTCCACCCTTCACAGCCCTGAGAGAGGCCTTGTCCCTGGGTGACAGGATCAGCCAGACTCACTGCCGCCCTCTCGTGGCCTCTCCCCAAACTGTCCCTCCTGGGGCTCCTTGTGTGCTGGACACAGCTGGGCACCAAAGTAATATGACTGCACTGGACTGGGTGGCCCAGGCGGCCGCTCAGCATGCTATTCTTCCAGCTCCTCTTGTGCTGGACACAGGCATACTCATTAGTACAACCTCCCAGTTAACCACTAGAATAGGTGTCCCTCTGAGTAAATGCTAGAGCATGGTGTGGCTGTGACTCAAACACTGGCCAGAGAGTGCGTTCTGCAGGTACAGATGTGAGAATGAACTCACGAGTGATTTTCGTGCTTACCCACTGACGCTGTATCTCTGTCCCATGTCCTTGTTCATTCCTTTCTGCTTGGACAGCTATACTCCTAATCACAACAGGATTATTACCCTGTGACTACAATGCATTTATTAATGACCTTCCCCCAAATCTAACAGCCAAAGAAACCCCTGGGGAGAGGCCATCATAAACCAGAATTCTCATTACAAAGATACCCTCTGCTCATAATCACCTCTTGGGTGGTGGGAATAGCAAGGAATGGCAATAATTAGCACATGAATGTTTAACGGCTTTGTTCCTCTGATTCCTGGGCTGTACTGAACAGTCATGAAAATTATTTTCTCTCTGAAGCATAAAAATGTTCTGAAATCACCTGATGCATTCACAGATGTGCTGATTAAATGCAGCCTCGAATGTCACAATGACCACAACCCAGGTTTTGCTCTTGGGCAGTTGGAGTTCCTGGCTCGCTCTGGTTACAACAACCTGAATAGGTGGCCAGAAGTGAGGTCAGGTTTGACAGACAGTCTGGCAGTGCCAAGGTGCAGAGATCTATTCCCGCTCTCCTTAAAGAGACTTTCCGTAAGGAGATCGGAAAGTGCTAAATCCAGGCCTTTCCAAGCTCAATGGTGGTGATTAAGCTGCCTACCTGTTCAAAATGCAGCCGTTTTTCCATGACAGTGAGCCGAGACCCATTTGTGCATTGATTAACATAGAGACTCCTGGGCTCTACCCAGAGATTCTGATCCCATGAACCCGAAAAGCGGCATGGAAATCCATATTTGAATAAAGCATCCCAAATGGTTCAGGTGCATGTGTTTGCAGAGCCTATGGTAGAGAAATACAGTCATGGCTTGTCAAACATTAGTGCTCAAAAGCAGCTCCAGAAGCCCAAGAGGCCAACTGTGTTTAGGGGTACTCAGTGGAAAAAGAGGGAAGGAGAAGGGTAACGAGCTGAGGGGCTTCCAGCATTCCTCCCTTACTTTCGCCAGGGCCATTTTGCTTCTATTTGTATAGCAGAGGGACCAAGATCAAGGTCCTGTGGCCTCCCTCCATGAGCTCGAGTCACTTATAAGCTGTGTGACCTTGGGTAAGCTAATTCACCTCTCTGTGCTATAGCTGCCTCCTCTGTAAAATGGAATGATGATTAAAAACAGTAGTTATCTTACAGGGCTACTGTGGGGATTAAATCAGTTAACATGTCCAAAGCATTTAAGAGCAGCTTTAGAAAGTCACTAAGCCTTTATTCTTGCATGTTACCTTTCATAATATTATCTATTATATATTGTAATGAGGTAGTAACATTGTATTCACTTTATTTGTTGTAAGTTATAATTTGGAAAATGAAGGTGCCATTGCCTTTTTTTTTTTTTTTTTTTTTTGTGATGGAGCCTTGCTCTGTTGCCAGGCTGGAATGCAGTGGATCTATCTTGGCTCACGGCAACCTCTGCCTCCCCAGTTCAAGCGATTCCCCTGCCTAGGCCTCCCGAGTAGCTGGGACTACAGATTTTAGTAGAGACGGGGTTTCACCATGTTGACCAGGTTGGACTTGATTTCCTGACCTTGCGACCCTCCCGCCTCAGCCTCCCAAAGTGCTGGGATTACGGGCCGGAGCCAGCATGCCTGGTCGCTATTATTTTTTAAAAGCCTTGTAAGTAGTATATCAGTCCAACCAACTCATTTTATGGATGGGTAAACTGAGGCCCCAGGGAGAGAACAACTGATGGAGGTCACATAGTAAGTGGAAGCAGGAATGGAACCCATCCAGATCTGATGAAGCTTAGTGCTTATGGCGTCCCGCCCACTCTGCCTGCTGCCTCCCTCGGGAAGTCAGCTCTGGCTGTGCCTCCTGTCACATGCAGAGGTTGGGACTCCACCAACCTGGGCCTTTATCAGAGCCCACATGAGCGGCATTTCTCGTCTCTCCTTCACCTGCACTTCCATTGGCTTTAAATGCCATGGCTATTAAAAATAAGCTCACATCCTGTTTCTTTCTATAGCTCACTCTGATGTTTTAATTTGTAAATTTCTACAGCGTTCAGGCATTATTAAGGAGTTCAGGACTGGCCAGGATGGCACTCACCTCTTGCACCATTCTTGCACATTGGAGGGATCAATACATATTTGTGTTCAAGGGGATGATCAGCCAGAGGCTGGGACAGGGACCGGGTGCCCTCTCTGGACTTCCAGGCCTGCTCCCAGCATGCAGCCTGTAGTAGTCACACTCCAGCATATGGCTCTTCCTCCTTGTGTAGTTCCCACCCACGTTGCAACAGGCTTGGTCCAGGTGACCTATGAAGGAAGTGATTATTAGGTATTTTAAAAGACCATGGCCTCCAGCTTGGGAGCTCTCTCACTCGTGTACATTGACCATCAGAGTAGATTCTCCTGCCCCAGTCAAGTCTTCAAGTACTGCAGCTCCCAGCTGGCCTCTTGACTGCAACCTCACAAGAGACCTCTGCTAGAATCACTCCATAAAGCTGCTCCCAATTCCTGACCCGCAGAAACCATTTAAGTTGCTAAGCTGTGGGGTAATTTAATATGCAGCAAACGACCAGATGCATGGCTCACACCCGTAATCCCAGCACTTTGGGAGGCTGAGGTGGCTGGATCACTTGAGGTCAGGAATTTGAAACCAGCCTGGCCATCATGGCAAAACTCCATCTCTACTAAAAATACAAAAAAAATAGCCAGGTATGGTGGCCCTTGCCTGTAATCCCAGCTACTCGGGAGGCTGAAGCAGGAGAAATCACTTGAACCTGGGAGACAGGTTGCAGTGAGCTGAGATCACACCACTGCGCTCCAGCCTGGGCGATAGAGTGAGACTCTGTCTCTAAATAATAATAATATGCAGCAAAAGGCATAATTAAGATAGAGGCTGTGAGGGTTTAAGAACCATTTCCCAAAGCAGAGAGACAATGTCTAGAAGAAAAGAGGAACTTCATTAACTACCAGGGAGCCTGAAAAGAAGGGATAAGGCGTCCTCAGACTCATGTGGCACCAATACATTCTGATGTGTGAGGGTTTTGACGAAGGAGTCAAAGATGAAAATCTGGATCTTGCCCTAGGGCAGTCCATCACCTATTGAAAGAGACAGACAGTAAACAGGAAATCAAACCCAGTGTAATAAGAACACAACACCTAGCTCAGGCATGGGAGGAAGGAGGGTGGTCAGGCAAAGTGTACCAGAGACAGGGACTCCTGATCTATTTACATGCACTCAGTATTAATCCAGGCACCTCAAAGGAGACAAAACAGATAGAGCCAAGTTGTTGATGCCAGGGAGCTCACATCAGTTGTTCCCAACACCAGTTGCACACTAGACTTACCTGGAAGTGCTCATAGCACTAATAAAAGTCCCAATGACCAGGGTCCACTCCAGACCAATGAAATCAAAGCCTCTGCCTGAATATTGGCATTTTCCAAAGTCTTTCTAGAAGATTCTAATGTGTAGTCAGGTTGAGAGCCGTTACTCTAACTAAAGAAGCAACAAAAGCTCCACACCACCACCATAGACACACACACACACACACACACACACACACACACACACACACACACTCTCTCATATGCTGTGATTAATAACTTTGGTAATTTCCCAGTGAGTGATACAAACTGCAAGTTCTGGGTGTGTGTGAAGAAGAAAGACACCACAGGAGTGGCGGTAGCCTCGGGAGTATCTTTCAGCATAGCTCTGCAGTTCTGGGCTCTACCCAGCTGGACACTGTGCTCTGCATTCTTTTCTTGTTTGTTTGTTTTGGAGACAGGATCTTGCCCTGTCGCCCAGGCTGTAGTGCAGTGGCAGGATTTTAGCTCACTGCACCCTTAACCTCTTCAACTCAAGCTGTCCTCCTACTTCAACCACCCCCGCCCCAAGTGGCTGGGACTACAGGCGTGCACCACCACACCTAGCTAATTTTTGCATTTTTTTTTTTTTTTTGAGACGGAGTTTCCCTCTTGTTACCCAGGCTGGAGTGCAATGACGCGATCTCGGCTCACTGCAACCTCCGCCTCCTGGGTTCAGGCAATTCTCCTGCCTCAGCCTCCTGAGAAGCAGGGATTACAGGCACGCGCCACCATGCCCAGCTAATTTTTTTTTGTATTTTTAGTAGAGACGGGGTTTCACCATGTTGACCAGGATGGTCTTGATGTCTTGACCTCGTGCTCCACCCGCCTCGGCCTCCCAAAGTGCTGGGATTACAGGCGTGCATTTTTTTTTTTTAGAGACGGGGTTTTGCCATGTTGCCCAGGATGGTCTCAAACTCCTGAGGTCACGTAATCCATCCACCTCAGCCTCCCAAAGTGCCAGGATTACAGGCGTGAGCCACCACACCCAGGCTCTGCATTCCTCAGAACAGGGTGGATGTCAGGACAGGAATAGCAAGCCAAGTCCCAGAGTGGGCATCTGGACTGTTGAAGCCTCTGGGCTGGTCCTGGGAGCCATAGGCAGGGCTGAGCTTGCATCTGAGGATTCAGTAGCCCCAGCTATGGGTGAAGGAAGCAGAAGTCGTGGGTCAGACAAGGCCTGGAAGAGGATATGTGTCCTTAAAAATAAATAGAAAGGAGGAGAGAGGCATTCACGGGCACCGGACACTCTGCTAACACTTCACATTCCATGTCGTGAGTTAGTTCTACTAGAACACGTGGGTATTCTTTTTTTTTTTTTTTTTTTGAGATGGAGTTTTGCTCTTGTCACCCAGGCTGGAGTCCAATGGCATGATCTTGGCTCACTACAACCTCAGCCTCCAGGCTTCAAGCAATTCTCCTACCTCAGCCTCCCGAGTAGCTGGGATTACAGGCGCCCGCATGGGGGTATTCTTATTTTCATTTTACAGAGGAGGAAACAGGTCTGAAAGAGGTTCAATCCATGGGCCAGAAATACCCATAGGCCATGGAGTGAGGTTGGTGCCAGAGCTGTGCTGAATAAACCCAGCTGTGAACGCCCATGGCTGCCTCCAGGTCTACTTCTAAGGTGCACCTGAGCACCCCAGAGGAAGACCCATAGCTGCTTGGGAGAGACCAGGCAGGGCTGGGATATATGGGTATGCTCTAGGAATCTAGAGGGGTTTGGAACAGAATGTGCTGTCCTCCTCCATCCCCTCCCAACCCCAGATCTTCAGGAACAGCAGCAGAGCCATTCCTCTGCCCTGCCTACTTCCCTCGTTGCGCCATCCACCAAGTGCCAGCTAGGCAGCTATAATTCAGGATGGATCCATTCATTTCTTTACTCCGTTATTCACTAAATACTTACTGGCACCTATGATAGGCTGGGCACACATCCAAGGACACAGTAGAAAAGAAAGTGTGACGTCTCAGGTTGTGGTGCCAAGGGCTGGCACAGATGTTGGCGGGAGGTGAGAAAGAACATCTAGGAGAAAGGGCCCGGGCCCTGCTCCTGGGAGATAACACGAGATGACTCCTCAAGGGTCAACAGCTTCTCTATGGCCACACAGCCACAAGGCTGAGAAAGTCAGTGATGTAGGGAGCGAGTGAAGCCATGAATCAGGGAAGAGGACGGAGCAGCCGGTGACGTACGGGACAGGCAAGTTCTCCTCTCCAAGATCACATGACCTTTTTAAACTTTAAAATCCTAGTTCCCAGCAGCATGGTCATAAAACTTCTTAAACGATCTCTTGTAATGGTATGGGATCCCATTCCAGAAAAAGATCTGTCATTCTTGGTCACTGGGGAAATGCCCTAGAAAGATCAATAAGGGCAGGATAAAAGTCCAGACGGGTGGCTCTGAAACGCTCGGCATGTAAGAGTCCGTTTGTCTTGTCTGCCTCCTGTCCAAAAACAATGCTTTCCCTCAACAATCCCCTCCCCCCTAGCCTGCTCCTAATTCCTCCCACACTCCCCTAGATTTCTCAGTTTTACCAGTTAGGAATGCAAGGACTGCAATGAGGCTGAGGGGGATGTGGAAGAGAAGATGGGGAGATGAAGGAAGGAGACCAGCAAGGCAGGACCGTCTGCTTCTCTGTACTTTTCATTTCATTTCACTGGGGCTTTGCTATGTCATGCACAGTGAAATCCCTTGAAATTCAAGGCCTCAGTTCTCTCATCTGAAAATTCTGAATGAGGAGTAGCAGGTAGTCTAGATTAGGCTAGAGCACGCAGCATGAAGGCAAAAGTTCAGAGTCAGAGAAACCTGTGTTTGCATCCAGTTCCCAGCTGTGTACCTGAGAAAACTGCCTACAGCTGGGACCCATCTTCCATCTCTGCCAAATACGAGCAATGTCTACTCACGAGGTACACAAGGATCCATGTGTCAAGCCCCCAGCAGTGTGTCTGGCACAGCAGGTGCCCATATTCATTGATCCCATTATGTGAGGGTAGTGTTGATTCCCTCCTTACACCTGTGATGGTGTCTAAGGTCACCCCTGAGCTGGGGGCTGGAAAGGGCACAGATCTGTGCCTAAGGGAGGGCAGCCTCCAAACAGCCCTAAGCAGATTCGACTTCCAGCTGCAGATGGGAGTAGGCATTCTGGGAAGGTGCTGCTTTTGAACCTGGACAAGGACAGGAGCCAAGTGCAGAGGACAGAAGAGGAAGCAGTCCCCTTGGTCACAGCCTGAGTGGCAAGCAGGAAACAGACCCTAAGCCGAGGACATCATGGGGTTCTGTTCCCATGTTCCTATCTTCTTCTCACCTCTTACGGCCCCAAACCAGCGAAGGTAACACAAAAATGCCCAGCCTAGCTGGCACCAACTTGGGAATTTGGCTTTAATTGCTTGTCTCATCTTTGGAGCCAACTCCTCTTCATTCTGTCTCCAATGGCCCCAAAACTCTTAACTGCTTTGAAATTAAGAGATACTTTCCTAAGTAATCCTTGGCTCAAAGAAAAAATAAAAACAGAAATTATGCATTATCTAGAAAGCAATGAAAAGGAGAACACTCCACATCAGAGCCTATGGACACAGCTAAAGCTGTGCTCAGAGGACATTTTATAGCACTCAATGCCTCTATTATTTCTTATGAAAAGCTGAAAATAATTGCACTCAGTATTCAACCTAAGATATTAGATAAAGAATCATAAATGAAAAACAACACAGGAGGTATGAGTTAATGAAAATAAAACCTAACATTAGTGCAATTGAGAACAACAAAAGTATTCTACTCTTCTTCCTGTCTCTTCTTCCTACAGCAGTCCCGCCATGCCAGCATCCTCAACATTTATACCCATCCCCAAGGCTCCCATGCTAAAATTAAGCTTGAAAACTCTGTTGCTTTGTAGAACTGATTAATAAAACTATTTCATATATGCAAAGAGCACTAGACTGGACAACAGAATACATGGTTCTGGAGCCAATTTCACCACTTTTACCTTGGCTGAGTCACTTTCCTTCCCTGGCTCTCAGGTTTCCAGTTTGCACAGAGGCTAGGGCTACCAGCTGGCACTGACAGTTTGTCAACTGAACTTCATTCATGGCTAAAACACCTCAGGAGTCAGAGGTCACCCTCCCATGGGTAAATATTGACAGGCCCTTTTCTGGAGATGATGGTGCTGGTGAGTGATAGTAGCCATTCCAGGGGTCTGCACCATAGGAGGCTGGCACGGGAGGCAGTGCCAAGTTGGAAAGATAAACCCAGAAACTGAAGGCAGCCTGGAGCAGCTTCAAGCCTGGGCCTGGCTAGAGTGAGCAAAAGTGCAGACGTGATGGCACTAGGGTCCTTTCCCTGGTCTCTTTTTAAACTTGGTGGATTCACTTCCCTCTGAGACTCATTCATCTTTTTTCCCTCCTTTTATTTCTATAAATGCTCATCTCTCTTCACACTATAACTCTACAGGCTCAGTGCCCAGAAGGAGCAATAATAATAAGTGGAAAGAAGTATTCTACTCTTCAGTCTTAAGGTTCTAAGATCAAGGACAACTGATGCAAGGGGACAGGCTGCCCACATCTATGACCCACCAGGCTTGGAACCTGGTTCATGGAGAATGTTCCATCCCTGCTTTCCAGTCATAATGGTGATGCACTCATGTGTTGCCACTTCTTACAGGCTCTAGCCTCTGGAGGTGACATTTTAAGGAATCTTGAGGAGCACTGCAAGGAGCTCCTCTTTCAGCACAGATAGTGACTGCAGAGTTCCACGCTGATTTTGGTCAGACTGAGCTCCTGGAACCATTGATACCTCCCTTTGGAGGTCCGTTTAAAGAAATATGATCTGAATTTTTCCATAACCTCACTACAATACTACCTACTATCATCAAGCTGAATTTCCCCAAATTCCTTTTATACAGGACACCAAAATCCAGAAACAAAAACAAGATGTGCTCTCCCCTTATTGCAATGGCAAGGGCTGGGCAGCCCTAGGTAAGCAAGTCTAAGGGCCCTCCTGACCTTTGTGGTTTGTGTTATCACATGAGCTGCTTCTTGGAAGCCCCGGGTATGGTTATTTTGGTGACTTGTGAGTTTTGCTGCAAGTGGGGATGCCTCCACGCCTACTGCACACAGAGCACTCACATCCTGCAGACTCCTATAGGCCTTGTTAGAGACTTGCATCCTTATCCTAAGTGTTGAAAGGTTTTAATTATAGGCTACCATGATCAGATTTGGGGTTTTCAAAGACCATGCTGGCTTGTGCAATGGGACTAGAGGGTAATAGAGTGAGGGCGAATCAGGAGATCCTAAGTTATCTGGCTATTGTAGGAGTCCAGGGCCAGAGGCAGCAATGGCCTTGACTTGGATGTGGGCAGTGAGACAGGGAGGAAGTGTGCATCTTCGAAAAGGTGGAATCACCAAAGCTTGGTTTGATGGGCTTTAGTGTGAAAGGGAGAAATGGAACATGACTCCCCATTTTCCGGCTAGGATAACTGGGTGGTGCCCAGCTATTGAAATAAAGAACAAGGGAAAAGGAGCAAGGATGGAGGTAGGGGAAGTGACGATGTCTGGATGGGACGTGCTGAGTTCCAAAGGGGTTTCCAAGAACATGGGTGTGTGTCTAAAGCCATAAGAGACTGAGCAGGAGACAGAAATAAAAGCAGCATCCAGGAAAGGAACTACCCACTGCTGGAGAGTCATTGCTTGTAGGTTTGGTGTGTCCTCATCCTGCTGTTGTATGGCCGATGAACCAAGAATTAGGGTGACAGCCACAGGTTCTTAGAGCCATAGAGCTGGAAGGGGCGTGGATGGGGTGGGTGGGGTGGGCATCTGTCTCTGAAAAGGCTCAGCATCTCCAGAAGGGTGCAATAGCTTGAAAAGGCATGTTCACTACACTAATATAAATTTATATGTGAAAATCTGTAATAATTGGTATGTGTTATAATGCAGTCATCTAAGCAAGTGTGTAGATGCAGACAACAGACTCTATGGCCTTACTGGGGAGGGTGCCTGACCTCCAGGAGGGGCTGGGTCTCCGTCTCAGAAAGCAGAGTGACATGCTCAGGCCTACAGGCAGATAATGAGGGTTTACAAGGCCTTGTGCAGGGGTCACACTCTCAGATGCTTCCAGAAGCTGGTGACATGAATGAGCCCAGTGTGCCAGGCGGTAATGGTGGGAACTTGGCAGTGGCTACCATCCGAAGGAACAATGCTAGCGTGTGCTCACAGTGTGAATGGGGGCTCAGTGTGACTAAGCCCTTTGTTTCTTTTTTTAAAATTTTAATGTTTAATTTTGTTTTTTTTGAGACAAGATCTCACTCTGTTGCCCAGGCTGGAGTGAAGTGGCATCATCACAGCTCATTGTAGACTTGACCTCCTGGGCTCAAGCAATCCTCCCGCCTCAGCCTCCTGAGTAGCTGGGACTACAGGCACACACCACCACACCCGACTAATTCTGTTTATTTTTTGTAGAATTAGACAGGATCTCGCTATGTTGCTGAGGCTGGCCTCAAAGTCCTATTCTCAAGCCATCCTCCGGCCCTCAGCATCCCAAAGTGCTGGGATTATAGGCATGAGCCACTGTGCCAGGCTACCCTCTGCTTTTTCAAGAAAACTTAGGAATCCAGAATTGTATGTGAATTCTCCCAATTTTTAAATCTTGGGTCACCTAAAAAATGGGTGATAATTAGAAAGATGCATCTGTCTGGGAACCAAATGAGTCTCATCCACAGGTCATCAGTTAGAGATCTCTGCTCTGCCCAACTGCTGTACAGATACAAGAACTCAGGTTCTGAGGCAGGGCTGGAAAACCCCAGGTCACACAGTGAGTTACGGGCAAGTCCAGACTCAAATGCAGATAGATGCTCATTTCACTACTCTGTGCCACCCCACAGCTACTACCTCCCTCTGGAGGGCTATTTAAAGAGAAGGGATTTGAACTTTTCCATAACCCCACTTCAATATTACTTATTCTTAAGCTGAATTTCCCCAAACTCTTGTTTTTGCACAGAAGGACTCTGAAACCCAGAAACTGAAACAAGATGTGCTTTCTCCTCTATTGCAGTGGCAAGGCGAGGGCAGAACCCAGGCCCCCCGGCTTCACTCTAGCCTTGCTTCCGCCAGTTCCTTAAGTGCTCAAAGCACTCCCTGGGCAAGGGCTATATTCATCTTGCAGTGTGAATTGCTGAAATATTCTGTTCCTAAGCATTTCCGACAATCCAAATTATCATCCCCAGGACCAACCCATAGGCTACATCACCTTAAATCTTCTCTCCACGGAGCCTGACTCACCAGCCTGGCAGGTCGCTTCTCTTCCCTGATGAATGATAAACACAACAGCAGCAGGCACACAGCCCCGCCAGCCGATTCTGATTTGTCTGCTAATTGGAGCCTGGGCAAGACTGGCATGATGCCGTCCGTCAGTCGGTTAACGAGCAATGTGGTGGGAAGGGCACTTTGCACAGAGTTCAGGAAACCAGACTCGGGTTGCAGCTGGTGAGCCGGCTGGCCTTGAGGAAGAGGTTGAGCTCTCTACGCGTCACTTGACTCACCTGTGAAGTGGGCATTATGAAGCTTGCCCCACAGATTTTGCCAATGTCCACAGTCAAAAAGGGGGTTAGAGCCTAAAGGAGATAAAATCTGATGCCTTGGCTTGTAACCTTTAAACAGTCCCCATTACCTGCATGCTAAAGTCCAAAGTCAGGCCCAGGCAGGTGTGATTTGACCCCAGCATCCTGTCCCGCCCTCCCTCCAATCTACCTTCCTCCCCTCTTGGGAGAGAAGCAACTGACATTTACCGGACACTTCCTCTGTGCCAGACACTGTGCTAAGCACTTTACATTCCTAACTCACATCTTTCTCCGGGCATTCCTGTGGGAGGCACTCTTATCTCTAACTTAACAACAACCACCACCACCAGCTTGGGAAGCTTTAAGAACTGGCCCAAAGATCCCCTCTCATGAGTGAGAGGATTGAGATTGGAACCAACTCCAGCTCTAGAGGTTGTGCTCCTACCTGCCACATCATCCACCTTCAGGTGTGCTATGTCCTCCACCTGACTTCTCATGAATTCCTTTCTCAGATGGACTCTCAGGCTTCCACCCTTTTGCTTAAACGTTTCCGCTGCATGGAAAGCACTGTGAGGTCGACTCTTGCTTGAAGTCCAAGTGGGATGGGCCCCACATCCCTGGGATTGCCACCACCCTCCCCAGGCAGGCAGGCTCTGTCCTCTGTATCCACTGGGCTTCCTTGTCCTGCAGGCAGTGCCTGAGATAAGGCTGTCACGCCACCCACGCAGTGACAAGGCAGACTGATTGTGATTCCTGTTAGAACACTTGGTCATCTACAGTCGCAGGCTTCATCTCCTCCAATACTGGAAAATCCTTGAGAAGATGGGTCGTTATATCCCTGAGCCACAGCACGGCACCCCCACACCTAGTCAATGCTCTGTAACTGCTGGGGGAGGAAAGAAGAAAAGGAAGAGGGGACAAGGGAGGAGAGGCTTGGAGGGATGAGGAGGGGAGTCAGGAAGAAAAAGAAGAGGAAGAAGCAGGGAGGGGAGGGCAGGAAGGGGAAAGATAGAAAGGGGAGGGGAGGGGGGAGAGAGGAAATGGGGCAAAAGGTAGCGGGAGGGAGAAATAAATTTGCGATTGCATTTATTTAGTGAATGATGTAAGGAGTCAGCAAACTATGGCCCTCTGATTTGGGGCAATATTCATACTATGGCCTATTTTTATACAATACCAAACTAAAAATGTTTTTTAAAAATATTTTTAAAGAGTTGTGGCCGGGCGCAGTGGCTCACGCCTGTAATCCCAGCACTTTGGGAGGCTGAGGCGGGTGGATCACAAGGTCAAGAGATCGAGACCATCCTGGTCAACATGGTGAAACGCCGTCTCTACTAAAAATACAAAAAAAAATTAGCTGGGCATGGTGGTGCATGCCTGTAATCCCAGCTACTCAGGAGGCTGAGGCAGGAGATTGCCTGAACCCAGGAGGCGGAGGTTGCGATGAGCCGAGATCGCGCCATTGCACTCCAGCCTGGGTAACAAGAGCGAAACTCCGTCTCAAAAAAAACTCAGAAAAAAAAAAAAAAAAGAATTGCAACAACAACAAAAAAAGAAAGTATATATGACAGAGACCATAGGTGTCCCAAAGCCTAATATTTACTATTTGGCCTTTTGCAGAAAAAGTTGCTAATCTTTGGCATAAGAGGATGCAAACTCCAAACAGAATAAACCTCAGAGTCTAGGTAGGAAGTCGGAAAATATCAGCCTTGGAAACTTAAACCGATGAGGTGAGGTGTGTCACTTCCCCAGGATGAAACCACCAGACCGATGATTTATCAGTGTGCTTGCCGATAAGGCCAAGCTATGGCTGGCGCTCTATCTCAGCATACAGTCTATGGGCCCTCTCTGGGAGGAAGGCATAAATTTAAAAAGCAGCTAATGTAAGATACACTGAAATCTTGGAAGCCCTCCTACCTGTCACGAGGCAGCATTGTAAAATAGCCATTTATAGGGACTAGTAGAATCATTGTCCTGAGGGGGAAAATAGAGCATCAGGTATTGGGAGAGACTCCAGCTTGCAGGGAAGGGGATGTGCGGAGCAGCTTGTCCAAGTGTTCCCAGCCCCTTGACCCTGTCCCAGTGAGGACTACAGGAAGAGTTCATAATGGGTCAGGCTGTGAACATTCTGCCTCCTCCTTTGCTCTCATTTCCTGAAGAGCCTTTTGATGACACTCAGCCTCCCTGTAGCAAAGACCATGTTTAGTCCAGCTGGTGTGCTGGGCTGACATTTCCTCAGTGTAACAACCACGATAACCAAGTGCCTGCTGTTTATGGAGAATCTGCTGCATGCCAGGCACTGGGAGACGTAATTATCCCCATTTTACACATGAGAAAATTGAGGATCCGAGAGATTGATGAGCTTATTCAAAGGCACATGGCTGCAAAGTAGCAGAAGCAGTATACCTTAGTGTATTGATTCTTTTCAATAAATCTGATTCAAAAAGCCTGATTCTTTTCATAATGCTACACTACAGGTTGTGTACATGTACACAGTATACACACACACACATAATTAGTGAGAATTAAGGGAACTCGTTTTTTTTCATTGATGTCTAAGGCAGTTCTAGAGAGCAAGGTATATTCTCTCTCTCTGTCACACACACACACTCACATACTCTAATGACTTAGGTCTTCATCCAGCCTCATTTCTGTCCTAATACTCCTATATCCCAGTATCCTAAGACTTTGTCCTAACCCCAGACTGCATAGCTGGAAACCTTGATATTCAGTCCCATCTCATCAAAGCCTGCTGATCACATATGATATGCAGAGATTTTTAAGAAGCAATCCCTTTTTTCAAGGAGCTTGCAGTCCTTGTAAGGGAGGTAAACAAACTCTCTAATAAAATGCAGAATAATGAGTTATGAGAGCTGCTCCCCCTGGTGCTGGGGTAGCCAAGCTTTGGAACTTGAGGTCTAAAAAGGCTCCCCTTAAGAGGCTACATCAGGACTAGGACAGTGGCGTTGGGAGAGTTCACAGATGAGAAAGCGCAGGGCTAGTAGGCAATCCAGGCAGAGAGATCAGGATGTGCTAAGACTAGGAGGCTAGAAGATTGGACGTCTGCAACTCATTTGGAATAGAGTAAGCTTAAGTTGAATCTGAGGATATAGCAGGAGCCAGATCACAGAGGGTCTTTGCAATATGGGGAGGAATCTGTACTTCATGCTAATGGTGATGGGGAACCATAAAAAGGTTTGGGTCAGACATAAATTTGAAAGCTCCTGTGCGTTATACGGCGGGAGGGATTGAGGATACAAGATCAGTTAGTAATCTATAGATTTGGCAATAAACAATCATGTTTTAACTGGAGAGAAAGCAAAGGCATGGAAAGAAAATGAACTGCAGGAGGTTGGAGGGTAGCATCTGCAGGTCTTGGTGGTCTATTGGGCGTGAGAGGTGAAGGAGAGAGAGGAATCTAAGTTCACTCCCTGCCTAGTCCTTGAAAATGCTCTCTCTCCTCCAGAGCACTGGACTCTTGGCTCTGTTCTCCCAGCCACTGATTGGGCCTCACTCTTGTTGCTCGGGCCCTCTGGAATCTCAGTGCTATGTCCCTCTGGTATCACAGCTGCCTAGGACCACTGCTCACATGTCCTGCCCACCATATTGAACGGCCTTGTACACTATCAGGAAACTCACGTTTACCCAACCCATAATAAATGTTGTCTCTTGTACTATTTGCCATGCTCTGTACCAGCCCTGAGCCAGGTCCGTCCCATAAATGCCATTCACCCCCATCCAACTTTCTTCACTTTACTGAGTCATGTCTTGTGGCAACAGCCACCCATCTCAGCTCTGCCACAGCCAGCTCCACTCCCTCACCCCATAGCCCCACACCAAGCTGGGAGAGAAGGCTGATATGGTCGATTCAGACTCTCTTGACAGCTAGGAACAATGGACCTGAACCAACAGAATGAAATTTAGCAGAGATAAATGTCAAGTTCTACATACTGAGCCCAGGAATCAATCACAGGGACAGGGTGGAAAGAGCTGATTTGCAGTAATGATAAAGAAACATCTGGGAGGAGTGGCTGAGTGTCTGGCTAGAAGCTGAGCAGTCACCAAGAGTGTGAAGCAGCAAGTGCATTACAGAGATACTAACACAGGCCAGGTGCAGTGGCTCATGACTGTAATCCCAGCACTTTGGGAGGCCAAGGCAGGCTGACCACCTCAGGTCAGGAGTTCGAGACCAGCCTGACCAACACTGTGAAACCCACCTCTACTAAAAACACAAAATTAGCCTGGTGTGGTGGTAGCACTCCTCTAATCCCAGCTACTCGAGAGGCTGAGGCAAGAGAATCTCTTGGACCTGGGAGGTAGGGGTTGCAGTGAGCCACGATTACATCACTACACTCCAGCCTGGACAACAGAGTGAGACTCCATTTCAGCAACAGCAACACCAACAACAAAAGATATTAACATAATTTGAGGCTAAGTCAATAGGAGAGTGTCCAGCTATAGAAATGTAGCAATCTGACAGTCAGGATGGTTTAGACCCCAACTGAAATAATGTTTAACTATGGGTACTTCCATACAAGTATGCCCAGGAGAGAAGAAAGAGGTGATGAATATCTAGATACAAATTCTGAAAACTCACAGGGAGAGGGACTGGAAAGATGGATGTCAGAACTTGGTGCTCAGTTAATGCTAGCTACTGTCTTTATTTTCTCCTTTCCCGGGTTGCCTAGTTCCTAGGGGATTGTCCTGAGGCTGAGAGTCTGCCTCTTGGAAAACATAAATGTCTCCTCCCCAGCTCCCCCTGCATTTCCTAACCTATCCCTTCTCTATTCTCCTCTTGAGGATGGGGTATGGGAACTCTTGCTGGTGTGTCTGCACTGTGATCCTTCTAGCTCAAGCTCTCTGAACTCAGAGGTCTGTACCACCGGTCTGGTATGATCCCTCTCCTCATTGGGCATCCTAATCCTGGAATGTGGAGTTGGTCGTGTCCCTAGGGCTGAATCCTGTGTTTTATAGATGAAAAAACAGTGATTCAGAAAAAGACTATGAGGCTGGGTGTGGTGGCTCATGCCTGTAATTCCAGCACTTTGGGAGGCCGAGGTGGGTGGACCACCTGAGGTCAGGAGTTCGAGACCAGCCTGCCCAACATGGTGAAATTCCATTTCTACTAAAAATACAAAAATTATCCAGGTGAGGTGGCACACACCTGTAATCCCAGCTACTCGGTAGGCTGATGCAGGAGAATCACTTGAACCCGGGAGGTAGAGGTTGCAGTGAGCCAAGATTGCACCACTGTACTTCAGCCTGGGTGACAGAGCAAGAATCTGTCTCAAAAAAAAAAAAAAAGACTGTGGCTTTCTTAAGGTCCTGGAGCTCTTTGGTGGCAGAGCTAGGATCAGAACTGCAGTCAGTCCAATGCCGTTTTTGAACTGCCTTTTAATCCCTCCTCCTAATCCAACCACTCACTGAGCTCCAAGGGGTTTTGATTTGCAGAAGAAGGAGAGGGAAAAGGCAAGATATACAGCCTCTGTGGGCCATCAGCAGTGTGCATGAGATTGAGAAGACTAGACCCCAAGGGTCCATCTTTTATTTATTAACAGGGTTGCCTTTGTTACTGGAGTGAAGTGAGCCAATATCATGATTAATTTTCCTAGGGAACCCTGACTCCCAGGAAAATCCTTGATTCACTCACCCCTCACTGCTGCCTGTGGAAGAAGACAGGACTTACCTGACATCAGGATAATCTTAACCGCTTCCTTGATTCCTTCTTGCAAGGGCGTGGGGCAGTAATATTGCTTTGATGTCCAGCAGCAATAGCCCCAGGGCAGGTATTTAATAGACAAAGTAATATTTTGCCTTTGATAACCCCACTTGTCTGTTTATCACAATTTTTGACCTCAAAAATTCAGCAATTTTATCATCATCATCATCATTCTGTCATCCCCAATGCCGTTCCATGTGCACAGCACACTATAGGGAATATACTTTATAAATCACTTCCACACCCATTGTCTTCTGTGAGGTTGCCCATGGGAAAGCTGATGTCCAGGGAGGCTTCATGACTTGCTGAGCTCAAGCCAACTGTGGCTGAATCACAAAGTATTATCAGTTTTGCTTCCTCAGGCAAACTGTATTTCTTAAACGTGCCTTCGTCGAAAAATTTCTTAAATGCACCTTCCTGTACATTTTTGTTTTTTACAATTCTAGAGTGAGAGTCTCATTTTAGAGCTATAAAAAACAAACAAACAAGCAAACAAACAAGAAACAGAGCTGTGTGGGACCTGTAACAGAGCAGACAAAATATCAGTGGAGGGTGACTTGTATGGTCAGGGAATGTAAAAGTTAGTGAAGAAAATCAAGAAATAATTGAGGCCAACCCCATTTTAAGGATGTGAGCACTGGGACCTAGAAAAAGAGGATCTCATTCATGAGAAAGTAGAGCCGTTTGGTGGTGTGGTTGGGACTGTAACCCAGATCTCTGGGTTCCTGCCCTGACGTAAGCCTGGACACTGGGCCACTCCAGCTGTTGACGGTGAGTATTCAGGACTCTGTCAGCTACAATCTGCTATTCTCCTGGAAGCACAGATGGGCTGGCTAATTGCCCTTGCCCTATCCCTGGAGTTTGGAAGCCCTCTTTGCTCCAAGTTAGCAGACAGCTCTGCTGGACCTGCAGGTTATGCCCCATACACAGGTGTAACCCCAGAGGTATAACCCTGGAGAAGTTGGCTATCCAATTGCTCCACATCTGTCCAGAACCCCAAGTGCTTGGGATGTCTCTGTCCCCCGGGACACTGGTGCTCAGACCCAGCAGGAACATCTCCCTAGTGTCCCCACTGCTTTTCTAGAGGGCGCTACTCCTAACTGTTGCCACCTTCAGGGAGTTTGGTCCTGTTTCCATGCTCTGCCATCCCCTTTTTATAGAGAATCACTGTCCACATAATGTCAGCTCCCCGCCCCTTGAAGTCATAGCCCTATCTTGGCCATCCCCTTTGGATACCCCACTCCTTCCCCTGGTTCTTGACAGTAGCCTGGAACTCACTGGATTTCACCTCCAGGTGTCAGTGTCCACCCTGAAGCGACCTCCTCTGGCCTGGTGCTCTTAGTCTGCAAACAGGCAAAGCCATTGATCAAGGAAACGCTCAGGCCCGGTCTTCTCCAATGTTGCTTTTCTTGCCACTGGCCCTGTAAGACCTCCAAGCCTCCTTTCTGTTCTCCACTCCCACCCACCTGCCCCACCAGCCCTCCACAACTATACAGACAAACCCAAAGGCTGGCTCTTACTTAAAGTATAGGTACTGAGGAACTAATTCTTAGGACAGCCTTTTACAAAAAGGAAGGACAAGTTACCTGGTCAAATGAATTTGGAAAACACTGGTTAGACAGAATGCAGCAGATCTCTTACTGCAGGGTTCTCAGAGCCTCTACTATGCTGAAATGCAATATGGCCCCTCCAAGCCAATCATATCAAATAGTATTTCCAACATGGATTTGACCATACCAAAAGAGCAGTGCTCTCTAGAAACACATTTTAGGAAACATTTATTTAACTCTTTTCTGGACATCAGCACTAACAAGTTTCGACACTGCCACTAATTTGCTGTGTGGCTTCAGGCAAATTGTTTTGCCTCTCTCTGCCAGTTTTTACATGAGTAAAAACAAATAAAGCAAGGTAGGGGTTGGATGGGATGCTCACTGGAGCCCCCCTTGCACTGGCATCTTCCAGTTCCCCCGTCTGTATTTTCTGACATGTGTCTGCCTCCCGACGCACAGGTAGCAGAGATGCTATAGATCAAGAACAGCATGGAGCTAACAAGACTTACATACAATGAGACACAGTGGATGGCTTTGTGAGTAGTTGGGAGACTTTCTGGAGGTTGAAAATCATTTTTATTTAGGGGGCATCACGTGTCCATTAACTGCACTCAGCATCCCCAGGGATTGAGCGTGGCTTGTAACTCAGACAAGGCCCATTGGGACTGTGAGGCTCAGGGAATTTCACTGGGGATTCAGATGCCACCCATGGTCCCTGCAGACCAGGCAGTACTCAGAAGCACGGAGGCATCAGAGATCTTATTCTCATCCAGGACACCACATTGCCTGGGAGGCATCACGTTGATGCTAAAACAACTAAGTTAGGGTAGACGTGGTAATATCAGAGAGAGTTGTAGGAGCTGCTATAAACACATTCACATACTGAGAGGAACACGAGTCCAGCCTCATTGTGAGGCCCTTTCTAATGATGGGCTTCTTGGATTCCTTTGGGTGCCTTCTGTGTGCAATCTATGGGTCTTGATACAGAGGAGAAAACACATCTCTTACCATTAAGAGGTATAATCCTTTAGAGACTCTGGGATAAAGGTGTTTTATCATCAGTCAAGTTTCGGAAATGTTGCCCACATGTTCCCTATCCCCAGAAATTCTCCGCTTACACAATACGTTAAAGGCTCTGCGAAGTCTGGGGTCAAGCTACGTAACTGGTGAATCCAAGGTCGTGCACATCTATTTGACCATGCAGCTCTTCTTTCTGAGCCCCTCCTAACAGATCACAGAATTATCATTTCCTACAGTGCGAATCACATGCCAGACCTGGAATGGACCATATGACAGCTTTTAGGCAGGTCCCACGCCTCAGATGAGGAGGAGTCATTCCGTGGGCTATTGAAATGATCTGGAGTGGCCAATCAAAACCCTCCCCAGGACTTTCTGAATTGTCTCTGGATTCTTGACTGAGACTCTCGGGGTGTGATCCCAGAGCTGGCAGTTGCTGCGTTGGCCTGTCACATCATGTTGGTGAGATATGATTGTGCTGCTGTGCCGCTGCCACATGAGGAAACCCCCCCACCCCTCACCCCCTTCAGTAAAAGAGGAGAGAAAAAAAGAATGTGCCAGCCGGGTGTATTCCTACTCAGTTCCCAAGATTTCTGCAGCTGCTGTGATTATTATAGCTCTTCCTTCCTTTTATTTTTTTTTCTGCATGCAGTCTCAGCCTCCTTCTAGGAAATCCTTTTCCCCCTTTTCTTTCTTTCTTTTTTTAATTAAACTATGTAAGTAAAAACTCTTACTGTCACAAGTTAAAGAAAACTTATCCAAACTGGTTTATGCAAAAAGTTAACTTGTTGGCTCCTGTGACTTCATCGTCTAGAAGGAGCGATAGCTCTGGCCATGGCTGGATACAGGTGTGGCCGCACTACCATCAGGATCTGGGTTCCTTCTCCCCATCTCTCAGCAATGCTCCCTCTCTGTGGCTTTCATTCTCGGAAAGGCTTGCCCTCACGGTGACAGAAATGGTGGCAGCTGCTCTAACTTCAGGTGCAATCCAACAGAAAGTGGCCAAAGGCGTGGCAGGTGGCACCTGCAAAAAGTTATTACATGTCACTACGGTTGAACCAGCCTGGGCCTCCTGCCCAACACGGAACCAGTCAGTATCATCAGGTGTTTTCATTCTCCAGGGTCGCCATAATGCAGTACCACAGGCTGGTTTGCTTAAACAACAGAAACGTGTTGTCTTACAGTTCTGGAGGACGAGGTCCAAGATTGAGGTTTTGGCCGTTCCTTCTGAGGACCGTGAGGAAGAAGCTCTTCCGTGCCTCCCTCCTTGGCTTTATAGATGCATCACCCCGATCTCTGCCTTTGTGTTTACGTGCACTTCTCCCTGTGTCTGTGAGTCTGTATCTCACATGGTGTTCTTTCATCGCCGCCCCCCACCCACCGGCTCTACTATGGCCCAATTACATCTGCAAAGACCTATTTCCAAATAAGATCCTATTCTGATGCATAAGGTGTTAGCACTTCAACATATAAATTTTTAGAAGACATAATTCAACTTGCAACACAAGGGGACATGTTTTGCCCGTTGGCTTTGGCATGAATCCCGTGATTCAGCCTGAAGCTGCTTGTGAAAGTCCCAGCTGGACCAGAGGGACCAAGGATAGAACAGGTGGACACCCCCACCTCAGTCAAACACACACAAAAGAAACTGGCTGTAGCTGGAAGAAGGGGACATGTGTGCTGGGAAGGCAAACCACACATGCCCACTACCTATTTTCACTTGGGTTTCCAACACCTGCAGCCAGCAATGGCCTAAGCAGTACCCTGCCTTTCCCCCATCGCCCCGACTCCTCGTCTTGTACGCAGTTCTATGATCCAGAACCCAGTAAAAACATGCACTTGCTTTAGTCATGATGTCTTTTCCCTTTGGGAAACATCCGTTCCCTGCTTCCCTAACATACTCTATGCACGTCCTCTCAGTCCCAGTCTGAGGCACCTTCTCTGGAAGCCTCTCCCCAGGCCATGGCACACACACTCATTCCTCTTTGCTTCCAGTGTTGGGAAGAGCATCCATGGAGTGCTTTCCACACTATATCATCCTGCACTTCCACGGCCTGTGAGCCCCTGAGGAAGGCTGTGTACCTATGCTTCCCATATCCCAGAGCCCAGCCCAGTTCCTGGGCTAGAGCAAGGGCTGCTTTAGTCTTCACCCGAGCAGCTCCATGCAGATGAGCCTGGCCCTCCGCACTCTGTCCTGCACGCTGCCTTCTTTCCTCACAAGCACCTGTCAGCCCCGGCTTCCCTGCTCTTTCCTCATCCAGGGCAGCACTCCTAACCATGCTTCATTGCCTCCTGAATAGCCATGAGTCTGTCTCTCTGGGCGTAGCCATCACTCACCCGGGAGCTCCAGACTCCCCCACTCTTTGGTCTCCCACCTACAGCAGCCACGCTCCACGCTGCCTGAATCCCTGTCTTGTTCTGAACTGTTTCAATCTTTAGCTCTTTGGGGACGAAATCACCAGGTTGCTCGAGTTGTCTCGGAATCACAACCAGCTTTGTATTATTGCTCAACAGTTCCCAGTGGGAGCGTCCCTAACCCAGAGAGCCCAGACCCTGGATCACATGGTCACACAGACACATGAGTGAAGCAACTGTGAGCACATGACTTAAGTCTCTGGGCCTCAATTTCCTAATCTGAAACATGGGGATGACTCTATCCATCTCCAGAAGTGCTTTGTGGGCAAAAGACCCTGCATACATCCTTCTTCACCCCCCTCGGTATCATGCTCCTTGCTCCATGAGAACTGCTTTTGAACCTGGCCTCCTCTGAGGAACTTCCCTTGGCTATAGCCACCCCCTGTGATTGTTATTCCAGTAGGATCACCAACTTCCTTTAATTTGGAGCTTGGGAAGAGAAGGGCCTATATCTGACCTTCCAGTGATGTTCTCTAAGTGCTTACAGGTATTGATCGACTTACCACCTGTGCAACTTACGACAATTCGACTTTACGACCACAATCACTAGCCACGCACGACTGCTCCGCGTCTGGCAGTGCAAACGTTGCCCAGCTGGGCGTATGACAGTGCGGATCAGCTTCCGGCAGCACTACCATCTCTGCGTGCACCATTTCAACTGTACATATAGCCTACTCAACTTACGACCAAATCGTGTTACGACTGGTCCGCGGTCCCAACCGTGGTCGTAAGCCGAGCACTAGCTGTATATCTGAGCTTCTACTCACTTTCTCTGACTAGCTGTGTGGCCTTAGGCAAGTGACTTAACCTCTCTGAGCCTCCTTTTCTTTATCTGAAAAAAAAAATAAATAAGTTGAGTATCCTTCCCTCAGGGCTATTGTGAGGTGTGTAGAATAGGTTTGTGAAGTGGGTTATAGGCCAGCACAATGGCACCTTCCTGCCCTCCCCTCTTCACTGCCCCTGCCCTAGGTGGGGCAGGCTCCTCAGGAGAAGGAAACCAGGGAGTATTTTAGATAAGAACCAGACTTCTCTTCTTTCCACTGCTTCAGGGAACTAATGAATCTCAGGATAGTCTGCTTTTGCAGACTATTTGCCAGCCCTTCCCTTAGAGGTCCTTCAACCTTCCCCTCAGGGCCCTTCCTCTGACCTATTCTTATAAAAATGGAAGAAAAAAAAAAGAAAGAAAAAAAAACAGGTTGCATCAAGAAAATTGCCTGCTATTTATATATCCCAAGGTGAACCCTCCATGAAAGAAGATAAAGGAGGCAGCTGACTGGAAACAGCGCTATGGGTCCTTTCTCCAAATGCCCATCTGGGGCCTAGGGAGGTGAGGGCCTTCTTGGATTCCTGACATAGAACCAGAATGTTTGACCCAGAGCAGGGCAGCATATTAGGGAAGCTGTCCATTCATTCATTCATTGAAGAAGGGAACATGGAAGCTGGGGAGGCAAACCACACATGCCCACTACCTATTTTGACTTGGGTTTCTAACACTGGGAGCCAACAATGGCCTAAGCAGTACGTCTGCCTTTTCCCCATCACATCCAATATGTGTTCACTGAACATCCACTGTGGGCCAGGCAAAGTGCTGAGCACTGAGGGTACCATGATGAATAAACAGCTATGGTCCCAG
The DNA here is from genome assembly GCF_009761245.1 of Sapajus apella. Lineage (NCBI taxonomy): Eukaryota > Metazoa > Chordata > Mammalia > Primates > Cebidae > Sapajus > Sapajus apella. Next base: position 34,299,036 of record NW_022436952.1, read on the forward strand.
TCTCGGGAGGCTTACGGAGCACCAGGAAAAACAACACTGAAAAAGCTTACAATGGGCCAGGCACAGTGGCTCACACCTGTAATCCAGCACTTTGGGAGGCCAAGGTGGGTAGATTATGAGGTCAGGAGTTCAAGACCAGCCTGGCCAACCTGGTGAAATCCTGTCTCTACTAAAAATAAAAAAAATAGCTGGGCATGGTGGTGTACAATCCCAGCTACTCATGGAGCTGAGTCATGAGAATTGCTTGAACCCAGGAGGCAGAGGTTGCAGTGAGCTGAGATTGCACCACTGGACACCAGTCTGGGCAACAAAGCGAGACTCCGTCTCAAAAAAAAAAAAAAAAAAAAAAAAAAAAAAAAAAAAAAAAAAGCCTACAGTAACTATTTTCTTATCTGCAATTGTCTCTCATTCCAAAGCATGTACTGGAAGCTATTCAGAAGGGGAGAGTATTTGAATTGTCAGGTAATAGCTGGGAAGCCTCAGTCACGCCAAGTCCCTAAACTTTATAGCATTAGATGTGGACTGAGCGCGGCTACACACCAGGCACCAGCGTGAGAATTAAAAATAAGACATGGTTCTTATCCTGAGGCAGACAACTGCAGTGGGAAAGCAGCCCTGATCCAGGAAAGCACAGGGTGCTGTGGAAGAAGAGAAGGGGCCACTATCCCAGCCTTGTGGGGAGGAGGGAAAAACTGCTTGGAGAAATTGACTCTGAGCAGACTTTTGTCATCCTTCCTCTTCAGGTTTATTTCCAACAGCCTGGTCCAAGCCCTCATCCTGTCTTTCCTAGATGATGTCCATGACTTTCTGTTCTTCTGCCTTTCCCACCCTTCCATCTATTTCCACAATGCGCTGGTGATGTCCTTGTAAAGCCTGTCAGGTGCAGTTACTCATCAGCCCGAAGTTCTACAAAACTTGACCAGTGCTTGCAGAGAAGACCGTGGTGTTCATGCAGTCGGGGCACCATCTACCTCTATGGCTTCACTGACCGTCTCCTTCCCTGCTCCGTGTCTTCACCTGTCTAGGACCTTTGTCTGTGGTATTCTTTGTACCTGGAATGCTCCCGCCTGCCTTCCAGCCAAGTAAATCCATCCCGAGAACTCTGCTGAATGTCACTTTCTCAGGAGTGACTTTGCTCTTGGATCCCTAAGGCTGGTGGCCATTGTGCCTTGCTCTACACTGGCCTGTCTCCCTACACTCCTCCCTGGTAGCCCTCCCCACAGTCCACAGGAATGAATGTGTGCTCAGTGGTGTCTCCCCCATTACCCTATTCACTTCAAGATGGCTAAGGGCCTGGTCTTTGTCACCATTGCCACAGGGCCCAGCCTAGGAAATGCTCCCTCCTACTTACTGAAGGGATTGAAGGGGGAACAGGCACTGTGGTCCCCCAACTCAATAGGAAACAGGGATGCAAGATCAATGTGAGTTCCCAGAGATCCATACTTCTAGCTAGGGTGAGGGTGGGTTGATTTGGTTTAGCAACTGAGAAAAAGTCAAAGAGGAGACTCGAGACTTGGGATCATTTCCTTCTTGCTATCCAAGAAAATGAGAATAACGGCGGGGGTTGGCCATGGTACGCAGGTGTGGCTTCTTTGCCCAGGACCAGGACCAATGCTGCCTGCAGTCAGAGCTGTTCAGATCAGGGGCCAAACAAGGCAGCAAGCTGGTGTTATCCCCACCTCCGGGGACCCATCAGAATCCTTGGCAAGATTTAAAAAATTTGAGTCTAGAGACAGGAACGGAACTAGGGTGAGGCAAGCTAGCCTCCCAGGGCACAACATTTAAGGAGGCACTCACTCTCAGGTGCAGACCTTGCATTTGGACAATCCCAATAGCAGATGCCTCCCTCAATTTTGCATCCCGGACCCCTTACTTGTCTCCCTCTCATTCCAGCTTTATGTAGAAACCTCAACCTCACTCCAGAAACCTATAATTCAATTCACTTCTTTGCAGGAGGTTCTGATGCACAGTCGGGCTTAAGAATCACTTAGCTGGGGAACTTCTGAGAGAACGAGAATGTAGAGAGAGACCCTGGAGCATAGCAGGTCAGAGGCCTCCGGGATCAGTGAGGAGGGTTTCCTGCGAGTGAGCAGGGTGATGCCCTAAACACAGGGCGTCATCATTTTCTCTCTCCATAGTGAACCTGCAGAGCTCATGTGAGCTAATAATGAGCTAGGGAGAGAAAAAGTTTCATCAAAAGAAAGCTGAGTTCAGAATGCTCCGAAGTGGGCAGTGTGGACTACCTGCTGTTTTCACAGGCTTAACTTTTCAGGGAAGTCCTGTCCAATCCAGCCTGAAGCCCCATCGCCGTTGCTCCTCCCTCAGTGTGACCCCACTGCGTGTGCTGTGGTGTGTGCTGCTCCTCGGCCTAGAGGGTTTTCTGAAGGGTCTTCATTGCTTTTCTATGTGTACTTCTCGGGACTCCATCCCTCAGCTAAACCCAGTGCACCTTATTCCATTGACCTATCTCAATACTTGTCTGAAGAATGTCTTGTGATGCTCCTTTTGCAAGAGGAGGAATATGTGGCTTGGAGAGAAAGGGATTTATCCAAGCCCACAATCTCTAAGAGTCTAGAATCATTAGTCTTGTCTCCAAACATGTGCTCTTCATCACCATGGCAAGGACCCATACATGATGGAGGAGTCAACTATTAACGGGCCCGTATCTCAGAAGTTACCTTATCTCTAGGGAACAAAGAAAAATTAAGCACGAGAAAAGACAAGGCCAAGATCTCCTTTTTACATATCCCCAAACTGCAGGCACTCAGAAGGCCTCTGAAGCTGTCGGCTTGGGCTTCCCTCTCCTTTGCTGTCTGGGGAAAGGCAGTGGTACCTGGTGAATGAGAGGAGTATTGGATGAGAAATCAGAAGAGCAGGTCCAGCCACAGCTTACCATTTCCTGGCCACAGGCTATGCGATCTAGAGGAGCCTTTCCCTTCAGAGTCTCAATTTCCCAAACTACAAGGGAAAATTGAATCAGGTTGTCTGTAAGAGTCTCCCACCTTTGAGAGGATTATCTTGACCACAATGACTTCTACAGACGGTAGTCAGTGGGAGCCAGAACAGCATTGCATAGAGTACATTTGGGCCAGCACTGTTGCTACTGATCAGATGGGTAAGCCCAATCCTGGAACCACCAGTCCTTTTTGAATTTCATGGGTTTGAACGCAGCTGGCCTGGACGTGTCTCTCCAGCTAAGATCCCAGCACAGGGTGGAGGGAGGGGAGACTAAGGATGCCATCTTGCGGGAAGGATGGCAGGTTCCCAGGAAGGGAAGGGCAGACCCATTCTGGGTTCTCCCCAGGGACACAACTAAAATAGAAGCTTTAACAGAGCACTAGTCCTAGTAACACTGGAGGAAAGGACCGTACAAAAAGAGGAGAAAATGGAAGAGGAAAGTAGCTAGTGAGAGAAACTCGACCTACTGAAGCCAGAAGGAAATCATGAGAGAAAGAAAGGAAGGGAAGTTAGAAGAGAAAGGAAAAGCTATGGAGGCTACAGAGGGTCAAAAAGTAGCAACAATCAAATCTGTTTCCTGGTTGAGAGACTGTATTATAGTTATGCGTGTTAGGGGAGGCCCTTGGGGGAAATTGGGTGAAGCGTATCCCAGATATCTCCATATTATTTCTTACAACAGCATCATTTCAAAACAAAATGTTTAAAGTGAAGGTTATCAGAAGATCATATTTGCAGATAAGTGGGAAGAAGGACAGGAAACTCAAAGGAGGCTACATCCCTCTCTGAGGATGTACAGCCCAGTGCAGAGCAAAGGCGAAGATGAAGCCCGGCCTTTGGGGTGGCTGAGCCCAGCGCACACCGTGGAGCCCGAAGAAACCATAACTCCCCTTTGTTTGCTGGGCCCAGTGACTGCACGTGTTTCCAGAATCCTCTCATCCGTATTGATGTTTCAAGTGTTTGTTTAAAGAAGTCTGTAGCTACTCAATTAGCAGCCTGTTTTGTATTTCTATAACTGCTCATTTGGAAAACCAGATTGACTATAGCCCTGACATAAAAAGATCTAAGGTTCTGGAGAGATTTCAGCTGCCTGCATCTGGAAACCTCTGTGGCTTAGAGGGTAGGGCTGCACAGGCGCCCTTGCTCACATCCACGCAGGCTGTGTATGGAGAGGAGACTGCACCAAGTAGCTATCTGGGCAGCCTTCCCCCATTCCACAAAGCAACCACCCTCTCTGGAAAGAGCTGAGAACTGAGGCACAAGGACTGGGAGTAGTTCACTGTCACACATGTACACAGATCACAGATGGTAGAGATGTGCCCCCCCCAGCTCTCCAGTGCCAGTGTTAGAAGCCAGCCCACATCCTGGGCCTACTCTCCCCGGAATCCTCACTCTGGATTGTGCAGGACTTCAGTTACTCAGGGCCAACTGTTTTAAAGGGAGGAAAGGTAGATTCACTCAATGAGATGGTGTGACCTTGGGCAAGAGGAAGGAGAACAAAGATTCAGAGTGTGATTTGCTGAGTTTCTATGTGGGAAGGATAATGTCAAACTGAGGGACAGTCTTTCCCGAGAAAGGACTGAAGAAAACCTATGCTGACTTTGTACACACTTCCTCTTAGAATCCTCACATCTCCATGATACAGAACTCATCATTTCCATTTATGGTTGAAGAAAGTAAGGCTAAATAACTTGATGAAGGCACCACAACTTGTGAGTAGCAGCACCAGGACTCAATTCACAGTTTAACAATCATGTCCTATGCTCAGTTTCCTCATCTGTCAAATGAGAACCATAGTAGCCCTCACCGCATGGAATTGCTGGGCAGATTAAATGAATTCCCGGATGTAAAACACTTAGAACCTGCTGCATCACACACACTTAATACATGCTAGCTATGTTCTTATTACATTACGGGTATCTCGACTTCTAGCAAGGCCCTATTTTGGCAAGAGATCTAGGATTAATGGCAAACGCAAAGTGGTTAAAGGAATTGGAGGTATTTCGGCTGCCAGGAGAAGATTATGGGGAGACAGGATCTTAATCCTTAAATGTCCAAAAATCCACCATGAAAAAGATTAGACTTACTCAGCTCTTTCCTGGAAGGCAAAATTAGAGACACCAGGAGAAAATATAAGGCATGAGATTTAAGCTTCTCACGAGGGAGACATTTCTAAAGAATAAACTCCCTAAACATTGGCTCGCTCTTGCCTTTCCCTCTTTGGGAGAGCAGGCTGACCATTGCAGAGATATTCTCGGGGGGAGTGAAGCATCAGACAAAGGCCCTCCAGCCTCTAGTTTCAGGCCAGGCTTCTGAGAGGGGAACTTGTTCATCGGTCACTAAGAGGGATGAGATCTTTCAGCCAACAGCTTCCAACCACAGGGGCCTGGCCTCCCAGAATGATTAGGCTTCTTCCAGGTTCCAAATGACTATGTTAGATCAACTCAATGGGTATAATTGCATATGTTCCTAATGCTGCAATTAAAGAAACTCACTGGCATGCAGTGTTCAGCAAAAATCCTTTTTTAGAGTTTTTCCTATTTTATTAGCCGCTCTCCCATAGATAGTGTAGGCATGCAGTACATCAGAAGCCAATATATGGAAAGTTTTTGAAGAGCCAGAAACTGTAGGAAATGTGGACATGAATTGCAGGCAGGGACAACAGAGAGGTTGAAGGCAGGGCTTAATAAACCCTCTTGACAAGTAGCCCTTGGGCCTGAGTTCCCAGCATCTTGTTGGAGCTGAGGGGAGGAATCGTGTGATGGATCCCTCCCTTCCCCATTGTCTGTGTGTGTGTTCTGGCCTGAACCCCACTTTGGTGTACACTAAGAGATCTATTCTGGATGCTTGATGTCCTGTGGGTGTGGGAATTGCAAATGAGACATAAGCAGGCAAATGACAGAAAATAGAACCATTGTGTAGAGTGGGGTTGGCAGAGGAGGACTGGAGGAATGGAAGCAGGCAGCAACCCAAGCCGTGGAGGAAGAGGAGTAGGGGAGATGCAGGGCAGGTCCGGGCAAGTGGGGAAGAGCAACCTCAGTGAACAGAGCAGAAAGGTCCCCTAGAAGAGAAATTCAACAAAGGTATTCTGAATTCAAGTGGAGGTATCAGTTGGCCAAGGGTCAGGAAGGGCAATTCATCAAATAGAACCAAGGCAAACACAGCAGGGACAGAAATTTGACCATCCCTGGCAAAAATATCAGATGATTTGACCTAACACTCCATGTGGAAATTTTTCCTAAGGAAATAATTCAACAAACACACAAAAATCTTTTTTTTTTCAGTGCATATTTTACAGTTATAGCACTTTATTTATTTTTATTGTACTTTAGGTTCTGGGGTACATGTGCAAATCATGCAGGATTGTTGCATAGGTACATACATGGCAAGGTGGTTTTCTGCCTTCTTCCCCCCATCACCTATATCTGGTATTTCTCCCCAAGTTATCTTTCCCTCCCCTCCCCACCCGCTGCTGCCCAAAAATCTTTGTATTAGCCTGTTCTCACACTGCTAATAAAGACATACCCAAGACTGGGTAATTTGTAAGGCAACGAGGCTTAATTGACTCACAGTTCCATGTGGCTGGGGATGCCTCACAATCATGGTGGAAGGCAAAAGAGAAGCAAAGTCACATCTTACACGGTGCCAGGCAAGAGAGAGCTTGTGCAAGGGAACTCCCATTTATAAAACCATCAGACCTCAGGAGACTTATTCACCACCATGAGCACATGAGTTACCCAGACCAATCAGAAGTGAAGAGACTTGAGGAATTCGGCATCAGATCCAAGAAGACCCCATCAGAGAGGCCAACTCTAAGTCAAAGTCATACCACCATAGGGACAGAGCTTGTCACTGGGATTGAAAAAAGAGCAATGCTGGTGGGCCTGGGAAATTCACTGTGGAGGTAGGAGATGCCCTAAACTCCTTCTTAATGTGGGTAGGTGCGGTTCTGAGCTAAAGGATCAGGGTGAGGTTGGGTGTGAGTTTTAGGAATGTGTTCGGGTCATGAAAGAATTCTTTAGAGGAGAATCTTTTACTGCGACACTTAAAAATGGTTAAGATGATACATTTTATGCTACGTGTGTTTTACCATGATTAGAAACGAAAATAAACTCCAACTATATATTCACCAAACATAGCAAAAGAACACAAGTACCAAAATAAACACATTTTAGGACTTGCAAATAAAGAGCATTCAAAATAAACACATTTCTGAACTTAAAAATAAAAAAAGAATCTTTCACAGAATTTGATAGAGGTGACCCTGATGTGAATGCTAATAATGAAGGATATGTAGTGTGATTTGAAAAATGCTTTTGTAATGTTGGTCGGCCAGCAGAGAAGAAGTGAGTGTCCTAACACTGGAAGATGGCCTCCGCAAAGGTGTGGAGGTGAGGAAGTCCCTAATTAGAAGAGCAGTCTCTGGAATGAAGTCATGGCAGGGAGGCAGAGGGGCAAGCAGGGGAGGGGAGAGTGATCACGTTGCTAATACTGCCTCTGCCTCTCACTTTGTAAATTGATACTGAACTTTCTAACTCATAGCTCAGCTCTGTAGAAAAATAGATGCATTTTCTGAGTCACTGTCCACAACTGTGTCAGTCACGGCTCTCTAGAGGGACAGAACTAATAGGATCTATGTATATATGAAAGGGAGTCTATCACAAGGTAAAGTCCCATGATAGGCATCTACAAGTTGAGGAGCAAGGAAGCCAGTGGTGGATCAATCTGAGTCCCCAAAAACCTCAAAAGTAGGGAAGCCGACAGTACACCCTTCAATCTTTTGCTAACGGCCTGAGACCCCCCTGGCAAACCACTGGTGTAAGTCCAAGAGTCCAAAAGCTGAAGAGCTTGGAGTCTGATGTTTGAGGGCAGGAAGCATCCAGCATGGGAGAAAGATGAAGGCCGGAAGACTCAGTAAGCCTGCTCTTCCATCTTCTGCCTGCTTTATTCTAGCCACGCTGGCAGCTGAAGATGGTGCCGACCCAGATTAAGGGTGGGTCTGCCTCTCCCAGCCCATTAACTCAAATGTTCATCTCCTTTGGCAACACTCTTACAGATACACCCAGGAATAATACTTTGCATCCTTCCATCCAATCAAGTTGACACTCAATATTAGCCACCACAACAACCCTATAGGAGCTGCTGTGATTGTACCATTTTACAAATGAGGAGGCCAAAGCTTAGTGAAGTTGTCATTTGCACTAGGTCACATGACTCGCAAGTGGAAGAGCCAGGGTTGAAAGTCAGTTCCTCTGACTCCAAAGCCAGTGTTCTTAACTGTGAGATCTTAAGCAGAGTTCTTAACCTCTCTGAGCCTTGATTTCATCAGTATCAATGAGGCGCCCCTCCTGGCTCTGGCTTTCCTGGTCGCCTTGCTGGGGTGTAACAGGTGATGACGGAGAAGTCATTACCGGAGGGCTTGGGATGCCCAGTAGAAGGCTCTGAATTTAACCTAATCGGCAAAAGGAAACCACTGCGGTTCTAGTACTTAGTTTTTAAAAGCTCTTCTTGGTCCGAGGTAAAAAGTTCGGGTTCACCTGGAATGCTTGTCTGGAAGTGGCTTTCAAAGAAAGCCTCACAAAATCATATCAGATGGTGTTCATAAAACTCTTATAGGAATAATTAAAAACAATAACCCCTTCCACTACTGCAGGATGATTTCAAAAGCTAGCCTTTCTGCATCTGCACCTGTCTTTACCACCACACCTCTACCTAGGACTGGGCTGTGGCTGGGCACTGCTCATCTCCACCCTGACACCTTCCCTCAGAGAGAAAACTCAGCACAGCCCTGATCCTTCTCACTTGGTGGTTCTCCCTCCTGTCTTCAGAACAACATGCCAGGGTCTGAATGTGGGGAAAGCTGGCCAGCGAAAAGAGGGAGGAACAGCAGTAGCACCATCCCCCCATGCTGGGTCACTGCTCAGGGCACTAAGAAGTCAGAGTCCAAGGTGCACAGGTCAGCCAGGGAGCCCTTCAGGCTGTTTGTGTCTCCTCAGGCCCTATGATATATCAGGACTTTCCTCCAAAACAAGGCTAATGAGGTGTAAGGTGTCACCTTGGAGCGGGGAGCAGTAGACTCGCCAGTCCTGTCCCTGTAGAGTAATCCCCAACAGGCACTGATAAAGTCTCCTGACCATTGGAGCCAGGGCCATAAAAGTGACTCGTCCATTCTTTCATTCAACCAGCTTTTGTGGAGCTCAAACCATGTGCCAGGTGCTGTATGGGGCTCCAGGAAATACTGTGAGTAGAGGCAGTTAGATGCGATGAGTAAGCTGGTAGAGCCTGACGCCAGACAACCTTGGTTCAAAAGCCAACTCTCACACAACAGCTGTGTGAACTTGCAGAAGTTACTTAACATCTTTGAACTTTGGGGCATCCATACATAAAATGGGGATCATGCAAATGCCCACAACATAAAGCTAATCCAGGCAAAGCCATTAAAACACTACCCATAGGTGTCAGCACCAGTCGGGTGTCAGCCATCATCTTTATTATGTCTGGGGCTTCCTGGGTCAGGGTGTGGGACAAAGATGATGAGAGAGGTTCTAGGGGCCAATGGACAGGTAGTCAGTCTGAGTCAGTGTGAGCCTCAGCAAATCATGAAGGGAGTGAGGGGACGAGCTCTAGGCTGGCAGGTGAAGCAGTGAGCTATAAGCACAGCCGTGAGCCAGGGGAACGGTGGCAACAAAGCAGAGGCAGGAAGAGGCATGTCCCCCTGGACACAGCAGACTGGTCAGAGCAGGGCTGGTTCTGAGCAAGAATTTGGAAGGCTCGAGTCTGGTCACTTCAGCTATTTAGTAGCAGCCATGAATTAGCAGGTTCTCTCGGGACTGGGGGGCACCGCTATTTGCCAAGCTCTGGGTCAGACATTTAACACTGAGTATTTTATTTAAACTCCAAAATATCCCCCAAGTTCCTGAGTTCTGTTGTACTCAACCTGTCTCCCAGATTGAAGCAAATTCCTTGAAATGATGAGGACCTCTGAGAGGCAGCCAAGAAGGCAGCAATTGGGAGACTGGATCCCGCTTCACTGAGTTTAGGAGGATATATCAGGAGGCCTGGAGTCTCACTGACTGTGAAGAAAGATGGAGTGGCCTAAATGAAATGATTATGTTAGCATCTCACAATGTAAGGATTTTATGTTATTTAAACTTCAGTACTTGAAGGATGTTGAAGCACATGGAACCTACTAACTGTATACATTGCTAAGTGGATTAAAAGCAAGTTACAGGACAGTGTAGCCAGTGCGAGCTTCACTGCTCTGCCCAGCTTCACCCTCCCCTTCTTGGCCTGGCCAGGGAGGCTGCGCCCTTGGATTCGAGCCCTGCTTCTCACCCGCTATTGGCTTGACCCTGGGCAGCCATTCCTAACCATGTCCGCTTTGCACTTCATGCAGGGCTTCCATAGCCGCTACCTTCCCTGGGCCCTTTAACCACTCAAGGTCAGTTAGAAAGAGTCTGATGAACTGATGATGAATTCTTAGGAGCTGACAGTCTTAACCTTTTAGAACTGTGCTGATTGGACCTAGGATCAAATCACAGCCCATGTGACTATGTTGCAGGGCAGGTGGGCCCCAAAGTGGGATTTGATCCATGAGGGTTCTTGACTTCACCCAGGAAAGACTTCAAGGCTAAGCCGGTGGTAGAGTAGAAGAAAACAACTTTCTTGAAGCAGCGATGTTATAGCTCCATGATTGCTCCTGCAGAGCAGGGCTACCCCATAGGCAGCGTGCTGAGAGTAGCAGCTCAGGGCAGCTTTGCAATCATATTTATACCTACTTTTAATTACATGTAGGGGTATATCATGCAGAATTTCTAGGAAAAGGGTGACAGTTTTTGCGTCATTGCCATGGAAAGGGGCAGTAACTCCCGTGTGTTGCCATGGCACACTGATGGGCATGTCTTATGGAAAGCTGCTTCCACCCTGTCCGTGTCTTAGCTAGTCTTCAATCTGGTCCGGTGTCCAAGCCCTACTTCCAGGGTCCAGTCCCATATCCTACCTCAGTTGGTCTGAGCTGAGACGTGCTATAAATGTAAAATGGACACTCAATTTCAAATACTTGGTCCAAAAAAGGTACAATATCTCAGTAAATTTGTTTATTGGTAACTGGTTGGAATGGTAGTATTTTGGATACAGTGGGTTGAAGAAAATATGTTAAAATTAATTTCATCTGTTTTTAGTCTTTTTCGCGTGGCTACTAGATAAAATTATCTTTGTGCCTCGTGTCATATTTCTACTGGCCATTGCTGCTGTAGGGGAATGCATTTCAATGGGGATATCACCCTTCTTGCCCAGAGAAATGTCTTAAATGCGAGCATTTTGACACGGGGACTTCCCTATATGCCTTGAACTGGGCTGTATAATATGTTGTTCTTTTTAGTTATGAATAAAATCTGTCCTACTATGTTCGTTTCCTTTTGCTGCTGTAACAAATTACCACAAACTTAATGTCTTAAAACAACACAAACTAATGTTGTTGTAGTTCTGGAAGTCAGAAGCCTGAAATCAGATTCGCTGGGCTAAAGTTAAGACATCGGCAGGGCTGCTTCTTCCTGGAAGTTCTGAGAAAAGAATTTGTTTCTTGCCTTTTTCAGCTTCTCCTGGTTGCCGTCATTCCTTGGCTTCTGGTCCCACATCACTCCTGTCTCTCATCTCTGCTCACGTCATCACTTTGCCTTCTCTCTGACCTCCTGTCGCCCTCCTCCAAGAACCCCTGTGATACCATTGTTTCCACCTGGATAATCAATGCTAATTTCCCCATGGCAAGATCTTTAATGTAATGACACCTGCAAGGCCCCTTTTGTCATGTTAAGTAATATCCGCTGGTTCTGAGGATTAAGATGTGGACAGTCTGGGGACTAGTATTCAGCCTACCACACTTGCTGTTTTCATCCCAGCTTCCAATTTGAAGGCCATAAGGTAGAGCATGAATAGTCACCAAACCACAGCAGATGAGTCACGGCCCTGGAAAGGAAAGTGAAGGAGTCATCCAGTCTTTCTCCTGACTTCAGGACAGTAAAGTCCTATAATCCCACTCTTTGTGCAGAGGAGGCAATGGAGGCCCAAAGAGGTTTAGTAACGTCTATGAGCTCACACAGCTAAGAAAGGCCCACGATGGGGAGAAGCCTCACCCCACCTGCTAGTGCAGAGCCCCGCTGGGTGAGGCAAGGCAGTTCTGCCTCCTTCCCTTCTTTGTGAACACAGCAATCCTCTATGACCTTGTCTGAGGATAGAGCCCACTCGCTAAGACCATCTTCAGGTTGATGGCACTCCAGCTCCTTTGGAAGCAGCCCAGATGTGTGGATGTATCAGGGGACCCATTGTGATGAGACTCAGGCAAAACCACAATCAAAGGAGCAATGGAAAACTGATTAAAAGCAGATGTTGGGCTTGATGGAGCCCACACTGCGATTCGCAACATGCCAGGATCGGTGACGCCGGTTTTATTAATCAGGGACTGAAGGAAGAAACTTGGGCCGGAGGATTAAGGAGGCCACGCAGATCTGTGTGGTGTGGAGATGCAGGAGACCCGCCCAGCAGCAGTTTTTCTTCTCTGACAGGTCTTTCTTCAGCCTAAAGACTTCCCTCCCACTTCTGCCTCTTTGCCATCTCTCCCCAGCCTCTCCGCCTCATTCATCTCTGTCCTTCCTAGTCACTTATTTTTAGTCATGTCAGCAGATGATTCACCATTCACTGGGGAAATGGAGTCAAGGAAAAGAAAACACGTCATTTTAAGGAACAAGGAGATTTTGTTGCGGTGTGTTCCCACCATCTCTTCACTCTCAAGTCTCATTGCCAGGCCTGTCTTGAGCAGGTGTGTCCGAGAGGAGGCTGGCAAGCGGCCCTCTCAGGGGCTCCCTCAGAAGGTTGGCACTGGGGGTGATGGAGGAGTGTGGAAAAAGGGTGCAGAACGAGGACATGGCTGGGGTTAGGAGTTGGAGGACCTGGGTTCCAGTCCTAGACCCAGTGTCTATTCACTGTGTGACCTTGGACAAGTCACTGAAACCCTGACCCCCCCCCAGTCTTCTTGTCTGTGGTGTGAAGGTAACAGCAGATAACCATCTCCAGGGCTGCTGAGAGAATCACAGGAGAAAATGAAGGCAAACATTTTTCAAATGATAAACTACTTCTCGAGAATATGGGATATTACTGAGAGTTGGCACAAGATTGGGCATGCAAATCCAGTCCAAGTCTAAGATTAGGCCTGGTTAGCAGAAGATCTGAAACATTTAGGGTTGAGTTAGGTCATGGTGCAGAAATCAAATGAGCTGTTAGGAGCAAAGTGGCAGAGGGTCATATAAACAGAGGGAACAGCATGAGTCTTTGCCCATGTTTGACTAGAGGCAAGTGAAGACCACACATCCTGTAGTAGACCAGAGCACAAGATGTCTGAGAGGAGGCTGCAGAGGTGCAGCAGGCTGAGACTCAACAACCACGTGGAAAAAATCTGGGCGTGATGCATAGACAAGAGGGTCATGGCAGAGGGTTCAAGGGGGTTGACATGATCCAATCTGCATCAGAGCAATCTGGCTGGCTGGAGCAAAGAGTGGACTGGAGGAGGAAACCACCCGAGAGGAGAGACCAGAGCAGCAGAGAATTGTGGGAATGTGGTCATGGATGTCAGGAGAAGAGTGTTTTCCAAAGAAAGGAGAGGACAGCAGGTCAGTCATTGCCAAGAGGACGGGCATTATCGGCATAAAAAGTATGCACTGTGCTTGGCAAAAATGGGGTTATCAAGGGAAGGGCAATTTCCATGGAAGGGTGAAGCCAAGTGGCAGGGGATGGAGGCATGAATGGGGGGTGATGGAGAAGTAACAAGGCCGAGGCAGCCCGTTCAAGGGCATGTGGATGGTGGCGGGGGGAGGCACAGAACTCTAGCCCAAGGAAAAGGCGCACCAGGTCAAGAGGTTTTCACTGTGGTTTTGCTTTGTTTTTGTTTTAGATGGTTAACAAAAAGGCTTGAGCAGGTTTAAATGCAAGTGCAATGAATCAATAGAGGTGCAGAGGTTGAAGGAACGGAAAAATTACTCAGCAAATGTTTCTCAAGCACCTCGTGTGTGCTCAGTACTGTTTTAGGCACTGGAGACACAGCAAGGTCAAAGGTCTGTGGACTCTATCTTCTTGTGAATGGATGATCAATGGAGCGACCTCCCTATAGAGGGGGGAAACACTGGGATTCAGAGCAGAGGTCAACAAAAAGGAAGGTGAAGAAGAGCACAGATACAGGTTAATTTGTAGTTGTTGTGCCAGGCAGTTAAGGGAGTTTCTGTCCGATGGTCTGCTCATTCATCTGTTGAGACTCAGGTGGGAGGACAGGAAGGGAGAAGTTTAGAGGAGAGTTATGAAGATTTGAAGTAACTACTGTGAAGAATAAGCATGTGTGAGAAAAAGAGACGGCCAGAACAACCTTTCAGGCTTAGGAGGCATTGGAAATTATGAATTCACAAAGGGACACACCTGCAGCATTTACCCTCAGCAATGCAGGCACCAGAAAGGGTGAAAGGCGTTCAATGAATTGTGCAAGATAGGCACCTTGCAGGACAGACACAAGAGAGATGAAGGCGAGAACACGGAAAGGTTGGTGGCTGATGTCATGGCTAATGGTGTCCAAGACAGAGAGGGGAGGAATTAAAAACTGGGTGATAGAAGACAGTTGAGAGGTCAAGAACTCAGCATCTTAAAGAGGTCAAAGAGCAAACTTTGAGAAGTAAGTGAGGGACCAGGAGGGAAAGGAAGTATGGTTGCAGTGGAAGAGAAGGAGGCATGGGTGTTAGCTGCTGCAGGTGGAGCCTCTCCTGGTGATGGTCAGGTCCAAGGTGTGGCCTTGAGAGTGGGTGGCTGAATCAGAGTAGAGGGAAGTCTTTGAGGTGGAGAGAAGTCTTTGGGGTAGGGGGTTTCTACAGTCCTTCAGGAGGATGGCTGGGTTGGGGATGGGGAGGCAGAATGAATCAGATGCCTAAACTCTCCATACCACCCGGTGAGCAGGTCTTTATAGGAAGCAAGGAGGTGGTCAATGGTCCCTCCTTCCTCTTGCACTTAGAAAATGCCCAGTTCCTCTCCCGATCTTGGAGATACAACCTGTGCCCAGCCTCCTTCTCCAGTCTATCTCTTGCTTTCTGGCTTCCCTATTTCTCTGCTCTACCACCTCGTGGACTTTTTCCAGTTCCTCATTTATGAAGGCTTCTTTGTCCTTCAGGCCGCCATGCTGTCTGCTTCCCTGCAAATTCCACCCAGTCTCTTCTCATATGCGGCCCCTCCCTGTCCTTCAAGTCTCAACTGGAATTGTCACTTCCTTGGAGAAGATTGAGCCCCACCCCTCCAAATCTGTTCCTCATGTTACTATTGCTCACAGCACCCTGTTCTTTTTCTTTACTCTTATTTCTTTGACTATTGAGTGTCTTTTTTCCCCCATGAGGGAAAAAAAAAAAACCCACATGGGCAGGAACCATGACATCCTTGTCTTTATATCTCCAGCTCCTGGTAGAGTACCTGGCACAAAATGATGCCCAGTACAGTTTGGTTTTTGTTGTTGTTGTTTTTTGAGACAGAGTTCACTCTTGTTGCCCAGTCTGGGGGCTCATCGCAATCTCCGCCCCCCGAGTTTAAGTGATTCTCCTGACTTGGCCTCCCGAGTTTCTGGTATTACAGGCATGCGCCACCATGCCCAGCTAATTTTGTATTTTTAGTAGAGACAGGGTTTCTTTATGTGCCTCAAAGCATTGAGATTTGTTTTAGGCATGAGTGGATTTATGCTCTGGGAATGGCTCCAGGAGTGAGGAGGATACAGATGGAGCATGCTTTAGGACCCTGAGATTTCTGGGGTATGAAGACAAAGCGTTCTCCATGGGAAGCAGGGTCCTCAGGGGATTACCCCTATTATTTAGCACAAGGAAGCAAAGGGGAGAAGGAGGTCGAGGATGTGGAGGGGATGTTTACCACAAACCAGGGTTCCAGGAGCACACAGCTTTAAAGATTGGAAAGGAGGCTCACAGGGAAAGGGTGGATGGAGGAGTGAGGGCACAGGGCCCTGCCAGGAAGAAAGCTTAGGAGAGGGTCCTTGTCCCCTTGGGAAAGCCTGGTCACAGCCTAATCAATCATGATCCTAGCCAGGCATATACCATCCAGCTGGGCAAGCAAGCCCCAGCATGGGTTATGCCCAGGGCTTTGACCGCATGGCTTATGTGAACGTGGAAGGTATTGGACCCTCGGAAGCACCCCAGAAGGCCCAGTGGTGGAGAAACACCTCCAACCATTGCTCCCTGCCATTCCTTCAGCTCCTGCAAACACAGCAAAGAAACTTAGCTGAACACTGTTGGGTGCAAGACAAACAATTTCTTTCTGAGTCCAAAGCAGGTCTGGCAAACATCTCCAGAGACTGGGGCCACACATGGCCAGATGAGATCCACAACGTTCACCAACACATCACCAAATCTTATCATGTAGTGCTTAAAAATTTTCTCTTTCCCTTAAAAAACTTAGAAACAGCTCAAAACATGGTTTTAAAAGTTCCTGGGAAGCCATGGTGAACAGCAACACATCCACGTGTTCCCTAACAGGATTACCTTGACACGCAACCTGAACATGAAAGTTTTCTCCTAAAGAATTCCATTTTCATCAGTGGTTTAAGAACAGCTTTCAAAAGAATTCCATTTAGCAGAAGCATCTAGGAACACAGAGTAGAAAACAAAGATTCTAATCCTGATCCCTCTCCACAACCTGTCGATTCCAAAACCTTGGGCAAATCAAGTCTTCCAGCTGGGCCTCAGTTTCCCCATCAGAAAATAAAATGGTAGAACTAGGCGCCCAAGGACCCTTCCAGCTCTCATATGCTGAGACTCTCTGGTCTCCAGTAAACTGGCTCCCATGGAAACATTCTAGAGTCAGCCTGGCTTTGAAAACAGCTGGCCCTGGCAGACCAATCTAATTTTCTCCCAAAGGACTGACAGAAACTGTACAAATAAGATATACAACCTCTCAGGTTACCCAGAAGGCTTTCCAATCAGTCTCAGATGGCAAGCTCATTCATGAGCAAAGGCAGAAATGGTTTACATATAAGACTTTGCAGCCTCCGCAGCTGGGGAGACCTCTGTGTTATTTATGGAGATCAAGAACAGTAGTTCGTGTTTGATGCTACATTGAAGTGAAAAATAAAGGCACATTAAACTTGGATTACCCAGATGCCTCTTAAGCCCCACTCGCCCCTGGGCCCCCACAGGGACACATGAACGGTTTGCCCGTAAGCGGAGCAAGAGCTCTCACAGTTTAGCCAGCTCTCAGCTGTGCCCCCTCTTGGTACTGTCATCCACCTTCCTTGAAGGTAGCTCTCTGCCATTGGTGCTGTCATTGGGATATTGCCCAGCTTGGCAAGCTGCTATGCCTGACTCTCAACTTTCACCTACCTAATAAGTCACCTTGTTCCCCTTGGGTCAGCAGACATTTGGCAAAAGATTATTAGTGGCATCAGAAAAAAACACCAAGATCCTTTTTAAAATCACATAGTCACCTGCAGTTTGGCCTCTGACTAGCTACTCCTGCTCATCCCAGGCTACCTTTACCACCACACCCTGTACAGTAATCAATCTGGGTTACTTGGCACATCCTAAATGCCCTGAGCTGCCTCCAGCCTCTGTGCCTTTCTCTGCCTGGAATGCCGTTCCTTATACTTTGGCTGACTACAACTCATTCTTAAGACAAAGCACAACTTCCAGCAGGAAGCCCTCCCTGACCATCCCCAGTGTGGGACGCCATGGGCCTGAGCTTCTCTGTGTGATGGGCTGTCTCCCTCATTCAAGAGTGAGGGGCTTGAGGGCAGGGACATGGTCATGTTCACATGGACACCCAGTGTCTAGGAGGCAGTAGGGACATGGTAAGGACCTAGTGAAAGAAGGAACACATCCACGAATGAATGAGGCCCCCGTGCCCTCTTAAGTCAGCCACTATTTGAAGCACGGACTACAGAAGATGAAGGCAAGAAGAAACTTAAGAGGCATCTTAGTCCTATGCCTTTATTTATACTATGAAGTCAGTGAGGCCCGGAGAGGAAGGCATGTTTGTGCAAGCCCTACAGCCAGGCCAGGGACACAGCCAGAGCTAGAATCTCACCTCACTGATTCAGGGCTATTTCTACCACACCATGTTGCTTCCCAATATATTTATACTGTCCTGAAATTTGAAGTCTAGAATTTTTTTAAAATGAAGTTCTAATAGAAACTCTTAGATGTTACTGGCAGGAGTGTAAATAGACAAATCAGTTTTGGAGGGAAATTTGGTGATATTTTACACAGATAGCACACAGCATGTGACCCAGCAATTCTGAGTATATATTTAGATGTATAGATGTATAGTATATGTATACACATATATGCATAGTATACACACACTCAGATTACATAGGAGTATAGTCCTGTTCTTGGACTACTGTTTTTGGTCTCCAAAAATAACACAAAGGTCTCCCCAACTGCTGAGGCTGGAAAGTCCTATAAGCAAACCATTTCTGCCTTTGCTCGTGAATGGGCATGCCATCTGAGACTGACTAGAAAGGCTTCTGGGTGGCCTGAGAGGTCACATCTCTTATTTGCACAGTTTCTGTCAGTCCTTCAGAAGAAAATTAGACTGGTCTCCCAGGGCCAGCTCTTTTCACTCGGGACCCCCATAGGGACACATGAACAGTTTGGCCCTAAGGGTAGCAACAGCTCTCACCATTTGGCCAGCTCTCTCTCTCTCTCTTTCTCTTTCTCTTCCTCTCTCTCTCTCCCTTTCTCCATATATATATGGTTTTCTATATGAGCTCAAACCTTTTTTAAATTGCAGCATTGCTGATAATACCAAAGACTGAAAAGTTTAAATGTCCATCAACAGGGAAGCGGATAAATAAGTTGTGATACAGACATACAATGGAGTAAGATTTAGCAACCAAAATTGATGAAATGGAGCTCTACATGTCACACAGATGTAGCTCAAAAACATAATGTCAATTCTAAATGGAGTGGTGGAGGGGGTGGTGAAGGTCGCAGTGATGGTGGTTATGTATTCCTAAGGTCTCTGGGACTGAGAATCGGAGAAACCCTTCTGGCATAATATATCATACATCCCCCAGTTAGGTCCTTGTTAGAATGGCTTCTGTGGAACCAGCTGAGTGTTCTGGGCCACACCCTTAAGGGTGTGGGCTATGAACCCTAAATCAAAGCTGCTCCAGAATTCGTGATGTCTGGTAACAGTTTCATGTTTTTCCTGATTTAGTGAACAGAGCTACCAAATAATAACCTTTCCACTTTTCCTCTCATGGGGAAGTAGTGTCGGTGTAAGTCTGGAAATTTTGATAATGATAATGATGCTAGACGTGGGGAATGGATCAAAACTGCAAGAGAATTGTCAGTGTTTATGGGCAGCGGCTGGAGATCATCAGATGGCAAGCATTCACCCGGGAAGGGAGGAGGAGACCTACCGGGGAGCGGGGAGGGCTGCAGCAACAGCCACCTTTGCCTCTGTTTCTGATAAGGCTGCTTGCTTTCCTTCACAGCAAGATTACAGGGATGGAGCAGTCACGCTGTTGTACTGAAAAAGGCAGGAGCTGCAATAAGACTTGGCAGTTACTGTAATTTTTTGTGCTTATGAAATTTCAGTGAAAGCCACTCTTCTTAAATCAAGAATGAATCAGACATCATTACTTAACCCATCATTAGAGGGAAGTCAATAAAAAATCCTAAGACTATGTCCAACCAACAAATCCAAAACAACAAAACATTCACATAATGTTGAATGCAAGAAGCAAGCTGTTAAAAGGATATTTAGAAATAATGGTAATTATTTCTAACATTTTTAAAGCAGTGATATCTAGGAAAAGTGTAAAAACACAGAAAGGAGACTTCAAAATAGTGTTATAGGGACGAGTAGAAATACTACATATGGCCGGGCACAGTGACTCATGCCTGTAATCCGAGCACTTTGGGAGGCCAAGGCAGGTGGATCACAAGGTCAAGAGATCGAGACCATCATGGCCAACATGGTGAAACCCCATCTCTACTAAAAATACAAAAATGTTAGCTGGGTGTGGTGGCACACGCCTGTAATCCCAGCTACTCTGAAATCTGAGGCAGGAGAATCACTTGAACCCAGGAGGCAGAGGTTGCAGTGAGCCGAGATTGTGCCACTGCACTCCAGCCTGGTGACAGAGTGAGACTCAAAAAAAAAAAGAAGTATAACATATGATTCCATTGTATCTGCAATACTTTATTTCTATTATTTTGAAACAAATATGGTAACATTTCAACATTTGTTAAATACTGGTGGGGCTGTGAGTGTCTAATTTTTATTCTCTGTAAGTTTCTGAACATTTAGGTAGGTTATGGCTTTTCGAAGGTCAGCAGAGAGTTGGCCAGGCAAAGAGGAGTGAAAAGAGTGTCTCAGGCTGGGTTGGGGAGTGGGAATGAAAGATAGCAGATTCAAAGGCCCAGAAAAAGAGGCTGTTGAGTATTTTTGACAATGTGCACTTCCTAGCATTGGTGGAGGTGGAAGACAAAGGGAGGAGAGTAACAGAAAATGATCCTGGAGAGGACTGGAGGTGGACAGCCCTGAAGGCAGGACGATCAACTCCAGCCCTTTGAATTGGGGAATGTAGTGCAATCAAGTGAGATAGAAAAACACAGCAGAAGTACTCACTTCCTGCTAGGGCTCCCTAGTTCTGTTCCTACCTCTAACCATTCTAAAGTCACAAGCCGTCATAATTAGTTACACTTGCACACACTGTGCATCCTGCATTTGTCCCTCCAAACTCACCCCCCACCCTCTGTCACTCTGCCCTCTGCCCTAGGACGCTGGCCTTTGTGGACTAGATCAACAGGCTCCCTGGCCCTTGAGCTTCTGGTCAAGCCAGACAACAGGGAGCACCCAAAAAGGTTGGAGGGAAGAAAGGGCAAAGTCAGGCTCCCTCCTTGGGAGGTTACCTTGAGCTGGCTGTGTTCCTGCCTCTCTCAAGGTGGCCTCTGGGCACAGCCCTCTGTTGCTGGGTTCCAGGATCAGTTCTCTTCCCTTCCCCCTTGTGCCCTTTGTCTTTTGAGGTGGTGACAGCTATGCTGTTGCTGGTTGCACCCATTCCTTTCTTACTAGACCTTTTGTAAAGAGGCACTCCTTAAATTACCTTACTCTGAGTGTGCCATCTGTTTCTTTTTTCTTTTTTTGAGACGGAGTCTTGCTCTGTGATCCATGCTGGAGTGCAGTGGTACAATCTCAGCTCACTGCAACCTCCACCTCCCAGGTTCCAGCCATTCTCCTGCCTCAGCCTCCCAAATAACGAGACTACAGGTGTGCACCACCACACCCAGCTAATTTTTGTATTTTTAGTAGAGACGGGGTTTCACCATGTTTTCCAGGCTGGTCTTGAACTCCTGACCTCAGGTGATCCACCCACCTTGGCATCCCAAAGTGCTGGGATTACAGGCATAAACCACCATGTCCAGGATGCCATATGTTTCTTGTTGGGACTCTGTTGTCTCAATGTCCTGTCCTCCATTAACCTCTGAACAACTCAAGGGCAGAGGAGAGAGCTGATTCATCTTTGTATACTGGCTAGAAATCTGGCACATTTCGACTGACCAAAACATAATCGATGAATAAATTTTAAAATGGTATTAATGAATAAGGGGGTGCCCTCATGGGTGTGGACAGGTCTCGGGGTCTTTAGAGTAAAGAAAATGCTGGTTTCAAGAGGAAGAAGATCTGGAGAAAGAAAAAATATGAAAGGATAAAACAGCCTCACATTCCTGGAACACCTGGAGCCTGGTAGGAACAGGGCTAGGTTCCTCTTTTATTTCTCCCATTCATGTCCAGAACATCATGAGGTGCTGCTCATCTCATAGGCAGGAACCAGAGTTTCAGAGAGATTCCGTAACTTGCCCAGCACAGTGTTCTCGTGTTGATTCCACCTCTCCATGTCATGGGCAAATCTGACCTGCTTCCTAAGTCAGCCTGCAAGCTCTTCGTTAAGTGTCCAGAACCCTGCGTGGCACCCATCCCTGCCCAATGCATCCCCAAGTCCCCACCTGCCAGATGCTGGCATTTCTGGGTTCAGGGCGTGCCTTGTCTAGGCTGACATTTGTAGTAGGGTACCTGGAGTCTGATCTCCATTCATTCTTCATCCTTTATCTTGGGCATAAATGTCACTGGCATTATTAAGGTGGTAGGCTGATGGGATGTTTATCCACCCAGTGCTTTTCAAACCAATTAGGTGTATTTAGTGCCTGGATGAAGGCTCTGGAAACCAACATTCTGGCCTGGAGAAGGAACCAAACAGATGGATATTATGCCATAGTTCCCCATGCCAGTCCCTGCCTCAGGGCCTCCTTGGCTAGAATCAGATCCTTCCTACTCAAGAAATCAGCCTCTTTTTCTTTACAGCCTGATCAAAGCCAGCAGAAGCCAAAGTAAACAGCCAGCAAGACAGTGCTTATTGATTATTGCATGCCCATGGCCAGACTCTGCTCCAGGATGACTCATCTACTCATCATGGCAACCCTACCAGGAAGCTATTAGTATTCCCATTTTACAGTTGAGAAAACTGAGCTCATTTGCTGTACTTGAAAAGTATAGCAAGCAGCCCAAGATTACCGCAGTTTTGAGGCCAGAATTATCAAGATTAGTGCCCAGAATTCCTGGACTCCGAACACCCAGACAAACCCCACTACCACACCAAACTCATCTCTTGTCAGATACCAGAGTGGCTTCAACACCCACCTCCTTCCTGGCCCCTGTGTGTGCCATGTTTTCTTGTTTCCTTCCTTCTCTAGGCAAGCACCTCCAGCCAGAAGCCAATGTGGAATAATCATTCCATTACCAAGGTATTCTGTAGGCTCTCCCTAGGCAGCCTGTCTGGATCACCCATGGTTATCATTCCCACTTTGAGTGAAGAGATCAAAGGATCCCATTAAAAGGCAAGAATTGGCCCGGCGCCGTGGCTCACACCTGTAATCCCAGCACTTTGGGAGGCCAAGGTGGGCAGATCATGAGGTCGAAAGATCAAGACCATCCTGGCCAACATAGTGAAACCCCGTCTCTACTA
The DNA here is from genome assembly GCF_009761245.1 of Sapajus apella. NCBI lineage: Eukaryota > Metazoa > Chordata > Mammalia > Primates > Cebidae > Sapajus > Sapajus apella. Next base: position 34,322,044 of record NW_022436952.1, read on the forward strand.
AAAATCCAAAAATTACCAGGGCATGGTGGCACACACCTGTAATCCCAGCTACTCGGGAGGCTGAAGCAGGAGATTCGCTTCAACCTGGGAGGTGGAGGTTGCAGTAAGCCAAGATTGCACCACTGCATTCCAGCATGGGAACAGAGCGAGACTCTATCTTAAAAAAAAAAAAAGAGGCAAGAATCTGGTGAGGACAAAGGAAGATGAGTTTTAGCATTCAGACAGACCTTGTTTCTGTTCCTAGCTCTTTCATTTAATGGCTGTATAAAATTGCAAGACTCACCTCTTAGCATGTGCATCCTCCTCTGTAAGATGGTACCATAATGCCTACTTGTTTTAAAGATTAAAATGATAACTTATACAATGTGCCCAGTGCATGGTGGGTGTTTAGCAAGCAGTCCCCATTAAAAGTCCCTGATGTGGCCAGGCGTGTTGTCTCATACCTGTAATCCCAGCACTTTGGGAGGCCCAAGTGGGCGGATCACCTAAGGTCAGGAGTTTGAGACCAGCTTGGCCAACGTGCTGTAACCCCGTCTCTACTAAAAATGCAAAAATTAGCCAGACTTGGTGGTGAGCGCCTGTAATCCCAGCTGCTTGGGAGGCTGAGTTGGGAGAATTGCTTGAACCCAGGAGGTGGAGGTTGCAGTGAGCCGAGATCACGCTACTGCACTCCAGTCTGGATGACAAGAGTGAAACTCTGTATTTAAAAAAAGAAAAAAAAATGTTCCTGGTGTAAATTCTTGGATTCAAATTCCAGCTCTATAAGATCTTGAGCGAGTTGCTTAATCTTTCTCAGCCTCTGTTTCCTCATTTGTAAAATGGGGAAATGCTATCACTTTATACACTTGTTGAGAATGTTTCATTAAATTAGATAATTCATATACATGGTTTAACACAGTGGTTGGCATACAGAAACTATTCAAAAATATCTGTTGTTAATATTAATATAACAAAATCTTCATTGTGGTTAAATAAGAGATGTGACATATTTGCATCCTCCTAATTAACATATATTTCTTGTGTATATTTAGATATTGTTATTCTTGCAAAGTCTGACCATTCCTGTGGAGAAAAGGCACTATCTCTTTCCGTAAAGCTTCCTTTCTTCCAGTAGCCAAAAATGATGACTCCGCTCTCTGCACTGTCATTGTACTTTGTACCTATCTAACAACATAGTATAGCCATTTACAGTATGTGTGTCTCCTCTGCCAATCACTCTGAGCAATTTCAGTTCAGGTGATCAAATCCAATTTATCTCTTCATTTCCAGCATCTCACCTCTTACTATTTCTAGCACAAATGATTTGACTTAAATAAAGAAGAAAAGAAAGAATAAATGAAAACCCATAATACAAGGCTCGTGTTGCTGAGTTTCTGAAAAGCAGGTGTCATCTGTCAACAGCTAACCCATTCAAATGACCAAGTCCCGTGGCCGGTCAGTGAGCTCAACAATCCCAGCTAGGTAATTTCTCCTAATACAAAAAGGTCTTAGAAGAGTTCTCTCACACTAAGGAACACAAATTGCTCCAGTGAACAATATTTTTTTTTTTCAAAAATGAAGCTCACCAAAAACATGTAGAAGACAAATGTGGGTCAAAGACATTTTCTAAATCCTTCCAGAGTGGGTATTGGAGAGAAGTACACAGAACATGCTCAGATCTCTATTGTTCCCCGAGCTACCTGGCCTGGTGTGACTAAACCATATCTTCGCTGAGCGCAGGTGGACTGGCCAGGGGTTAGCCTCAGAGGGAGAAGATGAAAAGATCCAGAATATGTTCCTGAAAATCCCTAGGCAGCGTTAATGATGTACAAGATTCAGGAGAATTATACAGATCTGATGTGGAGTCATAACTGAGAAGCAGGGGCCACAGGGGAAGTAGAGTCAGGTAGAAGCAAGTACAGAGACCACAGGCGAATGCGATGAACTCCTCTGGCATGTCCTTATTTCACCTGTATGGTCAGGTAGTTTCAAGGTGATTGGGTGTGTGTGATTTCTGAAAGGTCCAGGATAGAGAAGCATGCATTTGTTTTCAAAAGCATTTCCAATTAAGGACACCTCTTAGCTCTGGGTCCCACTATCCCAGGAAGAACTAAAGAGTAGGTGATGGCTTTAGTGATCACAGTGATCCACAGACTCACAGCATCATTATCACTTAAGAATGTATTAGAAATGCAGAATCTCAGGCCTCAGTCCAGGCCCCTGAATCAGAATGTCTGGGGGGAAAGGTCCAGGAATCTGTATTTTCAAAACATCTCCAGGAGATTTCTTAAGCCTGCTAAAGCGTGGAAATGGTTTAAGATATTTGGCTCTTAACCAAAAACGCTCATCAGAATCACCTGGAGTGCTTCATCACCATGCAAACACCCAAGGCCCATACCCAGGGATCCTGAAACAGGGGACTAAAAGAGATCTGTCACAGGCAAATTAAATGTTTCCTTGATGCTTTAGAAGTGCAGATTCAGTTTCAAAGCATTCGTTTAGAGCCTTATCCATTGCTTTAAGACCCATACCCACAGCTTTTTGTGTCCTGGCTGGAGTCTGCTATTACCCTCAATTATAACTCTGCTCCATGGCCTAGTTCAGACACCAGCTGCTCCATGAAACCCTCCCTGACCTCCCATGAGTCCACATGAGTCATTCCCAGCTCTGAATCCCTGCAGCTGCTCCATGCATATACCCCATTTCAGTGCATATTCGATTCTGCCTTGTATTTTGCATTGTTACTGTTTGTGCATTTGTCTCCCTAACTAGATGTTAGCTGCCCACCCTGGCCCCTAAAACCCAAGCTGTTACTCATCTTGTGTTCCTGTAACACTTACCATAATGCCTGGCACATTGCAGGTCCACAATACCTTAGCTGCTTTATCCAAATTCTTCACTCTCCATCCTCGAGGCTAAGTAGATATCAGGGAACTGACTGTGCTTCCTTTTCAAGAGTGAAATATGCGCTTCCTGGTATACTTTTTAATATGGTTTCACATCACTCCTTCAATTAACCCTTGTATGGGAAGTATGGGCGCTATTACTATGACAATGTCATTCCACTCATGTACCTCTGTTCAGGGACACAGCTAATGAGTGAGAATCTAGAGTCCACAGCTGAGACTCTCTGCCACCCCATCTCCAGACAGTGCTCATTGTGTCTTTTGATTATCTGCTGTCTCCAGAGGGTCCATACGAAGATTACTCATGATGATCACAGTGTCTGCTGGAGTTCCTGCCTGTACCTCCAAGAACCTCTTCCTGCAGCTCTAGGGGTCACTGGAAACTCAGAGGGTGGGCTTAACAAGAATCCCATGATGGTCTGTGTCCTGGTACTTGCGTGCTGTGGAACCGGCAGGGCCTGAGGCCCAGCTACACAGACCAGGTCAGCACCCCTACCCACTGCCCTGTTCCCCATGGTCTCCTCCCTTGGGTTGGCCTAGCTCCCTGCCCTGAACCACAGCCTGTCTGGCCTAAGCCCACACACTGAGCTTTGTCCACCCCAGTCTGTGCTCTTTGGGGCTGGACCCTGCTCCTTGCACTGCAGTCCTGTCTCTAGCCATGGCCTTTTCTAAGGCACTGAGGCTATCCCTAGCACCTGTCTTTGCCAAGTGCTTCCTTCCGCCAGGTCCTACCCACTGCTTAGGCCCTCCTGAGTTGGCAATGCCAGAAAGCATCCCGCCAACTTTGCATACCCACTTAGGTATTGCGAACAACTGTTGGCGGCATCCCTCCTCTGGGGCCCAGGCCCCCCGCCAGTCTCTTTTCCTAAACTAATCTGACCTTTTCTCCTTATTTGCTAACTTGTTGCTTATTTGCTAAATTGTTGCCCAGCACTCCCCATTCTCCAGTCCACAGTGCCCATGTTTCAAGCAGATTCCTGCTCCTGCCATTAACTGTACCCTGAGAGGAAGTCAAGAGAGCTTCACTCTGCAAGCTCAGCAATGAATTTGCAATCAAAAAACTTCAATTTGACACCTGGTGTTGACTATTACTAGCTGTGGGACCTTAAAACACATGGCTTCTTATTTTTTTAATGCTCAGCCTTTCTTTACTTGTTTGAGATGTATATGTATGTGCATATGTGTGTGTGCGTATATATATATATATATATATATGCACACACACGTGTGTATACATATATACAAATAGGTATAATTTATTTTATAAAGTTGTGGTTAGGATTAAATGAGATAATATATGAAAAGTTACATCATAATTATAAAGCATTCTGGAAAAATGTATCATGAAATTACTATATTTTATAATAATATATATTATATATTACTGTATTTTATAATATAGAAATTACTATATTTTATAATAATTGTTCTGAAGCAGAGAGAAACATAATTTTTCTTTCATTAAATTGTGTTTTAGAAGTATATAATATGGTTAAAACGTTTTCAGATCAAAGGAACCAAAACAAAATGTTTTCATGCTTAAAGAAGCTAATTTTTGTTTAACCTGAAAGACTGATCCATTTCAGAATCTCCAACCCTGGATACATTGCTTGTTACTATCTTCTACCATCTAGAATACAGAGGAGAGAACATGGAGGTGGTCTTTGCCTCGTCAACCACTGCCATCATCTCTCCTTTCCATTGTGCTTTGATGCCTGATTTATTTACTCATTTGGCCAATAATATTCTTCTGGGAACTACCCTTGCTGGGGAGTACAATAGAGGGGACAGCTATTTATGAGCTCCTATGCTTCTCTCTAGTAGTGTCTCTGTCATTCCTATCTTTGAGTCTTCACTCTTGAGAACTAGGGAAGAGCCACCTGATATGTCTAGAAGCCTGCTGGTCTGAGCATCTTAGTCCTGGATGAGATCTGTCCAGCTCTCTGGTCCAGTCTCCCCACCATTGGAGGCATATAACTGTCAATGAAAAGGGTCAAATGTTGTAAAATATTTGAAGAGATTTATTCTGAGCCAAATATGAGTGACCATGGCCCATGACACAGCCCTCAGGAGACCCTGAGAGCATGTGCCCAAGGTGGTCAGGCCACAACTTGGTTTTTTACATTTTAGACATCAATCAATACATGTAAGATCTGCATTGGTTTTGTACAGAAATGTGGGACAGCTGGAAGGTGGGGGAGCTGCTTCCAGGCCATAGGTAGATTCAGAGATTTTCTGTTTGGGAATTGATTGAGATAATTAAGTTAATTGTCTAAAGACTTAGAACCAATAGAAAGAAATACCTGGGTTAAGTTAAGGGGTTGTGGAGAGCAAGGTTTTATCATGCAGGTGAAGCCTCCAGGTAGCAGGGGCTTCAGACAGAATAGATTGTAAATGTTTCTTATCAGACTTAGTCTATTCTAGCAGTAATTCTAAAAGGGAGGAGGGTGTAATGAGGCCTGTCCTACCCCCTCCTTCCCATCATAGCCTGAATTAGTTTTGTAGGTTAACTTTGGCATGCCCTTTGCCAAGAGGAGGAATCCATTCAGATGGTTAAGGGGCTTAGAATTTTATTTTTGGTTTACATAACCTACCCTAAGACAGCTCATAATTTTCTCACCTTTAAAAGCCTTTGGGAAAATAAACTTCATTTTACCAATTCTCCACCTATTTCTTTACTTTGATAATTGTCTCTTAATTCACCCAGATTTTTAAGTTAATATATATATATATATGTATATGTATACACACACACACACACACACACGCACACATATATATATATATATACATATACATATACATATATATATATATATATACATATACATATATATATATATATATATGTCCAGGCCAGGCACAGTGGTTCATGCCTATAATCCCATCACTTTGGGAGACTGATGTGGGTGGATCACTTGAGCTCAGGAGTTTGGGACCAGCCTAGCCAACATGGAGAAACCCTGTATCCACTAAAAATACAAAAATTAGCTGAGTGTGGTGGTGCACACCTTTAGTCCCAGCTACTTGGGAGGCTGAGGCAGGAGAATGGCTTGAACCCACAAGGCAAATGTTGCAGTAAGCTGAGATCGCACCACTGCACTCCAGTCTGTGTAAGGGAGCAACACTCTGTCTAAAAAATAAAATAAAATAATTAATTAATAAAAACTTAAGCATTCTTTTAAAAGTACGATCCAGTTAGTGCTAAGAATCCATATCCTAATTAAATCTCTCACCCCAGAATCCCAGTGCCCTGGTATCAAAAAGTTCTTTCCTAAGTCTAACTACACTCTCTCTGGCTTTATCCTGAGGAAACTTTCTCAAGCTGGTCCTTATGATGTTCAAGACTTGAATCTGTTAGAAGCAAATTTTTCAGTGCCACAAAAGAAATAGGACTCAAACATAAATTTTCTCAGCAAGGCAATTTTTACTTCTATAGAAGGGTGCATCTTGTGGATGAAGCAGAGAGCACACCTGAAAGAGCACACCTGAACAAGGGAGGGGAAGAGGTTCTTATCCCTGAAGCAGGTAGACCCTACTGCTGCGTCATTCCCCTGTTAGCTAGGCTTGGACTGCACAGTCTAAGCTAGTTCAAACTGGCATTTTAAACTGCGGGGTGAGCAGTTTCAGTGGGAAAGATGGTTACAAACAGGTGACTAAAGGTGACTCAGGTCAGAGCAGGCGACCAGGGGTGACTCAGGATGGAGCAGGTGACCAGGGGAACAGATGTGAACTTCTGATTAGGGCTGGCAGGAAAGTTGTTTACTGAAACTACAGGTAAGGAGAAGAAGAGAATGAAGAAGTTAAACTTTAAAATGGAGAATAAAGAGCACAGAAACTGAACATACTGGCATACTGATTCTTTGAAGAAAAATTTGGAACTCACTTTCCAGTATCCAACAAATCCAACAGCAACCAAAAAAATGCTCTAGTAGAGAACTTTTCTACACATCTCCACATAAGTTGGGCACAAAAGATGGGGGAAAGCCGGAGGACAAAACATCTGGAGTCTCCCTGTGTGGCTAAGCATTAATCTCGTCCCCTCTCCAGGTTCCAAATCATTCATCCTTCAAGGAAAAGGGACAGACCTTTCCTGCTTTGGATAAGTTACGTGACATCAAAGCCCACACTCAAAGATCTTACACTCGTTTCACTAACTTACCTGAAGGGACTTAAGAATGTGTACTTTCAGCCCAAGGAACAATTTTCCTGTTGAACAATTAGAAACTTCAGCATTTGGAGGAAAGCATTAGAAACCTGCCTGGTGTATTATTGCTCTAACAATCCCTTGAGCTCCTAATAAAAACAGCCACGGGAAGCTGGAAGCCAGTATGAAATATGGCCCACTTGTTTTCTTAACAGTCTGCTTCCCAAAGTTGCCCAGGAACTATCAGCTCCTCCTGGAGCTCCACATAAAGAATAGAGCAATTTCCTGTCTTTTATCCTGGTGTCTTATGCCCCAGACATTATCTTAATGGAATTCCATTGTATTTTTGTATTCAAATGGGCTTGAAGGCAAACAAAATATTTAAAGGGAAAACTTTCTTCCTAAGCAGAAAAGGAAGTGCCTTGTTGGTACTTGTAAACTGTGAAAAGTCCTGAGTCAAGGAATCCGATGATTTGGGGGGGGTGGCGGGGGGGGGTGTCTAGAGATGCCATGGTGAGCTTTTTCCAAATACTTATGGGGGGGCGGTGTCTGAGCATTCAGCATAAAGTTCCAAGTATCTGGGTAATGAGCTCAATAGTAGGGATAATTTCCAGGCACTTATTTGAGAATGTTATATATATATAGAGAGAGAGAATGAGAGAGAGAGAGAGAAAGAAATTAGAAAGAGAGCGAGAAAGAAAAAGGACAGAAAGAAAAAAAAGAAAGAAAGAAAAGAAAAGAGAAAAAGAAAGAAAGGGAAAAGGAAAAAGAAAGGAAAAAAGAAAGATGAGACATGGGTAGGATCATGTAGAAGAGTGTCTTTTAATTGAAATTCCTAATCCTGATACCTTCCTCAAATGTCAGTCAGCTAGCCTCCCGATTTGGTTCACACACTATATTATCCAAACCCTGTGACCAAGGGAGCCTGGGACTAGTGAGAGGCTTCATAGAATCTGGCCAGAAATAGGGAGAACCTCAGCTAAGAAACCAGAAGCCATTGAGCAGGCAGGGTCAAGAGCTAGCTAAAGACCTGTTGTCAAACAAAAGGTAGAAGGAGGGAAGGCAGGTCTCAGACTCTTAGGACCGGTAAAATGAGCAACAACAGGTAACAGGCAGTTGACTGCACGTACTGCAGTATCACATGTGATGATGAATAATGGAATGCCACACGCATCCAGAGTTTCAAAACTGGATTGTTTTATGATTTGGTGTTCAGATGCCACTCATAAGGATATGCAACCAAAGTCAGCTGCACTTTCTGAGGATTCATTTATCCGGAGCTCTTCCTATGCGCCAGGTGCTGTACTGGTTCCTAGAGACATGAAGATACATAATTCACTTTGAAGGAGAGAGAGACACAATTCTCAACTACTCACAACAGTATAGTATGAGCAGTGGTATCACAGGGGCATGTACCGTGGCTGGGGAGCACGGGAGAGAGAGATCGACTGGGCTGGGGGCTAAGGCCATGCAGGACTTAGGGACACTAATCATAGGAGGGCGGGAGTCTGAGAGTCTATCTTTAGTTCCACAGATGATTTCCCATGACTCCCGCAGGTGTTTCCTTTTTGGTCCATAAGAGCTGGGGCTCACATAGGCAGATTTCATGGAGTAGGGAATCCTCTGGAGATGCTATCCTTACCTGTGCCATTGCCTGTAGATATATTCTGGGAGAGAGAGAGCCAACTGCCTTCTAATTCACTGACAGACAGATATCGGAAGTGAAGGTATCTCTTTGTCCTTGGCATTCTTCATTCACTAATATTTAGTCCAAAGAGTGGTTTTTAGATGTGGTCTTGGTCATGTGGCAAAGAGAAAAAAGAAGGAGAAGGAGAATCATCATGATGGATTAAGACAGTTATACAGCTCCAACTATAAAGCAAGCCACGAAACTCCCTCTGGGGATGATGGCAACAGAGCACTGAGTGAGAACCAGAGCAGAAAGATAGATACTGGGTCAAACTAACCCAGCCCATTGGTTTAAGTTGAACAGGAGGACTGAGAATAATACTGAGACCAATGGCAAGTCCTAAAAATATGAACCAAATGCAGAGGCACTTAGAAAGGATCCACAATCTGAGATTATAATTCAAGGGAACTGAGTGGGATATAACTTCAAGACTACTGTGTCTTAGAAAATCTCAGAAATAAGAACAGGAATACATCTTTGAATTGGAGAAGTTGAAGATACTATGTAAGTTTACCAAGGGCAGTGGCAAGCCCAAGGGGAAGAGATGGGCAGGAAGACGGTGGTAGAGACAGGTGGCTCAAATCACAGGCTGAGAACAAGCCTTTACCACCTCTCCCATTACTATAAACCACTGTCTCCAAGCACCCAGCAACATAGAGACCTAACAGAAGGCCTAGCAGGGAAACACTAACTATATATCATGTGGGTTCATTGGGATTCAAAGTTCTCACCAGAATTTAATGCTTCATTTACCTCCAGATCCTTCTGAATATCAAAGTAGGATGACCACCAACTACTTATAGATCATACTTACCAAAGGGGAGAGGACATTGTAATATCTTATCCAGTTGTGTTTCTCAGCAGATGTGAGCCTGAAGGGGGTCAGCTATTTTGTAAAGGTACATTGTTAAGCTGCTGTTACAAAGTGGCACCCACATATGGCAGCTGCAGTGAGAGATGGGTGGAAGGTCCAGGGCTGGTAGGTGCCTCTGCTCCACAGAGTCATCCAGGGGGCCCATTTCCTTATATCTTACATCTCTATCACTCTCTAGGGTATTATCCACATAGTCAGTCAGATCACCTCCACCTTATCCACACAGGAACAAGGAAGCAGAGAGCAAAATACCTTTGTTAAAGTTGTAATCAAACATCTCTTCCACTCATATCCTCTTTTGACTAGAATTTAGTATCATGGCTACATCTAGACGTAACAGACGCTGGAAAATGGATCTTTGGCCACTGTTCCCAGCTAAAACCTCGTAGGTTCTATTACCAGAAGGAAGAAAGAGGACAGGTGCCAGGGAGTAATTAGTATCTGCCACAGTGATTCACCGCAGTTAATCCCAGTTGTCACCTTTGCTAGGAAGGCTTTTCTGGCTCCCAAAGCCTTGCCCCTCCTCTTCGCTTCCGTGACACCCTGTGATTAACTCTGTCAAAATGCTTACCTGAATATCCAGAAATACTCCGTCTCTCTTCCACTAAAGTGCAAGCTCTAAGGGCAGAAAGCATGTGTTTTCTCATCTTTGCATCCCCAGTGCCTGACGCAGTGGCACATGTAGGTACTCAATAAAGTTTTGCGAGATGAATGGCTAGGTGGGTGGATCAATAGATTCTTCCATTGCAAAGTGAATGGAACTGGGGCATACTGAAGGTTTCCTGATGTGGTCCAGCCTGAAGGTTTTCTGATATGATTTGTAAACATTACCCTTTAATGTCTACTCATGTGTATGTGCTTATTCAAGCAGATAAGCCAATGACTGCTTGATGGGGAAGGGGAAGAGAATGGCTGTGGAGGGGGTGGGAGTTACCCCTATAGATGTATAAATACATCCTTCTCGTGTACTGAACAAGAGGTGCTAGACTGGTAGCATTTGGAAAGCTTAGGTATCAGTCACCTCTTAGAGCATTGATGCTGTGACAACTTGTTCACTGCTTGTCATTATGCACCCTTTTTCATTGATCTCTGAGTGCTTCTGGTCATGCCAGGCAGCTCCCATCTCAAATCCTTCCCACTGTGTCACACAGCAAGGAGAGCTTGAACAGCACCAAGAAGCAGGGCCCTGGGTAATATCAAAGTGTGAGGAGACTGAATGTGAAAATCTGGAGGCTCCCTGCATGGAGAATTTGGAGAATATGCCTAAGAATGTGCCTGCAAGATAGAATTGACCAGAGGATAGAGAAGGGCAATGGGAAAACATTTCACAGCCCCCTGCTCCCCCAGGACCTGGGCAAGACCAGTATGTCACAGCCTAAACAAGGTTTCAAAACTTTTATCTAAACCTAAAGGAATGTTACGTGTTCATTCCTTCAAAATCTAATCCCGCTGAGTGCTTCCTCGGGCGGGTGAACTTTGCATTTGGGACTATTGTAGAAAGGCAGGTGATGAGAAGCAGGTGGAAGTGGGTTGGTTACACTTCTTAGATAGAGCTGGGGAGATGCACATTACAGAAACTGAGTGTCAGATTTGGAGGAGGAGGACAGATGATTTAAGATTGCAACAGACTATTATCATTTGGGCAAAGGCGATGGAATTGAGAAAAGCTGAAAAGCTCTGGGCAATGAAATTGGCTGGATAGCTGATAGTTCCCAGTGGGAAGAGTCATTGGCTCTGTTTCTGGAAATCATAGAGTGGTAGAATACTACAATTACGGATGGTGATGAGAAATCCGATGTCAGATTGGGTCCTGGCTCTGCCGCTTAACTTACTCCGTGACTTAGAGAATTACTTAACCTCTCTGTGCCTCTGTTTCCTCACCTGTACAACAGAGTTATAACAGTATGCACCTCCCTGGGTCATCTAGGGGCTTAAACAAGTTATAACATATAAGCTCATGCCTGGTACATGTTCTCTATAAACATTAGCTCCTACAGAATCTGTCATTTTGAAACAGAAAGCGTTCCTTTGTTGATGAGACTAAATAAAGTATCTTTGGCTGTTAGTTTTCTGCATTTCTTTGGTGGATAGGATTATGCAGACTTCCCTTTGCAACTGAGAGAGAAACTGGCCCAAAGTGAAGCAAGTTAGTTGGCTTACATAACTGAAGGATCCAGAAGTGGTCTGGATAGCTCTTATTATGCAGAAGTTCACTTTGTCATGGCGGAGCCAGCCCTGGTTCTCTCTATTCTGGCCTCCTTTGTGTGCCAGCCTCATGCTCAGGATGTCCCTCATCCTCAGGATAGAAAAAGGGGCTGCATCAATTCCCACCTCCCAGCCTCCTTGCATGCCATCCATCCACCAGCTCCTATGTGTGAGAATGCCAGCCCTCCCACCCCATTCCCTCCTCGGCACCTTGTATCTCATTTGCTCGAACTGTGTCACATGCCTGGAAACAGGACATACTAATTGGCTCAAGCCAATTAAAGCCCATCCCTAGAATTAAGACCAAAGCTAATCCTAGCGGGAGATGGCTCCCCCAAAGCAAATCTGGACATCGAGGTCAGGATAAAGGAAGAAATAGATGTGTTGGAGGCACACAAAAATGTCTGCTATAGTTCATAAGCTACTAGCTGGGCTGTCAAACACACAAATCCGAGTAAAAGCCTGGAAGAGAGTGAGAAGTCTGGGATTCTTTTTTTAACCATTTCACAATCCCAAGAAGATTATTGGGTCATAAAGGGTTTAACTACAAACCAAGGACTAAATGAACTTGGCGCCACCTAATATCCTTAACACTCTTGAGAAGAGGCACTCCATTCACTAGAGACAATCACTTCTTGGCAATTGGCCCACGCTGTGGTCTGAGCCCAGCTTAGAAAGGACATGGGGAATCCACCTAGAGAGACCACGCTGGAGCGGCAGCTGCTGTCCCTAGGCTGGCAGGGACAGATCCCTCGTCCCCACTGGCAAGGCCAGCTCTGCCGACATTCTCCCCAGCACTGATGAAGGGGTGGGTGCTCCCGCCCCGACAGAACAGCTTATTATGTAGAAATATGGATTCACCGCCACTCACTTCCTGCAAGGAGGGATATTGCTGGGAGCCAATATCCTTTTATCTCTCTTTGCCTTGATGCTTTCAGCTTCTTACCCTGCTCCAGCAATGAGCCTCTCGTTATGCAGAGCTACTTGCATTTCCCTTCAGAAAATAAAAGTAAGACAAAGAAAGGAAACATATTTAGCTTTAATGATATGTGCGGTTTCATTTTTCTGTTTGAATGTATTGCTGCTTAATGAGCTAAATATCCATTGGATGAATTAGATACACTGATCCTGCACGCGTCTCCTGGGAGGCAGCCTCTCAGGGACAAGATGTGCCTGGGACACAGCACTCGGCAACCACACGGCCTGGCTGACAAGCATGCCAGATACTTAGCAAGAGTACAGACCGACCTGGTCGTTGACAGGTAGTAGGTGATGAATCACCCACTGCTGCCCCCATGGCTAGCCAAGCAGGCAACAAACTTAGCAAAGACAAAACCATGTGATGATAATCAAAACACTTGAGTAAGGTAGAGCTTCTGGGTCATAAAAAAAAAAAAGACCAATAAAAAAGCGAAGGTAATGCAGTCACCAGAATTAGCAATTTGCTTTGGTATTCCAACCAGAAGAGCCCTGTTGTCTATCTCCATTGACAACGTGGAGGCTGTCCAGTAATGAGGCCATCAGTCTTGATGATATTATCGGCTCCAAGAACGCTCCATTGGTCAGGAATCCTGTGCAGCATAGATCGGCACCTCTGAACTACTCTAGTTCTTCAGTTTACTAGAAATGAAGGAAAAGAAAATTAAAGATATTATGTTGTTAGACTTCATCACCAAAGGAGTCATTTGGACCATTTTAGACTGGAAGAGATCATAAAAATCATTATTTAATCTCTTAATTAATAGGCAAGGAATCTGAAGCCCAGATGGAGAAAGTCATATGACCAACCAGTACTTGAACCATGACCAATAATCATTTTATGAGTGCTTGTTTTGTACTAGGGACTGTTCTAACTGCTTTATAAACATTAATGTATTTGCAGCTCCCAATAACCCATTGTGCAGAGGAGGAAACTGAGGCACAGAGATGTTAACTAACATGCCCAAAGTCATACAGCCAGAAAGTGATAGAGATGGGATTCAAACCCAATGGTCCAACTTCAGAGCCCATTATGGTTCTGGCCTTTCCATAAAACACAGCTCTCCTGGTTCCCCAGCCAAACATGTGAAAATACTCCAAAAATCAAAATTTTCAAAATATTTTCCTACAGATGCTGGAATAAATGACTTAAGTTACCCAAACAGGTAATAGGAGGCTCCCTAGCCATTTTGATGCTTTTCACAAGTTCAGCCTCCAGTGATCCTCAATCTACTCTGATCTCTCTTGACTCTAAAGCTCTTGGCAAGAATTCTCTCCTCCTACCATTCCTCTTAGTTTCTTGTCCCCAACCACACCTAGAGATTCGAGCCTTCTTTCTATCTATCAGGTTGTTTCCTCTGTCTGGAGCCCCTTCTCATTCATCACCGACCATTGGTCTACTACTTATCCTTAAGACCCAGCCCCAAAGACGCCTCAGCTTTGACGACGTCAGCAATTGCCCCTGTCAGAATCAGGATGTCCCCTCCCCTTCCTCATAGCACTTTGTTCCTCTGCCACAGCATTTATGTGATGATTTCCTCCGTTGTAACTGGAAATGGAATGGTAGTGCAGTGTAGCAGCTGGGTGCAAGGCCTTTGACCAGAATCAGACCTGACATTAAGATCTAACTCTGCTGCCGGCAGTTATGTGGTATTGAGCAGGTTGCTTAACTCTCTGAGCCTCCTTTTCTTCACTCGTAAGAGAATAACATTACTGATCTCAAAGGGCTCCGGTAAGAATTAAATAAGACAGCACATGCAAAGCCCTTGGCCAGCATCTGTCTTGTAGTAAGCTCTCTATATATCTTAGCTATTAGTGTTGAGGTGCTGCTGTCATCACCACCATCACCACCACCACCATCATCATCATCATCGTATACTAATACTACTACCTCTGTAGACTGTAAACTCCTAGAGAGCAGGGACTTTGTCTCATTCATTTTTATGCCTATAGAATGGAATTTTTGAAGGAGCTGTTCAATTTTCTATTTATTATTTTGGCTCTGATAATAAATTGTCTTGATATCATTTGCCTAGTTGCTTGCCACCCAATCAGGTTTTGAATTCCGCAGAAGTTGCTATTTCTCTCTGCAGATCATACACTCAGTAAATAGACTCAGTACTTAAAAAAGTATCTAATAAAGGCTTAACTTCTCAGACTTCTCAAAGTTTATAGGATCCTCAAGATCTGCATCATCTTTTGTAAAAAAATTTTTTAAAAAGGCCAAATTTACAAAGGAAAACAAAGTAACATTTATTGAACACCTAAAAATAGCTCATATTTATTAAGTTCTTACTTGATGACAGGCACCGTGCTAAGTACTTTATATACTCCTGTGTAATAATTATCAAGCCAGTTTATTAGATATGATTCAGCCTTCTCATATTACAGTTAAGAAAACTGAAGCTTAAAGAGATTCATTAGCTTGTGCATGGTTACAGCTACTATGCAGTGAGCTCAGGACTGAAGCTCATCCTCTTCTGACTCCTGAAGAAAGTGTCTGGCTCTGAACTAAGCAATTTAGACACTCTGCCATATTTAGGACTGCCTTTCAATCTGACAGTTGTTGAGTGCTAGTACTATCCCCATTTTACAGACGAGGCAACTCAGGCTTCCTTGTGTCACAAAGTCAGTCAATGCTAAAGCTGGGTTTTGAAAGGAGGTTTGTCTCACGCTGTCTAAAGCCCTCTCCTTTTTTCTACAATACTCCAGTGCCTGGAACTAGAACTCTGGTGCCCCAAATGATGCTCACTTCAGCATTTTTCATCTCCACACGTAGCAGACCCTCCTTACTCTAGCAACCGTCATCTGCTAAGCACCTGGCAGATGCCCCACCCACCACATAGTTGAAAGAGAAGGAATCATTCCAAATAGACACATCTCCACACAATGAAAACCCAGTGGAGAAAAGACATGCTATCAGAAAGATGTATCAGTAGTCACTACCCAGTAGCTGGTGCAGCCTTGAATTACCACTGAAGGATGAGCTCCGAGGGTTCTCATAATGAGCAGATTTTGCAATCTGGGAATAGGCTGAAGGGGGGATGGGGATAGTGCATGATGGGAAATAGCAGCACCCTGGGGGCTATTTGGGAGGAAGCAGGAGGGGAGGAAGGTAGGGTAAGGGATATTGGGGGCTGGTCTGTTTTATAAGCCCTAGGAAGACAATAAAGTGGGTAGGAAACAAAGCAATAATGAAACCGAAGACCCTGGGGTGGGAAGTGCCACCAAACTCAGCAAAGCCTGGGAAATCAATCTGCAAAATGAAAGAAGCAGAGAAGAGAACCAAAAATAACCTTGAAGGTAATGGATGAGGCAGAGGAGAAAAATCAATTCAAGGAAAACATATTAAGTGCAGAAAAACTAAATGAGAGCTGGGGGTTGGGGGGAGTTGGGATGGAGAGAGCCGTGGACTGAGAGCCTGGATGGCTGAGTTTCTCATGCAGCTTAGCTGCTAACAAGCTCTGTGACTTTGGATGGGGCATTTCACTTCTCTGAGATGTCCTGCCTCCTCTTAAAAAGGACACTGTTGGTGAGCTGAGATTGTACCATTGCACTCCAGCCTGGGCAACAAGAGTGGAACTCTGTCTCAAAAAAAAAAAAGACACCATTGGAGAACATGGCCTGCAAAGCCCCCTCCTGCTCTGTCAGTCTGTGATAAAGAACTGTGCGGTCATTGATTCACATAGTCCTAAGCAAGTGCATGCAAGTAGGGACATCATCTGGTTAGTCCTTCAGATATTCTCAACTATCTGGGGCTTGGGAGATGTAAACGAAACCCCATTCACTTGTGTTTCATTGTTCTTTAGCCTTTTGGGTAGGTCTGAAATTGATAATGAAGAAAACTCACAAGCGTAAGCTAGCAACCATCAAAGGAGCTATTTGGAAGGGGTCCTGATAACACAGCTAAAAGGAGGCACACAAGGTGCCCATCAACCATGGACTGGATAAAGAAAATGTGGTGCATATTCACCATGGAATATTATGCAGCCATAAAATGATAGCATCCTTTGCAGCAACATGGATGGAGCTGGAGATTTTTATCTCAAGTAAATTAACAAAGAAACAGAAAACCAAATACTGCATGTTCTCCCTTATAAGTGGGAGCTAAATATTGGGCACTCATGGACATAAAGACTGGAACAATAGGCCGGATGCAGTGGCTCATGCCTGTAATCCCAGAACTTTGAGAGGCCGAGGCGGGCAGATCACAAGGTCAGGAGATCGAGACCATCCTGGCCTACATGGTGAAACCCCATCTCTACTAAAAATACAAAAAAATTAGCTGGGTGTGGTGGCACATGCCTGTAGTCCCAGCTACTCAGCAGGCTGAGGCAGGAGAATTGCTTGAACCCAGGAGGTAGAGATTGCAGTGAGCTGAGATCATGCCACTGCACTACAGCCTGGGTGACAGTGCGAGATTCCATCTCAAAAAAAAGAAAAAAAAGACTGGAACAATAGACACTGGGGACTACTGGAGGGATGCAAGAGTTGAAAAACTACTGGATACTATGCAGAACCTGGGTGAGGGGATCATTCACACCCCAAATTTTAGCATCATGCAATGCAACCAGGTAACAAACCTGAAAATGTACCCCCCGAATCTAAGATAAAAGTTGCAAAAACTAATAATAAATTATGCAATTATAAAGAAAAAGAAATGAATAAAGGAGGCACAGTGCTTGTCCTGTAAGACATATTAGTATACCTGTATACGACAAAGCCTCGTCTCCAAAGAGGACTTATGAGTTAGAGGGATACCTCAGGACATCTCAAATGCAGGATCTGTGTTTATCACTGTTATTGTTTGAATGTATGTGTTCCTTCAAAATTCATACGTTGGAATCAACACCCAATTAGATAATATTAGGAGGTGAGGCCTTTATGGAAGTGATTAACTCATGAGCACTCCACCTTCATGAATGGGATTAGTGCCTTTAGAAAAGAGGTTGCAGGGAGTGCTGAGCCCCCTTTTTGCCCTTCTTCTCCTTCCACCATTTGAGGAAACAGCAGCATAGAGCCATCTTGGAAGCTGAGCTCCCTCACCAGATGCCAAATCTGCTGGTGCCTTGATCTTGGAATTCTCAGCCTTCAGAACTGTGGGCAATATATTTCTATTGTGTATAAATTATCCAATCTAAGGTATGTTGTTACAGCAGCAGGAAGGGACTAAGACAATTGCTCTATTTATGTGCTAAGATTTTTAAAGAATAACAGAATAAAGCCTCTGTTACCCAAAGGTTATTTATTTACAAACCACAATTGCTATGCAAATAACCTAGAACTTACAAGCAAAGCAATTAAGAAAGTACATGTAGCAGAAAGGGAATTCAGGGGTATTGGGTGCCTTCGATGGGCATGTTTTATTTGCATTTCAAATGTCAGCCTGCCTCCACCAGGTCTGTCTGGGAGTAAAGAGTCTTTGCCTCATAGCTGTTTCTGAGACGAGTCCTTGGTATAACTGCTTCTCTGGGCTATTTTTAGTTCTGCTGTCAACCACCGTCCACTGTACTGCTGCCCACCACACAGACCAGCATAGTGGACTGTGAACATGGGGCAGGCCACACTACCTCTTCCTGTATCTTTTCTTCCCTCAACACCACCATTTGCCTGCTATGTAGGCAAATGCTCATAGAAGATTGCTTTGGAATAGCCAACAATCGTAAATAACAAAAATGTCCATCGACGGGTGAATAAGCAAACAAACTATGTTACAGCCATATAGGAAAAATAAAAGGAATGATCTATTGATTCATGCAGCAATATAAATGAACTTCCGAATAATTACCCCGAGTGAAAGAAGGCAGACCAAAAAAGGCACATGCCATATGATGCCACTTATATAAAATTCTAGAAAATGCAAACTAATCCACAGTGACAGGAAGCAGATCGGTGTCTGTCAGGGTGTGGTATGAGGAGAGGGATGAATTGCAAAGGAGCAAAGAAACAAGGTAAATTTGGGAGATGATGGATGTTATTTTGATTGTGGTGCTGCTTCCACAGGTATACAGATAGGTCACATATCTTAAGTTGTACCCTTAAAAATACACACTTTATTACAAAACAATTATTCCTCAATAAAGCTGATTTTTAAAACCATACATATCCTGTGATTGTCCTCATAAACCAAGGGGAAAATATAAAATTATGAAACCTTCATGGGGGCTGAGGGTGTATTTGCAAGTACACCCTCTGCCCTCTTTTCCTCTGAGAACATCTACTTCACATCCCTACACGGCCTCCCTACTTCTTTTCAGAAAGCTTCCCCCATCTGTAAGAGGTTTCTGGCTCTAGAGTCCATCACCCTCCCTCAGAAAAACACATAAGACAGGAATATTTCCCAAAGTATAAAAGATTGTGGAAAAATAAGGCCATAAACTCAGAATATAAAACCTCCTTCTGTTTTTTTTCACCTGCTTTGTAGAAAGGAAGAAAAGGAGTGTCCCCAACTAGGGTCTGAGAAGCACCCATACCCCAGCCCCCCATTACATCCAAAGACACAGGCTTCCTCTTATCCACATATAATCTGAGACCCCACAAACATGTACACACACTGTGAGAATTGCAGAGGAGGAAGAGAAGACCGTGTGATATTCAGCAGGGAAGGGAAGGCAGAACTCATAGGCATAAGTCAGCAACCTTCGGAGAGGCTGTTTGAAAGGGTACTAACAACATTCATTTGAAAGCAGTCTCGGGGCCTGTGCAGAAAGACATTCAGAAGGCCCTGTCATTTCATGAGTCTTTACCTTTTCTGCGCTAAATGGTGGCATGTAGATGGCTTTATGGCTTTGACAAAAGCTTCAGCTGGGCTCAAGGCTGAGCCCCTGACAAGTATACCCTGCACATAGATCTCTGGTTGTCCCTTGCTTTTAAAAGGCCATCACACACAGACACACACACACACATGCAGACACACACACACACACACACACACACCCCACCCTGTTCCCAACAAAGAAAACATTAATCCTTAGAGACAGTAGCATCTAAAGCCTAATTCTACCATCATTGGCACAGAATAGAGGTCAACATGGCATCATGATGCAAAGCACTAGAAAGTGCATTTTGTTCCCATTCTGTCTTCAGACCATGCCATGGGCCCAGGAAGCACATGAAAAACAGGGAATGTCTACCCACTCATGACTACCTCTCGGCTGCTACTCAAAGGCAAGACTGAGGCTGTGACAATAAGCTTTTCTATCCACAGATTTCAAGCAGCTCAAATTTTAGGGGAAAGGGGAAGAATGAGTGTTAAGCACTCCTGACTATGCTGCCAGCCAAAGAGGTGATGGAAAGAAAGCCAAGCTATCTGATTTAAGCCTCACAACAGCCCTTTGAGATAGATATTACCATACCCATCTTGCAGATTTGGAAACTGAGGTTCAAAGAGGCCAAGAGCCACCAGGGCCAGGACCAGAGCCAGCATCCAGATCTGCATGATAGCCAAGTTTAGGTTCCTTGCCTCCACTACCTCAAAGAAGGTAAAAGGTACACAATCCAAATACTAACAGGCAAATACTCACCTTGGGTTGGCAGTCAGTGCTTTTATGCTTTTAATTGACATGCAGCTCTAACTTGGTATTCCAGATTTTCATTTCATAGCAGATTAAAATCTGCTCACTGGAGGTGATGCATTAATTCATTCATGTATTTATTTATTTGATGAATGTGTACTGAGTGCCTATGATGCAACTAACCCAGAAAAGGTTCTGAGGATACAGCAATGAAAAAATACCATCGAAGTCCCCACCATCATAGACGTATAGGGAGAAGAGTCATCAGCAAATGTGCACACGAATTACTCAAGGATTATAATGATGAGAAGTACAAACAAGGAAAAACATAGGGTGCTATGGGGTGTAGAACAGACCAGTCAGGTCCTAATGAAAGAGACTAAGGACAGAAGCCAATGAGCCATTGAGGATACACCACTGAGGATGTTAAGCAAGAAACCGATATGATCAAGTGTGTTTCAAACTTAAAAGTAGCTATTTTAAATAAAATGGGTGAAAGAGAGGGCACAAGGGACATAGTTAGAAGGGAATTGCAACAGATGAAAAAAGAAATGAAATTCACAGGACTGGATAGTTGGTTTTGTGTCATGGGAAGAGGAAGATGGAGACATCAAGAAACAACCCCCAGCTTTCCAGCAAAAGCAACAAGGTTTGTAACAGTGCTGAGTACTGAGATGGGGAACCTGGAAAAGAGAGGATTTCAGGGAGGAAGGGGTCAGAGAAGGTCAAACTTTTGGTGTGACAAAAAGTTAACAACTGGTATTAAGACAAAAAGTTAACAATTGGTGAGTCTTTGGGAAAGGCATTCAAGAGCTCGTTGTACAGCCGGGCGTGGTGGCACACACCTGTAATCCCAGGACTTTGGGAGGCCAAGACAGGCAGATCGTTTGAGGTCAGGAGTTCAAGACCAGCCTGGACAGCATGGTGAAACCCCATGTCTACTAAAAATACAAAAATTAGCCAGGTGTGGTGGCACACGCCTGTAGTCCCAGCTACTCGGGAGGCTGAGGCAAGAGAATCACTTGAACCTGGGAGGTGGAAGTTGCAGTGAGCTGAGATTGCACCACTGCACAACAGCCTGGGCAACAGAGTGAGACTCTGTTTCAAAGAAAAAAAAAAGTGTTCATTGTATGCTTCTGAAAAATGTTCTACAAGTTTGAGTTTTCCAAAATACAAAAATATACATTTAAGGTGTATTAATTTTGAGATCCCTATGGTAAGACAGCTAAGAGAACATGTCAGGATAGCACTTGGATATGTTAATATGGAGCTCTGCCCAGAAGGCTGTGCGGCAGTCCCTGCATGTGTATACATCTGCATACAGATGCACAGAAACTTCGAAAGCTGATGAGATTACCCAAGGACAGTGACGACTATCAGGTATATGGTATCAGTACATAAATATTTCCACATCTAGACACAATTACTTACTACCCCTGCCCTGGAAGACAAAGAGGAAGACAAAATCATGAAGCCAGTCTCTTTCTGGGCATCGCTCTTGATTCCAATGTTTCATTGTAAAAAAATACACATAACATAAAATTTACTATGTCGACCAATTTAACTCTACAGTTCAATAGTATTAAGTACACTCGCATTGTGTATTGTTGTGCAAGCATCACCCCCATCCATCTGCAGGATTTTTTCATCTTTCTGAGCATCTCTTTCAGAAACAGAGAAAACTCTCCCAGAATCCCCCAGAATAAGACTTCCCCTCAGGTAGCCCTTGGCCACCACTGGATTACATGACCACCCCTAAACCAATCAGTGAAAAGTAGAAACAGAACAACCATGTCAGGCTCAGGCAAGTCAGGCTTTACTCAGGATAGGCTCATCTCCCATGAGGGAGGTTATACTAAATAAAACCAGAGTTCGTTTACCAGAAACAAGAGGAAAATGCACTCTGGGTAAAAAATATAGTTTCCATATACTACCATTTTACACTGATGGTTCCTCACTTAAAGTTGTATTTTCTGCATGTATATGGAGCATGCCTAAACATAAGTTCCAGTGTCTTCAAAACGGATACATAGTTACTTGCCACAATTTATTAAACTAGCCCCTTGTTTTGGATTTTTCTGTCATTTTAAAATTTGAGCTTATTCAGATAATGTTGCAATAAAAGTTATTTTGTGATGGCTGGGCGTGGTGGCTCACACCTATAATCCCAGCACTTTGGGAGGCTGAGGCGGGAGGATCACTGGAGGTGAGGAGTTTGAGACCAGCCTGGCCAACATGGTGAAACGCTGTTTCTACTAAAAATACAAAAATTATTTAAGTGTGGTGGCACTTGCGTGTAATCTCATCTACTTGGCAGGAGAAATCGCTTGAACCTGGGACGCAGAGGTTACAGTGAGCCAAGATTGTGGCACTGTACTCCAGCCTGGGCAACAAAGCGAGACTATCTCAAAAAAAAAAAAAAGAAAGTTGTTTTGTGAATTCTTTGTGTAGCTTTGCAACCCAGATGTGAAATTCCTAAGTCAAAGGATAAGAGGTCTATAATGCCTTATGTGTAGGAAATTTTCTATTAGAATAAATAATCCTGATTTTTTTCACACTAAAGGGTGTTTTTCAGTTACCTAGAACATTATAGAACACTATATTTTCCTGGGAATTTGGTAGAGGGAGTTGCTTTGAGAACATTTGTTTCCAGGTATTCACAACAGGTATGCCGAACAGGAATGAGGTCCTTTGAGGCACCTGGGCCAAAAGTACGCTACCCAGAGGACAAGAAGCAAACAGGTAATAATGATATCCTGGTGGAAAAGCAACAGAGAAGACAGAATGGAAAAATACAGGAAAGGTAGCTGGTATCTACAGCTCACAAGGCTGCAAATCTTGACTGCCTTAGAGTAGGTCTTTACCCCTGACCAGCAAAAATTTCTAAGGCTAGAGGAGAGGAAGGAAGCATGTGCTTCTGGGTAAATCATGACGAGACCAAGATCAGGAAGCCATCAATCTCTTCCTCATCTTGCTACACTGTGGCTTAGACATAGATACAGTGATAGTTTCCCTGTTATTCTCAGCTTCGAAGGGTCTGCAGCAGAAAGGGCCAGACAGGATGGAGGAGAAAAACAGTGACATTCTGTTTATAAAACACTTTCCTATCCATCATCGCATTCAATTCACCAAATGATACCCTTGGGTAGATATTATTATTTCATTTTACAATAGTGAAAATTGAGGTCCTAAGAGGTAAAGTGAATTCTTCAAGACCACACTATGACTAAGAGGCAGAGCCAAGAATTGACACAAGTCTCCTCATCTATGTTTTATTGACTAGGTTCAAATATTTCCCGCCAGAGAAGTCATTCATTCAGTAACCATTTAGTGCACCCCTAGTCCATTCTCGGTCTATGCAAGGTACTGGGATGAAAAGAGATGGTCCCTACCCTTATTAATGTCCTATAGCCTTTATAGTCAATTACCACAAACTTAGTGGCTAAACAACAGAAATATTATTTCACAGTTCTGGAGGCCAGAAGTCTGAAACCTGTTTCAGTGGGTGAAGTCAAGGTGTCACAGGCCACAACCCTCCAGAGGCTATAGGGAAATATACATACTTTGCTTTTTTCAACTTCTGGCAGCTGCCAGCATTCCTTGGCATATAGCCACATCACTCCAATATCTGGAGTGCCTCCCTCCTCACATTGGCCTCTCATCTGAGTGTCTAATCTCCCTCTGACTCTCTTTTGTAAGGACACTTAGGATGGAATCTAAGGTGCATAGGGCTAATCCAGAATAATTTCCTTGTCTCGAGATTCTTAATGTGCTCATATCTGCAAAATCTTTCCCATATAAGGTAACATTCGAGGTTCCAGGGATTAGGACCTGATATATTCAGGGCCACCATTCAGCCCACTACACAGTCCTCAAGCATTCACACTCTAATGAGGGCAACAGTGGCCAGATGAGCAATTTTAATATAATGGATACCAGCCACAGCCTGATTAGCTAAAGCATGGCATTTGGCAGTGAAAATTAAAAACAAAGGAAACATAAAGAGACACAGGAAACAAGAGTCAGAAAGGACAAATGCCTTCTTTCTCCATGGTAATCTAACTCCCGATTCTAGTGTTTTTTTTTTTGTTTTTTTTTTTTAATTTTATTAAAAATGCACAATGACACCTTGAAAACAAGGAAAAGCTTAGCTGACAGGTCACACACCCAGCGTTTTTAAAAGACTGAGACACCTTTTGGCTGTAGAGGAGTGAAGAAGTTGATAAATCCTTCCTCCAAAAACAACTATAAAACTAGACAAAACTGTCAAAAACAACCACTTTGGAGCTCTGGAAATTGGCCAGAGGCAAACAACAAATTGAGAATAGTACATTTATGATAAACTTCTGAATTTCAGGTAAGAACAGAGGGAGTCTGGGGCATTTTTGCTACCCATGAAAACTAACAGCTTCACTGCCAGAGGGGGCTGGCTTGACTGGGGGCAGAAGCAAACCCATGCCCAGCAGTGAACAGGGAGCCCGCAACTCTCCTAGCCTTAGGATGAGATCCCAGCTAAGGCAAGCCACAGAACAGAGGCCTAGCCAGAAATTTAACAAGAATATCCCAGAAATGTGAGACTGCAAGGGGCTTGATCAGCTCTCCACACATCTCTCCCTGACCAGGAGGTCAAACATGTGGGGAGAATTGAGAGAATTCAGTGAAAGGAAAGGGCAGTCTGGTGTGAAAACTGCCTGGACTTATGCATTCCCCCATCTACCTGCAGATGGAAGCCTTATTGGCTACAGGTGTTTGAGCACATGTGCTGCTCAATCCTTGGATGACCACTGAGCTGAGTAGGAATGGGGGCAGCTCCTAGGAAGCTAGGCTAAAACATAAAAATAATATTTTAAGAAACTGAGCAGAGACATAAGCAGCTGTACAGCACAGACTCAAAGGTTCTCCAGATTAAGTCCAAGAAAATGAACACAGATTACCAAATTAACTCAGGAAAAAAAAATAGAAAATCTGAATAGGCCTCTCTCTAACAAGTAAAGAAATTGAATTAATGTTAAAAATCATACCCTCTACCATACATTAAAACAAAAAAAAACCTCAGGCCCAGACAGTTTTGCTAAGAAGAAGCAATACCCAGTTTTACATAAACTCCAGAAATGGAGGACAGGATATTTCTCAGCTCCTGTTATGAGAGCAGTATTACCCTGCTGTCAAGGGCGAAGACATCACAAACAAGGAAACCTGCAGACCAATATCCTGTATAAGCTTAGATGCAAAATTTTCTAAATATTAACAAACTGAATTCAACAACATGTAAGAAGGATTATATACCATGACCAAGTGGCATTTTCTCCAGGAATACAAGATTGGTTAATGCATATAATATAGCATATTAACAAAATAAATGTCAAAAACCATACAATCACAATAAGTGCAGAAAAAAATATTTCATAAAACCCAACACCACTGATGATAAAATTTTTCCAATAAACTAAGAATAGTAGAGAAATGTCTTGGTTGGAATAAAGGCATCTATTTAAACTCTGACATTTGCTTAATATTAATGATGAAAGACTAAATGTTTCCCCCACAATTGGAGAAAAAGCAAGAAGGTCAACTGTCATGAATCCTACTTAACATCATACTGGAGGTTCTAAACAGTGCAATAAGGTAAGAAAAAGAAATCAGTGCACAGATAGGAAACAAAGAGAGAAAAATTGACTTTATTCTCAGAAAACATGTTCCTTTATAAAAGCCTGTGGAATCTACCAAGAAAGAAAGAAAAAAAAAAAAAAACAGAAACTACTAGAACTAATGAACAAATTTAGCAAAGGTACAGGATATAAGACCATCTTTTCAAAATAAATTGTATGTCTCTCTGCTAGTAATGAATAATTCAAAAATAAAATTAGAAAAATGATTCCATTCACAGTGTCATCAAAAAGAGTAAAATACTTAAGAATAAATTTAACAAAAGGCATGCAAAAGCCAATCACTAAAAACTGTAAAACATTGCCAAGATAAATTAAAGAATATCAAAATAAATGAAGAGACAGTTCATGCTCATGGATCAAAGGACTCAATATTCTCTTCAAATAGATCTATAAATTCAACTCAATCCCAAAGAATTTCCCATCAGGCTTCTTTAGAAAACTGACAAGCTGATGGTAAAATGTATATGGAAATTCAAAGGATATAAAATAGCCAAAACTGTTTTGTAATAGAGGAACAAAGTTGGAAGACTTGAACTATGCAATTTCAAAATGTACTATAAATCTACAGAATTCAAGAAAGTATGGTAATGACAAGAATAGACACATAGATCAATGGAACAGAACCAGGAGCCCCAAAATTAATCCTTTCATTTTGGTTAATTAATATTTGACAAATACTCTTTGTGCTAAATCAATTTAGTAGGGGAAGTATGGCTTGTTCAGCAAGCAATGCTGGGACTGCTGAATATCAATATACTGCAGGGGTTGAAAAGAAATATGTTTTCTCGCTCATTCTGGGCTCATGGCTGAGTTACCCAAAATAAGGACAGATTCATAATAGAAAAGCATAACAAATCTATTTAGTATAAGTTTCATGTGACAGAGGAGGCTTCAGAAATGAAGACCCAAATTTCTATGCTTAAGATTGATGAAAAGTAGACAGTTGTGCAAAAGTATGATTGGACAAAAGGGGTATAATTGAATGATTAATCATAAACTGGGGGGAACTTTGCAAGGTCTATTTATTCAAATTCTTCTCTCTGTCTTCAGAGATAAAAACATCCTTTCTTCCAGGTAGAGAGAGGGCACCACTGAATTGAGGGTCTTATGACCTGCTTCATGGGAGAAGAAGGAAGGAGGTGAGAATGACCTTCTCCTTCTGCTATTTTCTCAAATGTTCAAAGTATCATATTTTGGGGTAGCATGTCCTGAAGCCCATCAGTACAAAACAATAAACTTATACCCTTACATTTTATCACATATAAAAATCAATTCAAAATGAAACATAGACCTAAATGTAAGAGCTAAAACTATAAAACTTTTTATGAGAGAAAACTTTTTTGACATTGTGTTAGGCAAATACGTCTTACATACAGCACCAAAAAGATAGTCCACAAAAGAAAAAATTGATAAATTGGACTTCATATAAATGTTTTAAAAATGTTTTTCAAGAGGCACCCTTAAGAAAATGAGCCAGGTGCAGCAGCTCATGCCTGTAATCCCAGGAGAGGCTAAGATGGGAGGACCACTTGAGTCCAGGAGTTTAAGACCAAACTAGGCAACATAGCAAGACCCCATCCCTACAAAAACTAACTAAATAAATAAACAAATAAGCCAGGCATGGTAGCATGTGGTTGTAATCCCAGCAACTTGGGAGGCTGAGGTGGGAGGATCACTCAAGCCCAGGAGGTCAAGGCTACATTGAGCTGTGATTACACATTGCCCTCCAGTCTGGGTGACAAAGCAAAACCCTGTCTTAAAAAATATATAAAGAAAGAAAGAAAAAGAAAGAAAGGGAAACATAAGCAATAGACTAGGAAGAAATATTTGCAAATAATAAAAATATAGCAAATAATATAAGCATTTAAAAGTAATATAAAGCACTTGTATTCAGAATACGTAAAGAACTCTTATAACTCAATTATAGGAAAACAAACAATCTACTTTTTTAAATGAGTAAAAAATTTGAGTACACATTTCACCCAAGAAAATACATGAATAGTTAATAAGCGTATGAAAATATATTCCACATCATTAGTCATTAGGGAAGTGCAGATTGAAATCACAGTAAGCTATCACTACACATCCACTAAAATGGTTCTCATCAGAAAGACCAACAACATACTTGGTGTTGGTGAGGATGTGAAGAAATTGGAACCCTGTGCCACTTTAGGAAACAATTTGGCACTTTCTTGGAAGGCTAAGCACAGTTGCCTTTGTTTATAACAGCACTATGCATAATAATCAAAATGTGGAAACGATCTAATAGTCAGCTGTTTAATAAAAAAAAAAATGTGGTGTATACATATAATGGAACACTATCCAGCAATAAAAAAGAGTGAGGCACTGATACATGCTACATCCAACCTCCAAAACATCAGGCTAAGCAAAAGAGGCCAGATCCAAAACACTTTCATTTGTATGGCGTATCTAGAAAAGGCAAACTTACAGAGACAGCTAGCAGGTCAGTGTTTGCCTGAGGCTGGGGCTGGGAATGTGGATTGACTGTAAATGGGCACAAGAGAGCATTCTGAGGGGATGGAAATGTTCTAAAGCTGGATTATGATGATTATTGCACAACTCAAAAACCATTGAACTGTGCATTTACAAGGGGCGAAGTTTATGGCATGTAAATTATACCTCAAAATATCCGTTTAAAAATAAGAACACTAAAGCCTCCTGGAACCCCGTTGTCCTGCTCTATAAAGCCACATTGCCTTTACCAGGTCACCTTTGACTTGCATCCACACTTCCATCTCCGGAGTTCATCACCCTCTGCCTTGTTCTTGCCTCGCAGACTGGAGCCAATGCTTCCTCCATTGCTCCTGAGTGGGTGCAGAGGCCAGACAAGGTCTTGTAACCTGTCAAATCATATTCATTATTCCGTAGTATCCCCTCCCAGGGATGTTTGCAAATGTCCAATGGACTTCAGTGCTCTTCAGTTCCCCTCTAGCTCTGGGCTCCTGGTTTTTCTTCTCTCTCCTCTGTCTGACTTCAGATGACCCACTTATGAAACTCAGCCTCTCCTTGGTTTCAACATCCCCCAAACCCCACTCAAATAAAGCACCGATGAATCTGGAGTACACTTTAGACATCTTAGGGAGCTGAAGAAGCAGGGAATGGAGGTGGGTAATTTGCACTATAGCACTTAAAACAACTTTACGTGGAACCTCTATGATACCCCTGTTCTTAACATGCTCTTAAGCCCTCGCAGGGAATTCTCACAGGCCCTTGCCCCTACACGGTTTCACTCCATACCGTCTCTTCTTTCTTCTACCCAGCCTTCACTCCTCCCCACGTCCACAATAAAAATATTTCTCTTTCTTTTTAAAACCAGTTTAGCTGTCTTCTTGGAGGCCTTGCCCCCTTTCACTCCAAGTGGCTTATTATGACATTGACTTAGATCATAGTCTCACCCAGGTGTCTAAATTGAAAGTCACACACAATTCTGCTGCCCTCTGCCACAACACTGCAAGAATTCCCCACCATTGGCTGGATATGGTGGTTCATGCCTGTAATCCCAGCACTTTGGGAGGTCGAGGTGGGAAGATCACCTGAGCCCAGGAGTTTGAGACCAGCCTGGGCAACATACTGAGACCTCCTCTCTACTGAAAATACAAAAATTAGCTGAGCATTGTGGCATGTGCCTACAGTCCCAGCTACTCAGGAGGCTGAGGTGGGAGGATCCTTTGAACGCTAGAATGTTGAGGCTGCAGTGAGCCATGGTTGTGCCACTGGCCTGGGTAACAGAGCAAGACCCTGTCTCAAAAAAAAAAAAAAAAAGTGGGGGGGATTCCCCTGCCATCATTATATCATTATTTTTTCACCCAGAGGCTGAATTGAGTTCTTCTGATTGGTTGGGCCAGATCATGTGCCTGCTCTCTAACCACAAAGGAGCCTGGGAAAATGAGTAATTGTCCTGTTAGCTTTTATAGTGAAAAATAGTCTCTTCTCACAAAAATTCATATCACAGAGGAAACATGGGAAGGAAACTCAGATGTTAAGAAACCCCAAGGTATGAAAAACTGCTTTTATGACTAATTTGAATAATCATCGAGACAAATGGGTAGCTCAATGTGTTCAACAAAATGATTAGGAAATTCTTAACGGATTTTCTTAGCACATGCTTTGTCTTACTATGTGAAGATTCCAGCTTATAAAGAAGAAAATTTGCAAGTTGTGCCTGGAGAGTGCGAAGTGATTGATGTTCCCAACTCTTTGCTTCATTATGCACATCATGGCCCTCCCAACCTTGGACTGTCTTTGTGTAACTAAGCCTTGTTTGCCCATGGGCTGGCGCAATCATTGAACAGCCCACACCTCCCTCCACCCTATGAAGCTATTACTGTTCTGTAAACAAATGCTTACCTTATCCTGCAAGCTACTATGTAAAGGAAGCTTGAAGACAAACTCTTCTTTAAAGGGAAGAGTCTTTTTGTGGTGAAAATATCGCAATTACCTTGAAATTTTGCATATTGCGTATTGTTAAAGTATAATTTGCCTAAAACTGTGGAGCCACCATCCTAAATATACATTGCTCATGACATTTTCTGAGACTGTGTATGACCCCAGAGGGCTTCTGGTTAGAAACAAAATAGAAATGTCAAACACAAGGAGACCACTACTCAGGGACAAGTTATATTTTATTACTTAGCTCATCCTTGGATGCCTAATAAAAACCTGTAGTTCACTCTCATGACCTCTCCCTGTTCATTGGATAATCACTTCAAATGTCCAGAGGCCAGAGGGAACAAGAAGGTAGGAGTCCATGTGATATCCAAAGCTCCATCTTCCAAGCAGAATTTAAATCTGGAGGTTTGCAGTTTTGTTTTGTTGTTTTGTTTTGTTTTGACATGGAGTCTCACTTTTTCACCCAGGCTGGAGTGCAGTGGCATGATCTCAGCTCACTGCAACCTCCACATTCTGGGTTCAGGCGATTCTTGTGCCTCAGTCTCCCAAGTAGCTAGGACTACAGGTGTGTGCCACCACCCAGCTAATTTTTGTAGTTTTAGTCTAGACAGGTTTTCACTATCAGGCTGGTCTTGAACTCCTGACCTCAAGTGATCCACCCACCTCAGCCTCCCAGAGTGCTGGGATTACAGGCATGAGCCACAGCACCTGGCCCTCAAACCTGAAGGTCTTAATGATCAAGATGGCCTGGCAGATATGTTTTATTCAGCCTGGATATATATCTTCAAAAAAACTTTCCATTTTAATATAAAACAAATAGCATTAACCATATAATGATGTTTATATCAACAGTTCTTTGTGTTTTTCTTTATAGTTTCATCACTCAAGTGTGCATAGAGCCTGCAGTTTAGTCTTGCTCATTTAAAAATGTTGGTATGTTGTGGTCCCAGCTCCTTGGGAGGCTGAGGCAGGAGGATTACTTGAGCCTAAGAGTTCAAGGTTGCAGTGAGCTATGATCTCACCACTGCACTCCAGCCTGAGATCCTGTCTCAAAAGAAGTTGGTATGTGTTTTAAGCCATTGCAAGTCGCTTACAGGTTGCCATTGTAATCACCCAGCAGGTTCTTACTGCTCCCTACCCTGATGACCCCTGTACAGACAGAACCAATTTACTGAGACCATGGTATTGCAGTAAAGAAAGGACTTAATTAATGCAGGGCAGCCGAGTGAAAGGACTGACATTACCACTCAAATCAGTCTCCCTGAGAATTCAGAGGCTGGATTTTTATGGATAATTTGGTGGACAGAGGGCTAGGAAATGGGTGCTACTGATTGGTTGGGGATGAAATCATCAGGGTGTGGAAAACGGTCCTCATGTGCCCAGTCCACCTCTGGGTGAAGGCCACAGGACCAATTGAGCGGTGAGTCACAAGTCTGGGTGGGGTCAGTTGGTTGCCAGAACGCAAAAGGCTGAAAAACATCTCAAATGACCAATCTTCAGTTCTATAATTGTGATCTTATCTATAAAAGTAATTGAGTAAGCCACAAATCTGGTGACCTCTGGGCACATAACTCCTGAGCAGCAAGAGATTAAAAAAACTATACCTATATTTTAGCAGAATTCACACCCCTAATTCAGAATCCTAAACTTGTGGCCTTTCATTAGTCTTATAAAGGCAGTGTCGGCGCCCAGACAGGGAGGGGATGAGTTTTAGAGAGGGGCCATTATCATCTTTGCTTCAAGGTTAAACTATAAACTAAATAGCCTGACCTATGCCCAGGAATGAGCGAGGACAGCCAGACTATGAGGCTAGAAGCAAGATGGAGTCAGCCATGCTAGATTTTTCTCACTGTCATAATCTTTGCAAAGGCAGTCTCACTATCATTTCTTTCTCTTTATTTTTCACAGTTAATCTGTTGAGGAACCTGAGTCATCTGACCTGATTTCTCCTGGGTTTTGCTAATTGCTCACTTGTGGTACAGCTCAGCACATTCCTCTGTCCTCTGTATTTCCTGCAAATGGGCAGCTGGGTCTAGAGGTCTGATCAGACTCAGGTTTGACCACTTTGGCTAGCCCACAAGTGGTACATCAGAAGGCAACTAATGCTCATTTTCCTTTCATGATGTTAGCAGCCATGGATGCTCAGTGCCTAGATTCAGTAATTTGTTAGGAGATATAAATGGTAGATCCTAATTCAATCTATTTGTTTGTTTTTTTATAATGTATTAGTAGGACTGCTTCTATAAAGAGACATTTCCCCTATAGTTCATACAGGAAAGGCAGAACAAATACTTAATCCATCCCTTTTATTTACCAGATTTCAAGACAATAACTGGCTTCCTAATTTCCCAAGCTGACATATACATGTATGGCGGGGTGGGGGGGGTAATTATGAGTGCATGTATTTAAATATTAATATGTGCGATGAGTTTTAATTATTATTCTTATTGAAACTTACATGGATTCATCTTTGGCTAGTGGATGGTCTTTCAGTTGGTACCTGCATCCTTTAGATTACGGTGGTTTTTGGTGACTTCTTTGCTATTTACTATGACAAGATATCCCAGATTTATTGGGCATTTCTTGCCTCAGACCTGAAATCTGCCATGTCACAAGAAGTCCTAATTCCTTCTAATGGGAAATGGTACTTCAATACCAAAATCTGTGTAGCAAGGATGTTCACTGATACTAGTTCAGCCATTATTTCTAGGCCTTTTCAGTAAACAGAGCTAGAAAATGTATACACTGTATTCATACTGATACTTCTAATTCAAATTCAGAACTACCGGGTTTTACTCAGTTTCCTTCCTAGTATGCCTGTATCTCCATCCCTCCAAAGTGAGTGTTCTGGTTTCCTGAGTACTTAGGAGATAAGATTAGAATATCCTATGATTAGGGCCAGGTGCAGTGGCTCACGCCTGTAATGCAAGCACTTTGGAGGCCAAGGCAGGTGGATCACCTGAGATGGGGAGTTCAAGACCAGCCTGACCAACGTGGCGAAACCCCAAGTTTAAAAAAAAAAGAATATCCTATGATTAATTCTTTGTTTTATCTCACATTACCTACTCAACAGTCTCAGAAAGACAATATAAATACTACCATCACAAACATGACTACTGGAAACAGTTAGAAAAAAATCTGCATATATTCTCCACATTGTCCTCTGAGTTTTTGTAGCTATATTATATCTATATTTTCAGATCAGATCACCATTGCATACCTTACTCTCCATTCTAACCTTCATTTGATCTTAGTTTCATAAGGATATGCATTTAATGTTCACTGCCAAACCCTTATTAGCAATGGCTCTTTGGTTGTTTTGCTTATCTGAAGCTTATTCTCTAGTAAATCCCTCAAAAAGTACTCATTTTCTTGAGTTTTTGGTATCGATGAGTTACCTATGTCCTTCGTACATAGAAGTCAGTTTTTCTGGAAAAAGAATTCTTGTATTGTATTTTCTTTCCTTAAGTATCTTAGAAATATTACTTTGTTTCCTGCTGGCATAAAGCATAGCTGTCAAAAAGTCTGGTAACAATCTAATTTTCCTTTCCTGTATAAGCTTTGTTTTTCTGGCTAGATGCCTAAATAATTTTTTCTTCTTAAAGTGCAGCAATTTTACCAGAATATATTTTGGTGTTGGTCACTCAAGCACAATTTTTCAGGTATACTATGTGTTTGTGTTCTTTCTATATGCAGATTTAGGTTGTATTATCTGTATCATTATTTCAGGAAAGCCTTGAATTATAGTGTCTAGTGTTTACTCCATTCCCTTACTTTGGTTTTCTTTTTCAGGAATTTCTGCTAGTATGTAATAGTCTATGCAACTGTTCAGTATTTTCATTTTCTCTCAAACACCGTTTGTCTCTTTTTTCTACTGATTTAATTAATTAATTAATTAATTTAGAGAAGTGGTCTCACTACGTTTCCCAGGCTGGTCTTGAACTCTCAGGCACTAACAAGTCTTCTGCCTCAGGGACTGCAGTGCTTACCACCCCATCAGGCTTACTTCTTTTTGAGTTTTAAAAATTTCCTCCTTTTTACCTTCTATTTCTCTTGAGGCATTATGTGTTGTACAATTGACCCTTGACCAATGTGCCCCACCCCAACCCCATGCAGTCAAAAATCTGCATATGATTTTTGACTCCCTAAACCATTATTTTTTTTAACTTTTACCAAATACCATAGCGCCAACCCTCTAAGCCATTGTTTCTAGGAATGTATTTAGACACACAGGGAGTTGCTTGCAATTCCCTGGAAAACCCTATGCTCCCATATCTGTACATTGTACCTACTGTTTCTCTTGTATTAATGCCCCCCTGCATCTTTGCTCAGGCAACAAAATGCCTCAGATCTCATTTTGTTCGAAACTGCCTAGGCTGAACGAGGTGCCTCTCCTCTGCGCTCTCTCAGCCCCTAAGGAAAGTATTCGTCACAGTCTTATCTGTTCCCTTATTTGTCTCTACTAAGCTAAAGGCTCCTTCAGAACAAGAAGAAAGTCTTACTAAATTCTGTATCTTCTACACCTACCATGTTATGGGCACTAAAAAATGTCTGTAAATGCTTCTGAAATCATAGGTACCCCACAGATGCAAGTTGGTACTAGCACCCAGTCACAGGAGAGTCCCAGGAGACCAGACACCTTACCCTGACATGCAGGGCTGAGATCGCCTGGGTGAGTTCACAATATCTGACCATCTTCTCAGCATCTTCATCTGCTAGGACTCCCTTTATAATCACTTTAATTACTTTATTGGAGGTTTCATCAGGATGATAACATGAGGGAGTATAAAGAGACAGCCGAGCCTCCTGAGTTATTGTGCAGAGATGGGAACAATGTCTCATTAGTCATGGAAATTTGAGGACAGACAAAGCTTTTCGGAATCGGCTGTCATCATTGCTCATAAGCTACAAAGAGAACATTCAGAGACAGACAGGAACGTGGTCTGGACAGAAAACAATGGTAGGTGGGAGGAAGGTGGAGGGCTGTTGGTCAGTGGAGAAGCGGGCATCCGGCACACCTGCATTCCAATGGTGGAGGACTGCAGGTGGGGGGTTCGTGGGTCAAAGCTATGGACCGTAGAAAGTGGAATTACGTGACTGGCTCTGGACCTCTCTTCTTCCCTCGAATGAGGCCATTTGATTCCCTTCCCCGTGTCCTAAGGGAAATTTAGGGATCCACAGAAGCTGTGGATGCTAAGACAGCTATCAGCCCACTGTGACCCTGAGCTTTGATCCACAAACTAGGCTTTAGATTTATCCCAGAGTAGAACCCGCAGCTTAAACCAAGTTTTAGCCCTGGAAGTTGAAGCAATACCCCATGCCCAATCCCTGCTTTGTTGACCTACTAAAGTCTCTAGTCTGGTGGTTCTCAATCCTGCATGCACATTAGAGACATCAGACGGCTTTTAAACATACCAATCCCTGGATTTCACCCCAGACCAAATGAATCAGAATCTCTGGGGATATGACTTATGCATCGATATATTTTTAAAGCTCCCCAGGAGCATTGGTTATCTGATAGCATATAGCAAATTACTCCAGAAATGACTTAAAAGACAAAATATGTGTTGTCTCCCCATCTCTGTGGATCAAGAAGCTAGGGAATGTTGTAGCTAGGTAGTTTAGGTTCAGGGTCTGCCATGAGGTTGCAGGTAAGATGTCAGCTGGGGCTGGAGGATCTCTTTCCATGTGGTTCTTTTATATGGCTGTTATTACGAGACCTTAGTTACTTGCCACATGGACCCTCCACAAGGTTGACTGAGCATCCTCACAACATGGCTGCTGGCTTTTCCCACAGCAAATAATCCAAGAAAGAGAGAGCAAGACACAGCCACATTGTGTTTTATGACCCAGCCTTGAAAGTCACACTCCATCATTTCCACAATGTCCTCTTAGTTACATAGGATAGTCACATTCAGTATGGGAGGGACTACAGAAGGCCTGGTACACAAGGAAGCAAGTTTCTCTGGGGGCCATTTTCAAGGCTAGCTACATACTAGGCATCTCTGATGTACAGCCAGGGTTGAGAATCACTGCTTCGAGTCCCTTTGGGGCTGAGGCCCTGCCTTTGTCTTGTTTAACTTAAAGAGGGAACCTCCCTGGGATATTTCCTCTTTAATAGATTTAAAGCCTTAAGCTTCTGGGATAATCAGCATTTTATTGGGCGGGGGGATGGAGAATGGGAGAATGTGGAGCTTTTGGATCCCTCTCAAAAGCCTACCCATCTTACCACTTACAAAGCCCTTTTATAGTTTTCTCTCATTCGATTCTGAAGCAGGCAAGACTTATTAGTGTTTATTCTCTTCACACAGCAGCCAGAATGGTTTTGGTCTTTTTAACTATAATGGATACTTTTATACATAATTCTTTGTTCTGCTAGCAGATTATTCCGATGGGGTAGATTCTGCAACATGAAAATAGTTGTTCAAATCTTTGTTTTCCCCTGTACAGAGGCCGAAGTATTTTTGCAGTTTGGTTGTTGTTTTTCTATCGCTTATTGTTTATTTTATTTTTAGCCTGTGAATCCAATTACACTCCTGTTTAAAATTGAGCAATGATCTCTCAACAATCACAGGGGTAAGTCCCAAATCCTTCTCTTGACGGATGGGCTGCTGCATCACTGACCCTTCTCTTGTCCTTTGCTCCAGCCTCATGTCACTCCATTTTGCACTTTTATAACAGCTTCTGGCCATGTAGGCTTAACTGCAGCTCCTAAAGTATAAATCTATTGCCCTCCACAGGGCCTTTGCTATTCCTCCAAGTGTGACTCGGATAACTTACCCTTTGGGTATCAGCTAAAAGTCATTTCCTCAAAGAGGTCTTCCCTGATTCCCCAGCCTAAAAGTTTCTTCCATTGTGCGCTGTTCTCTTCCATCATAACATTTATTGCAAACTGCAATAATGTACTCATTTGTGTGATTACTTGTATATTTCCTCTAGACTAGAAGCTCCATGAGGACAGAGATCATGGGCTTTTGTTTGCTGCCTGCCCCCCAGGGCCTACCTGGCATACGTTAAGTGCTCACAAGGTACTTCTTGAATGAATGTTTGTGAATTGAAAACCAGGGCCCAGAAGGATTTAGAGATATGCCCAAGACTTCCCATCCAGATAGCAGGACACCTACCTGGCTCTGATGGCAGATTTATTACATTCAGAATCCCCACTCATGCCTGGTATCCATCCTGTCCTGGAATCCCCTCATGTGGAGAAGTGTCTATGATACCTGCTCTAGAGCTGGCTTCAAGGTCTTCCCACCAATGGAACAGACATATTTTTGTGGTGGTCAAGAGTTTGCCTCAGCCCCAGAAAGTGATGATTGGGCTCTTGTGTTTTGGTGCAAAAGCCTCTTATCAAGTAACCTTGAATCGTTCTACTGCAGACCTTCTCATTATGAGCATTCACGTCTCTTAAAATGGTCCTATGCATTCCCATCTGGCCATTGAGAATGCTGCCAGGCAGCCTGTCCATAAAGGTGAAGTGTACTAGCTATAATTATTTAATAATCCCCCAAACCACTGGGCTGTTTCTTCCATGATCTGTGTTCCTGCTGCTCTCAGAGCGTGTCCAGCACAGCAAAAAAAAAAAAAAAAAAAAATAGCTCAACAATAGCCTCAACAAGCCTTCCCTGGGCACTACTCAGGTGCCCTGGGTGGCTGAGTGGCAGGTTGCAGAATTCTAGGAAACACAGGAGGAGAAGAATTGAAGTTGAAGCCCTCGCCCTTACTAGCCCCTCTCGCTCCAGAGTCCCTGCACTTCATCTTCCACCCTACAACCATTTTTGTTGGTGTCACACCTGACTCGGTCTCCTAGGGGCAAGCCAGGACCTAAGTCCTCTCTCCATCAAAATATGCCCATCCTGGGAGTCATCTGCATGTTTTTTTGTGCTGTAGAATCTGTCCATGGATGTCTCAGAATGCCCATATAGAGGATTTCACAGCCAGATTCATCCCTAATAGCCATGCTAGGACACCATGGAGACTCAAATTCTCTGACCACTGGTCTGTCCCCTTCTTGACAGGTAGTTTATGATTCTCCCCATCCCTTCTGTCTACTCAACCTTCCCTGATGGCCATCTCTCCATATCCAAATCCTACTCATCCTTCGAGGCTCAAATTCTGCCTCCCCCATGAAGTCCCCTCATTCCTGCAGCTGCATGCAACCCCTCCATCCTCTGAACCCCCACAGCGCTCTCACTCCACCTCCCCGATGATCATTGAAACCAATTTCCTGCTTTCTAATCATATTATTTTTGCACATATTTTAACAATTCCTTTCCCCCAACTATGAATACATCTCTCTAATTCATAACTGCCTGTCTGTGCTCTGCAGAGACGATATGCCGTGACAGAAAGATCCCTGGCTTTGGTGTCTAACAGAACTGAGTTGGTTTTCCCTTTTTCTCCTTCTTCTCTTTCCTTTCTTCCTCCTGTAAATATTTCTCAAGGTCTCTATGTGCCAGGCGCCATGCGGTGCCCTAGCAAGACAATGCACAGAACAGATAGTCTCTGTCCTCGTGGAGATTTGAGGCTGAGTTTTCTAATCTCCAGTCCTTTAATGACTGGTTGTGTGACTTGGAAAAGTTGTCTCGTCTCAAAGAGCCTCAGTTTCCTCATTCACAATACTGGGCTTTATAATAATTTTCTTCTAGGACTGTGGGGAAAATTAAGCGGAGTGATGTGCATAAATTATTTCATGCTTAATACATGGTCGATAAATGTAAATTTTCTCTCCCTATTCCTCATGTAGAGAAAAATGTCTGGGCATTCTAAGAGATCCGCTGACAGATTCTGCAGTACCAGAATAAGGTGCAAGTGGCTCCCAGGGTGGGCATATTTTGATGGGGAGAGGACTTAGACCTGGCCTGCCCCTAGGAGACAGGGTTGTTATGGCACCAATAGAGGTGGCTGTGGGGGTGGAAGGTGAAATATAGGAACTCTAGAGCTAAGGCGGCTAGTAAGGGCAGGGATTCAAGTGTGTTTGTTGAAAGAGAGGAAGGAAGGACTAAAGGAAGGAAGAAAACAGGTGAAAAATAATGGAAGTTGATCCGAGAACTTTCTCTGGATTGCCAGTACGCACGGTGCCCTTTTTGCTTTCCTGTCTGGATTTTAAAAGGAGATGTTAATTGCAGCCTGAGACGATCAGCTCCAGATAAAGACATTAGCTTCCCAAATTATTTTCAGGTTATCCGTGTGCAAATCCAGTCACAGAGCCAGGGCTGGGGCCTCTGCCATAGACTAATTACACTTTTTCTTTTAATTCCTCCAGTGTTTTCAGGGTCCCTAAAAGCTGCTGCCCCCGGGCTCCCCACTGAACTTCTGCCCTTCATATTTATAACCCCCTAGTTTCTTTCCTTCCTGGTTTCCCAGACAGTGGTGCAGACAAAAGGACCATTTATAACAGCTTTTCTGACAGCTGGACATTATTTAATTACAACTTCTGGCAGCCACATAGTGCGCTGGAGGCTATTTAAAGTTCTAGGTGGCAGGAGGAGAAATGGGGAAACTTATAACCCTTGGGGGACAGGAGCGAGGAAAGCCAGTGTGGGCAGTGACCAGAACAGACCCTCAGGCCCCTACTCTGAAGTGGCATTTCTCAGAGCCCCAAACCATGGCATCGGAGTCTCTGTGGAAGAAGGCAGAGATGATGCCAGCCACCCCCCGGCCCACACCAAGGCATCTCCTGGGGTTGAGGGTGGTGTCGCAGAACCAGCACCATCAAGCTGAATAGAATTGTTTGTCCAGATCAGCCATCTGTGTTTTACAGAGCAAGAAACTGAGGCACAGAGAAAAAAATGTTGTCCAAAGCCACATAGTAACTGGTACAATTCTGAGGAAGTCCTGAACCTTCTTGCTCCCTCTGTGAATGAGCAGCACCAGCCCCACCTGGTTTTCCACATAGAAGTCACACACTGACCAGTGTCATCCTGAAGGGCTGAGCTGCTGCATGAGTTACTCTGGATATGAACAAGAGTGTGATCATGGGTGCCAATGTTTGGTCATCTGGTCAACCCCAAGAGAGTCACTGGCTTTCCATTGAGCTGCAGCAGCCAATTTGCTGAACCCTGAGTAGCTACTACAGGACAAGGAGAGAGGACTCCCTCACAGCAGAGCAAGGACTAAGGAAGGTAAGTTTACCATAGGGCGCTACACCCTGGAGAAGGAAGGACAAAAGCATGAACACAAATCGTAATAATGTTGATCATAAAAGCTCCAGGGGCTGAAAGCTGTTATCACCATCAGTATTGTTACTAGCAGCGGGTCGCCCTATGAGCTTTCTATGAAATATACATTATTTACATGATTTTTACATATGAGGAAATGGAAGCGCCGCATAATCACAGCCTGTAGCTCCCAGTCACTGATAGGACCCGATTCAAACCCAACTCTGATTTCAGCACTTATCATGTTTTCACCATACCAGTAGTTCTCAATCCTAGTTGCATGTTAGGCATCCCCAGTGAACATTTAAAGCATACCAAGACCTAGGCCTTACCACAGATCAATTACATCAGTATCTCTTAAGGCATGGTCCTGGAACCAGCCAACGTGCATCACAACATCCACTCTGGTTACAACCCCCAGCAGTAGGATATCTGAAGTGTGACACACTCCGACCACCACCTCCCCACTGCAGCTAAAAGCATCTCAGATGGCCACAGCAGGCTGATGCTTGGTGGCCAGGGCTGTGCAGCATCTAATGACCTCTGCTGATCCCAGTTCCCCTTGTGGTTCTCTTGGTTGCTCTGCTGACATCAGTTTCCTGACTGTAGTTTCCGTTCCTACTACTGTCCCTAGAGAGCATGACCCAGGCATACCAACCCTGGCCAGTCCACTAATCTCAGCAGCCCTTAGCAGCAGACTGACATCCTTGTCGGTGAGTCTGGGCTGGAGATTAGCATGCAAAAGGTTGATTAGAGCCTGGTCTGAGGATCAGCACCTGTGAAAGGAAAAAAGAGGCATTAGGAGTAAGTCTGTCTGTGCTGAAGGGGGATCTGAGTGAGGTACCACAGCATCCACATCAGCCCTTAGTAGAGGGCTGAATTTGTGTGGGATCCCAGGAAAGACCCTCATTTCCAGGGAGTTGGGGAGACTTTACCGGAGCGCACCATGGAGCCACCATGGGCAGGACTACTGTCAACTACCTCACTCTATGATGGCATTGCAACCCTGCTGCCCACCCAGAGCTTCCCTTAAGTTCCCTCAGGGGCTCAGCTAAAAACTGCTTGAGGGACTTGGCAGATCAGTGCTCCTGGTCAGCCTTTACATGAGTCTTTGCATTGCCTGACATGCCCTGCTCTCTCTTTCTCAGGGTGGTGCTGTGGGGATGGAAGTTGCCTACAGGAGCAGTCTTCTCCCCTTTATTCTACCAGCATCTGGGAGCCAGTCACCATTTAGCTCATTTCAGCCTCAGGAGCCAAGACAGAAGTTTCCTGCCCTTGAGAAGTTCACAGGGAAATGGGGGAGATAAAAACAGAACTTGCAATGAAATTGCAGTGTTGCTGTTAAAGTGGCATGCCTACAGAAGCAGCTGCTCAGGAAGGAAGTGATTTTCTCCATCTGGAGGCAGGTCAGGGGAGAGGCTGTCTTGTGAGAAAGGCTTAAGGAATATGTTGAAGTGCTAGAACAGGATTTTGAAGAATGAATAGAAGTTTGCCCAGTAGATGCTGTGAGGAAAAGCATTCCAGATAGAGGTCTGTGTGAAGGCCGGGGCTCCAAACCTTCAGGCTGTTACCAAGCAATGTGTGCTTGGTTAGTGTTGGTTAGCTGACAGGGTGGTAGGAGTCAGGGACCCAGGAGAGGATCCTGGAAGGTAGGCAAGGGCAGAAAATGGAGAGCTCTATGACCTTGCAAAGGAACCTGGACCTTGCCCTGAAGGCAAAGGCTTTCCACTGAGGAACAGCATAAGCTGTCACATTTTTTAAATGCCTGACATAACAAAGAGGATTCTCTGTCCTATTCTTCCCTG
Source organism: Sapajus apella (assembly GCF_009761245.1). NCBI lineage: Eukaryota > Metazoa > Chordata > Mammalia > Primates > Cebidae > Sapajus > Sapajus apella. Next base: position 34,364,381 of record NW_022436952.1, read on the forward strand.
ATCCATCTTCTGCTTCCTGCCCTTACCATAAACTCAAAAACAAACCTCACTTTTGCCTTCTGCTGTGCTAATTTCTCTTTGTCTACCCCAAATGGGATAATTAAAAAAATGTCAATACACCTTGCTGCACCTGTGTTCACCAACTCCTTACCTTGATGGTTGTTGAGGCTTCTTCACTGAACAGTCAGATTCATAGTCACAAAGACTATCACACTGGAAGGTTCTTGGAAGTCATCTACTAGCCCCCTTTCTTGGGGCCCACTTTAAGGAGGAAAGCTCTGATGCTTACAGAGGAGCACTGCCTTCCCCTAGTGCACACAGATCATCAAGAATATGGATGGGACTCACCCAATTTTTCTTTTCTATATTTCAAGTCAGCTCATTATATCCCTGTTCTGGGGAGAAACGTCAGTCCTGAACAAAACTGTGCAGTTGGAAATTTTGCCTTCCAAGCCCTTCCCCTGAAGCCTTTCCTGACTGTGCCCCCTTTACCCCGCTGTGGTCCTTTCACTTGCTTCCCAGCTCCCCAAATCACAGAACCTTCCTGGTGTCCAAGACCTATTCTAGAAGCCCACCCTGCTCTCTCTGGGAAAGTCTCCTGCTTCTCCTCATGACCTTTTTTGTACTGCCAAAACTACACTGCTCCATGTTCCACTCCCTCCACTACATGAGTGCTTTCCAAGGAAAAGGAGAAACTTCACTAACCCAAGAACTAGAAGATACTGTTCCAACTCTACCACTTCCTCAGACATTGTGCAAACACGTTAATTTTCTCATGTGTAGCTAAGGTTCATGTTAAACTCTTTTAAATGTCTTTTTATTTCTGAGACTCTAGGATTCTAATTCATCCTGTGGTGTGGCAGGCTGGAGTGAGCTCTTTTGGGCTAACGGATCCCATGATGTACATCTCATCCCAACTCCCATTCTGTGTTGGTAGCTTGAAGCCAGCCTTGGGGGCAATATTTACCCCTTGGAAATAGTCAAATGCTACAAATTCAGACTATTTTAGGGGGGTTGGACTGGGATACTAGCACCCTCACTGAATCTACCCTCTTATATCTCAATCAAAAGCAGATACCCACATTCTCACAAAGGCTTCTGAAAGCAAACAATGCCTTAACCCAAAAGAAAGTGGTATTTCTGGTAGTGCCATAAGTAGATGAGAAGGTACCTTTAGGGTGACACCACATGGCTTTTCATTTACCACTCCATATCTTTGGTTCCTGTTTTTTTCTCCATCTTGAATTCTGTGCCCCATTTATCCATTTTTGAGGCTCAAAATTCCACTACCAAAATTTTACAAGCTAGCTTCATAAAACCTTCACCAGTTCCCTAATCAAGATTCCATTTTCCTTGCTCGAACTTGTAGAATAACTGCAGACACACATTTCGTTCTCCATCTGGACAGTAGGTTTCCTGAAAGTATGAACCATAGCTTTCCCACCTCCTCCCCCAAATGGGCTAACAGAGTATCTTGCAAACAATGAGTGTTCAATAAATATCTGGGGCAATGAGAAGCTCCGTAGCTAGCAGATGTGCAGAAGGCATGTGCTTTCTTTTTATTATGAACTACTTTCGTTGGAAATATAGTGCAGCTTATGATAATGCATTTATGTAATAAAAATGGCATATGAAGAAAAGGAAGTCTCCTCTCTCCCCATTTTCCCTCATCACCACTCCCAACTTAAGATAAACAGTATTAGCAGTTTTATGTGTATCCTTCTAGAAAGAGTCTAAACATACATAAGCACCTCTATCTGTGAATGGACCGTTTTATTTTTCACAAATGGAACCACACTGTTCTGTAGTTTTTTTCCTTAATATATCTCAAAGATAGTTTCATCAACACGACTACACGAACCTCATTCTTTTTCAAGGCTGTGTGTTAGTCCTTCTTTTTGATGAATTGTATTTTATGTGACCAGTCCTCTACTGATGGAAATTTAAGTTGCTTTCTGTCTTGGATATTTCCAAAACTGCTACAATTACTATCCCTCACATCCATCTTTGCCCACGTGTACAAGTATATCTGTGAAAAGCATACTTTAAAAAGGAATCGCTGGATCAAAGAGGAATATGTTTTTAATTTCAATAGCTATTGCTGTATTTTCTCCCAAACACATAGGGACCTGAAATGCGCTATCCATCCAGCAATCTTTGTCTGCTTCTTCATCTTTGCCTATTGCTCACTTTCACCCTTTCTGCCATAAGAAGCCACTGTCATTATGTTAACAATAGTTCCAGGCACACCCAGGAAGTCACAGAACTGACAAGCTTTGTGCTGCCATGGAATGGGGTTGGTCAAATTCCTCATCCCTCAAATAAGCGTCGGCAGGCGTACCTCTTGACATTATTTCTTTAAATACAGCCAGTTCAGTTTCTCTAAGCTGCTTCTCATCATTTTCTGTAGATCAACAGCCAAGATAGAGAGGAGACCCAGCACACATTTATGAGTCACCTTAGCCACTTCCTCCAGGGCAAGGAAGAGGGACACCAATGGGGGCAAGCAACATTCCCCCATCTGTCTCTGGCTGGCAAGGCATGGGCTCCCTCTTTCTCCAATGTCTCTGATTTTTTTTTTTTAACAGAGAACATACCTTTATTTTCCAAGGTAGATTTTCAGTTTAATTCTGCATGTCACACTTCAAGAGGCACAGAGAGACTGAAGATTAGGATGGAGTTTTGCTACACAGGTGATATTAAGTCATGAACCCATAAATTCCTGTATCCTACCCTTCTAATATCCACTCTGCACTGTGGAGTTTCAAACTAGGAAGTTATTCCCAGAAATGACTGGAAAGATAAACAAGGATATTCTTTTCACAGTTGGGTGAGTCCTTAGTGTGCTTGACAGTCACTTTGGAGCGTGGCTGCACAGACACACACACACGCACACACACACACACACACACACACTCTCACATGCTGACAGCTAGCGTGGGGCCTCTTGCTCCTGATTCCAAGATAGCTGGGACAACAAAGTTGGGCTGACCGGGCTACAAGCACAGAAGGGGTAGAATAGAGACGGCCTGGCTGAGCCTGCCCTGAGGACTCCAGTCCTGCCTGGCCGCCTCACTTCACAGCAGCCAGAAGGCAAAGGGGACATCACATAGACATTGTGGACACTTCACCCACAGAGGCCCTCCTCATTAGTAAGACATGGCCCAATGAGTGTTCTGGATCCTAAAGTGGCAACAATTCCCTCTTGAGGGTAAGGTAGGAGGGCAATGTGCAGAGAGGCAGAAACAATGGAAGGAGCATGGGCAGATGTCCTCCTCAACAACCAGCAGGCAAAGGAAAGTGTGTCTTCTGAGGCACGGACTCCATCTCTCACTGGACACTGTTATTTTCACACCCCCAATGCCTAGCATGAAAGAACCCACTGAGAACTTGATTTGGAAGCAAGAAACCTCAAAGAGGACAAGATCAATGCCTTTTTACTGAGAGGCATTAAGGAGAAGAGCAATGAATGCATTCTGTATGTTTCCAGGGATAGTCTTGACAAAGTAGGTAGAAGCTACAGACAGATGTCAATCCAATCTAAGAAATGCTTGCAACAGATTATTCCATATAAGGAATAATCTGCTTCAGGAAGTTGTGATTTTGCCCTCACTGGAAGCATTTAATTATAGACAGAAGTGTTCTAGCAAGGTTTTAGGGATTAGGGGCTTAAGCTGGGTGGATTTTTAAGATTTTATAACCCCTGGAAATTAAAGATTCTATGAAATGTCCCTTCCTGCCAACGAAAAGTTGTGCTTGATTCCATTCAACACCTTACTCTGACTTGAGTCTGCATGTGTTGAGGCCTGTCTGCAGCAGAAAGGGGAACACAGAGCCCCAGTAAAGAGCTGCTGTTACCCAAGGGGCATCCATCCCCAAATAGAGGAGGACTGGAACCTTTTTTTTCTTTCCTCTCTTTAACAAAGTGGAACCTGGGTTAAGCCATTAAGCCTCCTCCTCATTTAGAAGCTTGTTCACTATCTGTAGCATGGGCAGGGAGGCAGGCTGTGGCATATTGGTGAGATCCCAAATAAATATTTTATCTTCAGCCTCAGCAATGGTGGATAAATGGACCTTTCAGAGATGAGCGGGCTATGGAGCTTCCTATTTGCAGTCCCGCCCGTTTAGAGAAGGGGCACTTGTCACCCCACTTGGGTCATCAATCTTGAAGCCCAGACCACTCCAAACCTAGGTCCCCTAGAGTCAGAATTTGACAAATGGCAGAATAAACTCAGCATGTGCAGATGAATGAGGGGGTCCCCCGGCTATTAAAAAGCCATTGCCATCTTCCTGCAACTGCATCACCCGTCCTCCCTCAGCTGCCAGTGTGGGCACCCGGCGGGTGCACAGACAGGCACCTGCCCTAGTTAGCAGCTCGTCCCAGGCTTACTTCTCTACCGCCCCCAAATCCTGTCAGGGACTACCCTCCAGGAGTCATGAGACCCTCAAAATTAAAACCAATAACCAAACAGCAAAGATGAAGGCCCAAGGGAGGAGGCAGAGGAGATTGGTGATGCCAAGAGCTAGTTATTCACTGGCAAGGACCCTGGAGTGCAAATGGAAAAAAGAATAAGTGCAGTTGTCAACTGCCATGACGAACAGTGCAAGCTTGGTCAATTTGTTCAGTAAGGGAAGACAATGAGAAAAGTAATGAATTGTGCTTCTGTTGATATTTCCAAATCCATGTGGTTTTAACTTCAGCCTTGATTCTGGCCTCATAAAATGGGTGTCTGTTTTGGGTATGTGAGTGACCTCCAGAGTAGTGACATCTTAGAACATGTGCATGAGTGATACCAGGGAGCCAGGCTCAGCCAACTCTCATGTGCTAACAGCAAATGCAAGGCAGAAGTGTCCTAAATGCCCTTCAGCAAATGAGCATTGAGGCCAGAGGTGCTACCTGATAGAATGGCATAAACTGCTGCTCCCTGCTCTGAGCATAGGCTGCAGTTGGCTTCGCACCGCTATGGAAATAATTTTCTTTATTGAATGCAGCTTAACACCACTGCCCCCACCAGGCCCACGAGGTTCCAGGCAGAACAGAGAGGAACACAGCCTTCTCCTCAAGTATCCTGGGTTTTTCAATCTCCCCAAAAGATGTCTAACCTCAGCATCTCAGCATCACGGGGACAAAACATGATCAGAATCCTTCTTTCGCTTTCATCCACTTTGCTCTTTCTGCTCTCTTATTCATTTGATGTCTCTCTCTCTCTCTCTCTCTCTCTCTCTCTTTCTCCCCATCTCTCTTTCTCTGTCTCTCCTTCTTGATCCCCATCTCGTGTTTAGCTCCAGTGTGTAATATGAGGTCCTGGATGTTTCCAGCACGCTACACTGACTGGCTGCTGCACGCTTGAAGTCAGTGGGCAGCAAGGGGGATTTGGACCATCTTGAACTAAATGAATTATCTCTGTCTCTACACATCTCTCTCTCTTTTGTTTTCTCTCTCTCTCAGAAAAATCCAAGGACTCACAAATGAAAATACAATTGGCTCTACACGTCCGTGGGTTCTACAGAATTATAAAAACAACAACTCAATAAAAACGGTACAGATAAAAAATATAACAACTATTTACATAGCATTTCCATTGTATTAGTTGTTATAGGTAATCTAGATGTAATTTAGAGTACATGGGAGGATATGGGTAGGTTTTATGAAAATACGATATTATTCCATATCAGGTTTGAGCATTGACAGATTTTGATATCCCGGAGATGTCCTGAGCCAATGCTGTGTAGATTCCAAGGGATGACTCCACGGGAAAGTTGTCAGATCTTCTAGTCCGAGTGTGTCATGTTTTAACCAAGGCCCAGAGAGGGTAAGTGACTTAGTGCAGCTAAAGAGAAGGCAGAGATTCTATCCAGGTCCCCACAAGGCGGCATGACTGCCCTTCACTAGGGTGAGGACAGCGCCTGGGCTGCACATTCGAATGCCGCAGTCAGACGGTCAGTCCCAACGACACATGAGGAGGGTGTCTGAACTAGCAGTAGCCCGGTTGGGAAACCAAACTGCATGTCCTGATTAGAAGAAAGGAGAGGGAGAAAGAGGAGCCATGGAGAAGAGGGGTCAGAGGAGAGGAAGAGGCTCTTTGGAACGTGTTTGATCTGCATATCTGGGGAACATTAAAGGATGTCATTTTGAAGAGCAGAGTGGGGCCTAATGTGATTTCAGTGACAGAACCAAATTAAGATTTTAAAGAGAAATGAAACATGTTCAGCATTCCCAGTGCAGATGGACTTTGTTAAGGACCAGGGGTTGCTCCCTCTCCCAGAGTCCTGGAAGATCCTGGAGCACCTGCCCTCAGATTCACAATGGCTTCAGTGGATACAAGAGCCCAGGGGTATCTGAGAAAGAGGAGAGCCCCACCATGGCAGCCTTGACCCCCTCCAGAGAGGTCCAGGTAAAGCCAGTTAGTGGTTGCCATGGTAGGAACAAGGAAGAAGTACCCAGCCAACTGGCCGATAGACAGCCTGCTCAGCTTCATCCCCTTATGGCTCCAGTCCTCTTCCCCTCCACTGCCTTCCCCCTCAGGCCAATGGGCACTGCCACCCTCCCAACCTAGAACATCCCCTTCCTTGTTCCGCCACACCCAGACCATCACTCCAACCTCTCTTCTCTACCTACTGGATTCTCTCTGTCCTGCTCCCTCCAGCCTCCTCACCGCCCTCCGTGGTCTAACCTTTTCCCCTCTTCCCTCCTCTTTGGGTGCAGCCTCCTAACTAGCTCCTTTTCTTAGTCTTCCGGCGTTCGATTTATGCACTCAGCAAGTACCTGTCGGGTGTACCTTCCTCACGTCGGGTCTTAGGTTGGAGAGCCTCACAGGGGTGGGACTAGAGTAGCCCACTGGGGTGATGCAGGAACAAGACTTAAGGAGGTCCTACTCTCGGGCGCCTGCAAGCTCAGGGCCCACGTCTGGGAGTAAGGGTCTCTTCAAATGATGCTCCTTAGGCACCTCGCTTGCCTCCCCCTCGTTCTGGCCCTAAAACCAAGATAAGACAAAATTAAGTGGTCTTTGACCCTACAGAGATTGCATGCCAGGGAGAAACCTAAGAATCAAATAAACCCCTAAAACAACCTGGGCCAGTGCCAGAAGGAACGGGGCAGGGTGCTGGGAGAGAGCAGACACAGGTGGGTCTGATCCAGTCCGGGGGTCACAGAAGGTTCTGCTGAGAAAGAATATTTGAGCTGAGAGCTAGAGTGAGTGGGATCTAATGAAGCCAAGGCTGGGAAAGGGATGGACCAAGGCTGAGCAGGTGAAAATCTGCAGAAAGGCGCAGACAGTATGAAGACGCAAAAGGCTGCTGGGAGGATGGTCGTGGCAGGCTATGATGCTGGGGAGAAAAAAAACGGGCATAGGCCAGGCCTTGTTGGCCAAGAAAGCCGGGCAGGAGGCAATCAGCATAGTCTTGGTGAGAAACGGCAGCGGCTTGGACCAAAGTGGCAGCAACAGAGAGGGAGATAAGTGGGCAGCTTTGAGAGATAGTTAAGAGGTAAAACTGACTGTCTTTAGGCTGCAATCAGGACCAAGTTGGGGACATTTGAGAAAGCTTGTTGATTGATCGATGGTTACTCATGGGTGCTAATGGCTTTAATCAAGGAAAAAGATCTCAATAAAAACAAATGATTAGTCTTTATAACAGAAACGTCAATGGGCCATTAATGAATGAATTTGCTAATTCCCTGCTGAGGCTTTCAGTCTTGGATGAGAACACTTAGTCCCTTAACCCTGAGTCAGAGCTCCTGATTTGGGGCTGTGTCACACTTCTCTTGACCCCGAGAACCTTGAAACACATCCAGGGGAAAGCATGATGCTCCCCAACGGCACACCCTATGTCCCCATCTCCAGAGAACCCTGCTCATCAGCCTCAGTCCTCAGAGGCCACGTGCCTTTAAGGTGCAGAGACAGAAGCCCCTCATCAGGAACAAGTAAGAACACAGAGCGGCTTGCTCCTAGCACCTTATCTTCGCTGCAGGCAGCAGGTGGGGGCTCTTTGCATACCCCTCTCATCTGGATTAGCCTGTAGCTGCTCTCAGCCCCCTGGCTCCTCACACAGCTCCATTTCTGACCTACTGCTAGTTGCACAGAGCTCCTTCTTTGCACGCAAATTCACAATTTCTTTCATCTCTCTGTCCTTGGCCCTATCATAGGGCACCAACGTCTCTCCCACTTCTCACTGCTCCTCTCACGCTCTCAGAAGCAGGAAAGACGATCCAGGAAGCCTTCCTCTATGCCTATGCTTATCTACCCATCCCCAGAGAGAGGCCTATATCCAACCCAAAGACCACAGGAAAAGCAGAGAACCTTTGCCTCGTCCGTAACTATTTGATAGTTTTGCCTCACCAAGACGAGATTTTAATTCTGACTCTGCCTCCCCTTTGCTGTCTGATCTTGGGCAAATGATATGACCTCTGAGCCTTCCTCCCGGCAAAGGAAGATTAATGTGGACCTCGAAGACTGTTGCACAGAGAGGACAGGAGGCCACACGTGTGAAATGCTTAGCCCAGTGCCTCACCCATGAAGGCTTGCAGTAAGTCAGCACACCCCCATTACCCCTCTGCAGTTACCATGAACCACGTGAAGGCAGGTAACGAACCATCAAAATTCATAACATCCTGGTGATCGACATCGTTCCAAGAACCACGTGGGTTGGTACAAAGGGGATGGAGCATGAGCTGCTAGGCAGTTGTGCTGGGCAGTCACACAGCAAACTCTTCACCCCTTTCTTTTTAGCCTGGGACAAAGCAATAGGACCAAGGAAGGATGAAAACTGGCCCACGCAAGGCTCAGTCTGAACAAATGGAAAATAATAAGCAGGAGGAACCAGTGCCCAAATGATGCAGCTTTGAGGTTTTTGGGTTTTTTTTTTTTTTCTTTTGTTTTTGTTTTTTGCATTTTTCTTGAGCTTCCACTCAAACCATAGTACTCACAGATTTGTTTAAAACCTAACCAAGTATTTCTGGCTGGCTACTCATAAGACTGCGATCTCTCTTATTTATTGCACCCTAGAGTTGGTGAAGCCATCTCACTTTTATCTCATTTGAACCTCACAGTGATGCTGCAATGTAAGGTGGTTGTGATTATCCCATTTCACAGGTGAGGAAGCTGAGACTCATCATGGTCTGGCCAAAGATATCTAACTTGGTCACTTGCTCATAATCACACAGTGAGTCTATGGTAAAGCTGGTTCTGAAAATGCCAGGGCTCTTCATTTTTTCTTCCTATTGCCTCCCTGGTTCTTAAACCACTGAATCAAAATTAAACTATAATGTCAAACTGCTCTCTGTACCCCAAGGGAGCAGACAGATGAATGGGTGCACTCCAGGCCTAAAAGAACCCAAAATACCTTCCTTTTCCTTCCCTGCCAGCTTCTCTTCCTCCAAAATCAGCCCAGCAGGAAGGCCCACTTGCCCAGTAAGTGAGGCTGTTTGAAAACTCTCATTCAATTACCATTTTAATTAACATCAGATTGACATAATGACAGTCCAGCTCTGGAAATCTGGTCTGAGTTGCAACAATATTCATTTGGGGGCTCACAATGGAGAAGCTCTTTTTTTTTTTTTTTTTACCGTCTCAAAGTTTTTCTAATGACTGGAGGACAAATGGTAACAAGCCTATAATCCAAACTCAAAACAATAGGGTACAAAATTGCTATTCTAATGAGGATTCTGAGGAGGACTGCGAGGAAGATCACACACACTAGCCCAGAGTTGGCCGCCCTGGAGTAGCAGCCTGTGTTTATTGTGGTCTGTAGCATCAACTTGGCTGTGGACATCCATGCATCACGGCCATTTGTTCATTCACTCGTAATTCACATGTTCTTTCACCACTTCCTAGTCTTGCTTTCATTTTCTTTCTTTCTTTTTTTTTTTTTTTGTGATGGACTCTCACTGTGTCGCCCAGGCTGGAGTGCAGTGGCATAGTCTTGGCTCACTGCAACATCTGCCTCCTGGGTGCAAGTCATTCTCTGCCTCAGCCTCCCAAGTAGCTGAGATTACAGGTGCCTGCCACCATGCCTGGCTAATTTTTTTTTGTATTTTTAGTAGAGACAGTGTTTTGCCATCTTGGCCAGGCAGGTTGAACTCCTCACCATGTGATCCACCCTCCTTGGCCTCCCAAGGTGCTAGGATTACAAGCATGAGCCACCATGCCTGGCACATGCTTTCATTTTCTTATGCATTCATTGGCTTATCCTTCGTTCATTTATTCAATCTTCTGTTCTTTCATTTACTCACCACATACCCATTCATCCAGCAAATGTGTTATGTCATCTTCTATGTGCCAGACATAGTTCCAATAAGTGTCTATTGGCATCTGCTTCAGTCCTAGACATCTCCAGCTGGACACAAACATCTGCTTTTGCAGAGTTTACAAAACCATCCCCATCCCATGAGGAGCTGCAAAGGAAAAGATACTATGCTGGACACCATTACCTGTCCCACAAAGATGACACAGTACCACAGGCATGGATCAGGAGAGGAATGACCTGAGGGCAACCAACTTAGGGAAGGGCTTTGATGACTATGAGGGTCCAAGACTGACAAAAAGGAGGCAGCAGATGGGGAGGAGCCTCATGATAAGGAACAGCAAGGAGACCACAGCCTGATCTGATCGGATGGGTTGGGAGGCTGGAGATGAGCCAGAGGCATGGAGCTGGGGGCAGCTTACCTGGGGAGTGTGAGTCCCTCCAGAGGCAGTAGTTCTCAAGCCCTGATCTGCAGAAGGATATATTGCTGACCTAAGCTGGACTATTATTTTCTTCCTCAATTCAGAGAGAAAAATAATAAGCTAAAGGATAGGCTTCTTGCATTGAATATGCTCTTCTCTCATATATGTTTCTAAACCCTTAGTGCCCCTGACTCATCTAGACCAGGGTCGATCTAATATGAGAGGGTATCCAATTCAGCATGAAACACGTATTTTTTTATTTAGTGGAGCACATTCCAGGGCTGTGATTTCCAGGTGCTGTGGCCCTTCATCATGTTGCCCACTGATGCTGCAAAGGGTGTCTCAGAAGAAGACACCTAGAGTGGCCAGGCTTGGAAGAGTCAGCGTTTAGAGCCTCATTGTTACCGGTCTCCGGTGGCTACAACGTATCACATCATCATCTTTGAAGCTGACTCCAAGGCTGACCGTCTGCCGATTTCCATCCATCCTCAGTGGTGTAAACTATAAGTCCAGGTCACTATAACCGAATGGAACAGACACGGTCCTGCTGAGAGGTGGTAGAGTGAACTGCCCTGATCTGGTTTGTACTGTTGCATGCTGGTCTGAACTGGATCAACTGGGTAGATTTGGAGAAGTGGAAATTGGGGTGGGTTGAATCAAGCCAAACAGTGTTAGAATAGAAGAAACTTGACCAAGAGCCCAAACTGGGCGGGGATCCTGGAAAATCAGTTGTTCCTAAAGCCAGACTCAGATTCATCCCCAGGACTCTATTCCAGCTCTATTCATGCCCCTTCCCCAGGCATAAGACAAATGATCCAGTTCCCTTGGCCTCCTCCTCCGCAAGACCCTCCTTTACCAGAGCTTCAGAAGATACTGCTGCCCAGTGTGAACACTCCTAACAGCGATTCTACTCGACGTGGATGAATTAATTGGTGGCGGAGGGGTGAGGGAACAAGAGAATAGGAGTACAATGACCATGGCTCAGACAAGACTAATGCCGACTTCGAGCACCTCTATCATTCTCTCCCGTTCTGGCCAAACTCCTAACATTTGTGTTAAGGTTATTGTAGGACTACCCTTGGAATTTTCTCTCAGACAAGGTGTTAAGTCTCATCCCTAGCCTCTCCCAAAGGTGGGAAGGAAGGACTCTACATAGAGCACCTGGCTCTGGGAAGGTCACTCCAGTTTCTGTGCTGATACCCCACTGCAGATGCCTCTCACCTCGCCTTGGGAGCCCATGCCTTGAATATTGGAGTTGATGACCTCTGGAGGAAATTCAGAACTGGAATACTGTTTTTTAATTTTTATTTTTTAGAGAGGGTCTCACTCTGTCGTCCTGGCTGGAGTGCGGTGGCACAATCTCCACTCACTGCAACTTCCGCCTCCCAGGCTCAAGCGATGCTCCAAACTCAGCCTCCTAAGTAGCTGGGACTATAGGCATGCACCACCACGCCCACCTGATTTTTTTGTATTTTTGGTAGAAACAGAGTTTCTCCATGTTGGCCAGGCTGGTCTTGAACTCCTGAGCTTTAATGATCCACCTGCCTCAGCCCCCCAAGGTGCTGGGATTATAGGCATAAGCCATCACACCCAGCTAGGACTGGAACATTCTGTGTACGCCCTCTTCCTTGGGTTCTCTGAGCATTGCTTTGGGCATTTGTCCTGTCCTCTCTCCTCTCTCACTCTGTGGTTCCCTTCCTTCCCCATTTGTGACGCTTTTCCACTCTACTGTGTTGCCCCTGGGACATCAAGGTTTTCTTGATTGTTTTGCAAAGATCAAATGGGTGCTCTCTCATTTCTGGTTCTGTTCTCCAAATCGACTGTTTGTTTGTTCATTTGTTTATCACCAATTTTCACTGAGAATAAAGGTGTTATTACTCAGTGGAGAGAGGGGAGAGAAAGGAGGATAGTTATTGCATGTGTTGTCAAGCATCTAATAAGTACTGAATAGCTTTTTAAAAATTGAGTTACCTACGATACCATTATTTTACATATGCCTTGTATTTGTAAGTTAACATTTATCCTGTGTTTGAAAGATGCACAAACTGAGTCTTGGAGACATATTCACACCCAGGTCGGACCTCTTTTCACTACATTGTACTGAAGCATCCTGTCCTCCCCACTACCCTTCACCTACGACCATAGCCCAGCATGGAAGAGATGGAACCCATGTCTGCCTGTTCCTGGTGTTCCCACCACTGTATCACATGGACATGACATTTGGTGGGGAACAAAAATCAGTCAGAACAGAAAAGGAAAGCCACAAAATGCAACAAGAGTTGATTATTGAATTAAGCTAGTTTCTCCTTTTTTTAAAGATAAATTCAGTCAAATTGATCTATGTGCATAGGTCCCACTGGTGTCTTCTGCATGTTAAACTCTGCCCAGGATCTGAACAAGAAAGGAAACTCATGGGAAGTCATTCCCCAAGGCTGTCGCGTACATGTGGCACTCTTCTTCTGAAGGGTAGGGAAGCCACAGATTTGGAACTGGTGAGGTCTGGGTGGCCCCAAATGCCTTCCCACTGTGAACAGGAAAGATTTTGAAGTAACATCATCATGCTGACATTTGGATGCCATTAAGCACCTTCTCTTTGGCTGGGTTGCCAGCTGACACACTCCTTGTCCTGGCCTGGCATTTGATCCAATATCTAAGTTGACCTGGCTAGAGACTATAGGGTCGCTGCCAAGCCAAGCCAATCCCAACCTGGCTCCCAGAATTCCTTGGATTCCTTGGCTTGCAGGTCCTGATGTTTTCGCATTAAATTCTATTTAGAATAAATCATTTATCCAATCTAATTTTCCCCATCTGCAAAGGCCTGAAGCTCAAATTGTTTCTCTAATCAGACTGTTTCATTACTAACTTTATTAATTTTTAATTTATATACCTGGGATCCTATAGGACTTTTCCTCTTTTCTCTATCACTTGAAGAAAATATAAAGTTGAGAATTTTAGAAAATTGGGCCCATGCTTGCTCAGAGTGATGCATTATGGGAGTATCAGGTGGCTGGTTCTGGGGATGGGAAGAAAATATAGCACTTGAAGGGAGTCTTGAAATGCTCGAGAGCCATTAGCCAAATGGATCAAAGATATTACACCGTTAATAACAATGGTTGTCATTATATTTGTCTGCTGGCTCTAGTATAGTTCTGAGAGATTTAGTGTAAAATAACAGTTATTAGAACAAACCTGAAATCAAAGTGTCTAGGTTCAAATCCCAGATCAGCCACTTATTACTGAGTGACCTTGGGCACTGAGCCGTTGGCCTTTTCTCCAAGCTGATTTTCTTATGGGACTCTTAGTTCAATGCCCAACCTGTAAGAGAATGCTCAATAAATGTCAGCTATTGCTATCATTATCTCTTTTGCTCCCACCTGCTAAAGTAGGTAATATTATCTACATTATACAAGTGAAAAAAATTGAGACCCAAAGAAATTAAATAACTGAATTACATGGCTAGAAAATGGTAGGTCTTGGAAGCCAGGTTTCCTAGACCTTGAACTCACGTCTTTCAGACTCAGAATCTGGCATTCTTTCCACAATGTTTCACCTTCTCTACTTCCTTTTCTATTTGAGAGTGGAGAAAGGCCGAAACATTGGTCTATTATAGTTTTCATCATTTTCGACATCTGCAAGTATGGTTTCCTGAACAGTCCTTTGATTTTCCGGAATTCTCTAGGTTCTCATTATACTTGTAAACTCTTTAGAGGTAAGAATATACCTTCCACATCTTTATGGATTCCGTTGTCTTAATAAGTACTCCTTATATTGCAAGATTCCAAACATAATTTAGCAAATGCTTGCATAGCCCTTACCATCTGCTGGCCACTGTTCTAAATGTTTTACACATTTCAACCTATTTAATCTTCACGGCAGCTCTCTGAGGAAGCTACTGCTGTTATTCTCATCTTATAATCAAGAAAACAGAAAAATAGAAAGCTTAAAAACTTGTACAGGGACACACAGCTAATAAGAGAGCAAGCCAGGATTCAAACTCTGCACGGTGCTGCATTGGCTGCATTGCGTGTTTGACAGAACAAAAGAAAGAGCAATCAGAACCTTGAGGAAAACTCAGTCTTGTACAGATAAGACTTGGCCTACACATCATTATTTTATAATTTATACCCTGTCCACATTGAAAGAGGAATGTTCACAGGCTGCCTTGAAAGAGCTGAAAGTGTGCATCAGACACTGCACTTTAATGGGCTCATATCAAGTCTGTGGGCCGATGCACAAGCGAGTTCTGCTTCTGGAATATTTTTTCCCCTGAAAAATACCCAATTGCTCATCAGGCTTTACCTCTATCAATTATAGTCACAGACTTTAATGTATGCTGGTGACTGAGTATGACACAGAAAGACCAACGACACTGAAGGAATTTTATTACTTACATTTCCCAAGAGGAAGGGGCATACCACTCCACACAGAGCCACAGTGGGAAACACCAGGTTGGGTCCGAAGGCAGAAGGAACCAGGGCAAAGCCTGGCCCAGATTCTCCCATGGAAAGAGCCTGTTTTGCGTTTTCCATGGGAAAGGCAAGGCAGGAGAAAGTTTACGATTGGCTAGTGTGAATAATGCTGGCAAGGTGGTCTCTAGATGTCTGGTACCTGGCCCCTGGGCAATTAGAGTAGAGGAATATTGTCTCCTAGGGTGTAAGAGCCAGAAAGAAAAGATGGTTCAGGGTATGGGCTCTGACCTGGTTAGTTTACATGTGAAAGGAGTGCTAGCTCTTTGGAGAGGCGATCTCTCTCCAGTTAGTGAGGTCACAAATGCCAGAGCATCAATAATACAGAAAGTAAGAAAAAATAGTTAATACACTACTTTGGAAAGTGGTACCTCACTTCTCTACTCCTATTGCCTCCTTTTTCTAATCCCATAGCATCCAGAGCTGCCCCCTACCATGCAATTTTATTTGCAATTATTCCCGTGTCTGCCCTCCTCCGTGGGGGCACAGATCAGGTCTTACTAGTCATTCCAACCCTGAAGATATGATGCCCTTGAGAAACATGTGATGATTGAATAAATGAATGAATGTGAGAGAGAGACATGCAGCTGAGCAGAGAGCGGGGAAGCGGTTGTATCAGAGACAAGCTCATGCTTGTCCTTCTACTCTAATATTAGCCCAGAGTGTCTTGGCATTCAAGACAAAAAATACATAAAAACAGAAAAGAAGAAACCACATGTGTTCAGTATCTCCCACTGCTTATCAAACAAGTCGTTCAAGTTTTTCAGAACAGGAACTTTTTTCTTGGCACAAAATTCTATAGGGTACTTGCTCTATTGGGTCACAGGGAAAAGACATCAAGTAGTAATATAATGGATAATATGATAGCCAGAAATACCTATATCATCTTTATATGGCCATTTCATTCATTGGACTTTGATAAAACTGAAGCGATATTATGGCAACACCTATAAAAGCATTTCTTTGGGTATCCAGGCTAATGAAAGGGCAAACATTCTGCTCTCTAGGATTTCCACAGTGTGGTAACAGGATGCATATGTTGTCACTTTTAATGTCACTCAACTTAACAGGCATTTCACAGGAACTGATGAGCTGTCAGGTCAAAGCTGAGCTCAGGCAAGGTCCTGGAGTACAACTGATTGGAAGTTGAGCCATCTGCTTCAGGTGTTGCTCCTCTGTCAAGAGGCAGACAGCATTTGAGAGGCTAAAGGCAAACTGATCTGGAGGCGTAGGATTGATCCTCTCCCTCTGCTCTTGTCCTGAAAGTATTGTCTGAGCCCTGACTCTTACTCTTTTATCTATTTCTTGTTACTTTGTCTTTTTTTTTTTTTTGGACAGCTTTATTGAGATACAATTTACATATTGCAAAACTCATTCATTTTAAGTGTGCAATTCAACAATTTTTAGTAAACTTACAGAGTTGTGGAATCATCACCTTAATCAATTAGAAGATTTCCATCACCCCAGAAACAAATCTCATGTTCATTAATTTGCAGTTCACTCCTAGTCCCCACCTCCAGTTCTAGGCAGCCACTAACCATGCCCAGTCTTTTATTCTATCATTTAAGCCCTTCCTTTCCCAAGCTTGGCAACACACTCCGCTGAGGTCTTTTAAGCACAAATATCTCTCTATTTTTTATGGAAGTCAGTGCAAAAGAAATGAAATTTGTTTTCTTGTAGCAGGTGACTTCACAAAACTTAAGCATTGCCCTAAGCTAGAAATCCCAGTAGCCATTATTAACAAGTCGATGAGTCTGTCTATAAGTTACTGTCATTGACTGACTCATGAAATCGTCTTTCTGATGCCCCAGCTGCAATTCACTAAGGGGCTTGGGCAAGTCATTTCCTCTCTCTGGGGCTTGGCTTTTTCTTCAGTAAACTGTTCACCTAGACGATTGCCAAGGTTTCTGCTGGCTTTAGGTTTACAAGATTCTTTAATAGAAGTACAAGGGTAATGACAGATGATGACAGAGGTTGGTTACTTGATGAGGAAGGCTGGTTTCTTCCCTGATGATGAAGGAAGGTTTGTTTCTTGTTCAAAGTGCAGCGAATCCCACACCTGTCTGGGCAATCATTTTCACTTATTCAGGTGCTTGTAGCTAATTCCAGCAGACGAGGCTTTTCACTGAAGAATAAAATACCTTTAAATACATTTTATTTTCTTTATTTGTTTAAAACGTTTTTTCTGTACAAGTAAGATAGTCTTAATTTAACTAAAACAGCACGTGGCAGCTACTGAAGTAATTTGAAATTACTTCAAATGCAAGATAGGCTCAACCCAACTAGACAACTGATGGAAGAGAGATGTGATCTTCCCAAATGTAAATGGAAAAGTGATTCTCTCTGACTGGGGAGAAGAGTCATAAGAAGTGGACATAGGAAGCCGTGTGCCCACCCCCTTGCTATTTGAAATCTTCATATTCTATTAATATATAGTGAGCATATTTACATGGTGAGACACCTATATTCTGCTAAAGATGCTGAGAATAGGAACCAAAGGCTCTCACAGGCTCTGCCTGAGTGTACTCATGAACTCTTGGTTAGCCCTGCATGGTCACTAGCAATGGAGGTGTGCAGCCAGAATCCAGGCTGAGCCTATGTTCACGGTAGAGGCAGCAGAACTTAAAGAATCTGAATGTTAGTAGAGGTGGAAATATTTTGACCATACAAAGTCATGATCAATGCTACCAACAATATAAAATCAACATTCTGACTGGTGTGAGATGGTATCTCATAGTGGTTTTGATTTGCATTTCTCTAATGATCAGTGAAAACAGTGTGGTGATTCCTCAAAGATTTGGAACCAGAAATACAATTTGATGCAGGAATCTCATTACTGAGTATATACCCAAAGGAATATAAATCATTCTGTTATAAAGATACATGCACACATATGTTCACTGCAGCGCTAGTCACAATAGCAAAGACATGTAATCAACCCAAATGCCCATCAATGATAGACTGGATAAAGAAAATGTGGTACATATACACTATGGAATACTATGCAGCCATAAAAAGGAACAAGACCATGCCCTTTTCAGGGACACGATGAAGCTGGAAGCCATTATCCTCAGCAAACTAACACAGGAACAGAAAACAAAACACCACATGTTCTCACTTATTAGTGGGAGCTGAACAATGAAAACACATGGACACAGGGAGGGGAACAGCACATACTAGGGCCTGTTGCCAGAAAGCAGTGGGGAGAACATTAGGGAAGGGAGCTAACTGGATGCTGGGCTTAATACCTAGGTGATGGGTTGATAGGTGCAGCAAACCACCATGGCACACATTTACCTATGTAACAAACCTTCACATCCTGCACAGGTACCCTGGAACCTAACAAAAATAAATAAAAAATAAAGTCATGATCAAAAAGCCTTATCCAGGGTAAGGCAAGACCATAAAGTAGAAGAAAATACAGAGGCTAAAAGATGAGCCTGTGCATGAAGCCCTCCATGCAATGTGGACCCTCAGATCTAATCCCCCAGCTCCAGCCTACCAGCAGCTTTCCCAGTGGGCTTGAGGCTTGCAAGAAACTTGGTCCAGGAGGAGTCAAACAGACTCAAAGGAGATCTTGCAAAGACCTCCAAGAACATTTCTGGACAACAGCTTTCTTGCCTTGTGGAACAACATGGCCCTGGAGGAAATTGGAGTCAAAGAAGAGAATCAATTCTTTCACAATCTTCTGGGTCATTCTTGTCATTTAAAGATATCTGAAGCTCCCGGAAAGGTCACACTATGGGAGAGAGACCTCTCATAACTTAATTTCCTTTTGTTACATTGTGAGCTTCATTTTCTCCCATCCTCACCTCTCTTCTATCTCTTTTCCAGGCCTGCCAAGTCCTGTTTATTAAAAGTGTTGTGTCCAATCTACCCAGCATTTAATTAAGCTGTCAAGTTGAAATGGGATTGTCTCCTGGGAAGTGAGCAAAGATTTTATGGTCATTTAATTTTTGCTTAGGATTTAAAATCCTACTTCTGGCATGCTTAAGATTATTAATGAGATCCAGGAATTCTTGCCCATTTGTGTCCGTTGCAAGATATAAATCATTAAGCTCAATTAGGGGCAAGGGAAACTTAGAGAGTTAGAGCTGAGGTGTTATTCCATAACATCTGTCCAGTGCAGCCAAGTGATGGAGGCATGACCATCAGGGGATGGGTAGGAAACAGAGGAAGAATGTCAGGAAGGAAGCCAGCAGGTGGCAGAGTTAGGGATAAGGGCATGGAGACAAAGGAAGGGATGGAAGAAGATAACACTGGAATGGCAAAAGATCAAGGAATGGAGTTCAGATAGATGATCAGAAAGGGAAGAAGGGGAGAGCAGAAATAGGGAGGCAGATTATAGATGGTGAAGCACACAGTAGTAGTGCTTACCAGTAGTTCTGGTTCCCTTCTTCTTCCAACACAAGGAAAGGTTATGCTTCTTTAGCTGCATGGAGTTAGGCATGGGTGTGTGACTTCCTTTGGCCAGTTAAATAAGAGTGGAAGTAACAGGTGTTACTTCCATCCCAGGTGAGAGCACTTCAAGGCTGGCATGTGATTTCCCTTGTGTTCTCCTCTGTTAGAGTGTTAAGAGGGCAATGTCATTCACATGGCCAACTCTCTGTCAGCCTGGGCCCCTGAGTGACAACAGTGTGGCATCCCTCCAGCTGCCTGCTTTAGACATGTAGTGTGAGTGAGAAATAAATCTGTGTTGTTTTAACCCACTGAAAATCCACTGAGATTTTGGAAGTGTTTGTCACCAAACCATGTTGCCAAACCATCATAACTCAACCTACAGGCAGTTTGAAAGCAGGGCCTTGTGTCTGATGACAGTTGTGCAGGGGTGGCAGGGATGGGGGGGCAGGTGGGAACCAGAAGGAGTTAACAGTGAGGGCAGGTGAAAGGGAAGATCTGAACAACTTGAATTCTCAGCTCCCTGGACAGTGGTTTGCATGGAATAGACCTTGTCATGGAATCAAATGGAAATAAATGATTGGGTTCCTTTTTTTAAGTCTTGATTGTATGCCGCTTGTATGGTTCTAGGGAGATGCTAGATCCTTTTCAGCTCTCAGAATAGAAGCTCCAGTTTTTCCCAAAAGAGACATTTCTGGCTCATAAATCTCCCTGTTATCAGGTATATTTTAGGAAGGGAGTAGAGTCAGAGAGCTCACCACCACTCACAAATGACACTAATATACTCCAGCCAACATTCACCCTCCAGATTTCTCTTTAGATCCTTCCCCTCAAACCCTTTGCTACTGTCCTCTAAGCTCACTTTTTGCTTGGTCTTCCATACCAGAAGACTGGTCTGAAGATAGTCCACATTGTTGAAATTTTAGGCCCTTGACAGAATCCCTGAGCACTGCTGCTTCCTTATAATGAGATCTTCAACAAGGACGCATTGGTGGAGGAAGGAGCCTGGCACCTCACACACAGAGAATCTCAGCCAATCTGTTAGCTCCCATCTCTCAGGTCCCTTCCATATATCCTACCTCAAGAACCCCCTATCAAGATGACTTTGCATTTAAGGAGAAAAGAGAGAAATCAGCAGGGAAACCAAATTTGATGGTTTGCAGTCTTAATCCAGACAAGCCTCTTCACTGACAAGGAAGAAATTAATAATGTATGGTCCAGAACAGACATCTGGCCCAGACCTGTGCAGACTGGTCTCTATGGTAACCCAGGTCTGCTTATTTTGTTTCCTTCTCAGAGAATTTCTTGGAAGTTAACTAATGAGGCAGATAGGGTCCCAGGCTTGTCTGCAGAGTTCACTTTTCTCTTCCCCAAAGAGATGAGTTTCTAAGTGCTGTGTAGGACAGAATGGTAGCTACACTGAACCCAGAGACAGTGTGGTCCTGGCCATCACTATCATGGTGCACATGTGCATGCACACACACACAAAAACACACACACACACACACACACACACACACACACACACACACACACACCCTCCCTTTAGGAGAGCCAACTCTTGGGCAAGGCTTTCTGCCTTTGGCTTTCTCTCCCATCAGAAATGCCAGAAGGCTGAGAAAGGAAGCTTATGATGAGATTAAGGGGAAGGGGTATCACAAAACTGTGACCACACTGAAAGCAGGATCTGATTCATAGTCACTGATGAGGGCTGGGCACTGTGCCTGCATATGGTCACCAGCATGCAGTGGGGAACAGGCCATGCTGGGATCTAGATGGTGATAGGAGATATTTTTTGTCCCTAACACCACCCAAGGTTGGAGAGCAGGTTGGTCTGGGTCTTGAATGAGTGTAGAAGAGGGAGGCAGAGTGGGAAGGGAGAAGTAATCACCAGGGATTGCAAGAATGAGCCATCCTCCTAACTGCTCCCCACTCCAGTGTGCCTTTGGCTATCCTCCAGTACAGGAGTCTTGTCTGGTTGATTTCTTGAGTGCTAAGCAAACAGGTTGTCACAGATCCTTTGTTTGAAGTGAACATATTCCTTGTAATGCCATCTTGGCTGAAGTGGGATTTATAAGTAGATCCCAGGAGCAGCAGAGAAAGATGGGCCTCATGAAGAACAGAGCTCAAGACCCAGGAAACCATTAGGAACCACGGTACTTCCAATCCCATACTTCTTTCCCTGGGACCATCTGATCCTTCATCTTCGCTTATATCTGTGTTGTACTCTCCTCTCTCTCTCCAGCCTGCTTTTCTCTGCTTCTCTGAATACACGGTAGAAAATGGTCACCACAAAATGGCAGCATCACTATCTGAACCTAAATCACCTTCAAGTGAGGCATCTGTGGTGATACGGCCCAGTCTGTGACTCCCAAATTTCCAGGAGAGAGGAATGCAAGGCCCTTCACAGGGTGCCTGGCACACAAGAGGAAATCAGTAAATGGTAGCTTGCTCTGGGCAATAAGACTTGAGCTGCCATCTTGATTTTGTCTTTAATGGCTGTGCAGCCTTAGGCAAGTCACTTCATCACTTTAAATCCTAGTGTTTCTGAAAAAGGTGGCGATCATGTCGGCTGCTGCTAGCTCTGAAGGATTTTGTGAAGACCAAAGTGAAAAGGATGTGAAGAAACTCCATAGACTCTGAGGTTCAAGTGTGAAGGAGTTCATTCTCTCTTCATCCTCACCAACACCGTCATTATCACAATCATCAATATCATCATCACCATAATCACCATCATCATCACCACCACCACCATCACCACCACCATCACCACCATTATCATCACCACCACCATCACCATCATCATCACCATCACCACCACCACCACCATCATCATCACCATCATCATCACCATCATCATCATCACCACCACCACCATCACCATCATCATCACCACCGTCATCACCATCACCACCACCACCATCACCACCATCATCATCACCATCATCATCACCACCACCACCACCATCATCATCACCATCATCATCATCACCACCACCACCACCATCATCACCATCACCATCATCATCATCACCACCACCACCATCATCACCATCACCATCATCCTCATCACCACCACCACCACCACCATCATCATCACCATCATCATCACCATCATCACCACCACCACCATCACCATCACCATCATCATCACCATCACCACCATCACCACCATTACTGCCATCATTACTATCATCATTATTACAATCATCACCGTCACCACTGTCATCGCATAATCAGCCTTACTATTATCATCAGCATCATAACCACAATGACTGCTACCACCACCACCAAGAGGCTCAATGCTGTCTTGGTTCCAGTGGGTTTCCAAAAGTTATGGGCCTGAAACCTTGTAAGTTCCTGGCCCCATTCTAAATGCTGGAGATGCATCAGTGAACAAAATATACAAAGATTCTTAACTTCTTGGAGTTTCATTATAATGTAGGAGAGGGATGTAAACAATAAAGACACAAGTGATATACAAGTAAACTATATAATACGTTAGAAGGCGGTCAAGCCAAGGAAAAACAAAAACAGAGTCAGTTAAGGTCAGGATCCCGAGGAAAGAGAATAGACAGAGGCACCTCCCTGTGGTTCCTCCATCCCCTAGACTGTTCCCACCACCATGGGAAACTTCACACTCTAAGATTTTTTTTTTCCATCATGATCTTGATTGACAAGGTCATTATTTGCCAAATACAAATCACTGTGACTCAATAAGAATAAGATTCGATTAAAGAAAGATTTAAAAATATGATGCAGTCAATTATTTACAATAAAACTGGGATCTCAATCAACATGAAGCACAAATCAAAGTATTGTAGAAGTGGAAGATGGAAAGTGCCTATTGGGGCTCGTCTAGCTAGACCTAGAGCCATGCCCTGAGCATTCTTGTTGCACTGATCTTGTGCTGATGGGGTGATGGGAGGCTGATGAGTCTCTTTCTCTAGGGTCCCGAGGGCTATCTTTTGGCCTCTACGCTGTCCCAGAATCCCAGGGACTTCTAGTCAAAATGAAAAGTAGGTCCACTGTTCTTCAAAAGAACTTGCTCCACCAGCTTCTTTCCCCTTACATGTCTATATCATTCCTCTAAGTTTCCTGATCCTGCCACCAATCTCTTATCTTTAGACTGTCCCACATTTCCACGAATTATTTTCTTGAATTGTCATTTACTGAGCACCCATGCACGTAAGGTCCCCTAGTAGTTACAGGAACTACAGAGCAGAGTGGCTTCTACCAAAGGAGCTCACATCCTGAGACAGACAAAGAAATGGACCTTCACAAATGGTCGGCCTGGATAAGTGCTTTGACAGGGTCATACACAGTGCTAGGAGAGCACTAAATGTGGAGAAACTATATTCCAGGGAATTTGGCAACAGGCATAGTCTCTGACCCCCCGCTCTTTAGGGTTGGGAGTCCTCTCTGAACACCACTGTTGTCTTTTCCACCTTGCATTGGAATTGTGCATTTTCTCAGCTGGCATTTTCTCACTGCCCACCAGGCAATGAGCAATCTAGGCAGGACCTGTGCTTCCTTAATAGTCCTTGTGCTCCCACCCCACAGCACAGAAGGATGACTCAGAATATGTTGTAAGTTCTTGTGTTTGATGACATTTGTGCTGGGCCTTGAAAGATGAGTCAGAATTCAACAGGTGGGGGAGGAAAGAATAAACTCGTGCGGAGCTATTATGACTTACAGTGCCTTCATCCCTACTCCTAGCAATTCAGGATGGGAGCCACAAATCAGCCAATGAAATGAACTGCTAATGGGAGAATTTCAGGTACTTGAGGAGGCAGAGATGTGGGCTAAGTAAATTTCCCAATGCCTATCTCCATCACTGAGGTTCCTTCTGATATCTTTTCAGCATTGTATGAAAGACTGTTAGAGAAGTGATCTGTGTCCCCATGATGAGAAATGCTATCAATCCTCCATCTTAGCCTCAAATAGGTGACTCAGGTCCAGTCCTAGGCACATAGATGTTTATAAATTATTTGGGGGCAACTTCTATAAGTGAGGCAATGAGGTAAAGCCCAGAGGTCTGAGCTTTGAAGGCACAAAGGCCTAGGTCCCAGCCCAGGACCACCACTTCCCAGCAATGAGTTCCTGAGAAAATCACTTAATCTATTTGAGCCTCAGTTTCCCACATCTATAAAATAAAGGAAATAATCATAATACTTCATTTCATGGGTTCTTATAAAGGTTGAATGAGATAACATGCATATGTATGCCTACTACATAATAGATGTTCAAGAAATGTGAAATTTTGATCCTTGTGTCTGTTGTGACAATTCCAGTTTCAGAACCATAATTGTTACAAAGGTTGATTATCTATTTAGCAGAAGTCGGAGGTGCATCTGCTCCTGGATGCCGCAATGAGAGCTTGAACTAAGTATCCTGAGCTTCTTCCGATGCCATGAGTCAGTCACTTGCTATGCATCCTTGGTCAAAGCACTGCCCCTCTCTGGTCATTTCTTTATTATTAAACTGAGGGAATCAGACTAAATGACCATTCCTTCTAATCTCAAGTTTTAAGTTTCTCTGGTTATGAAGAGGTCTGTTTAGGTAGGGAAAACTTCATGTTCTCCTTCAATTGATTAAAAAGTGAAAGATAAGAGCCTGAAGGTAATTCAAAGGTTCTACCAATTCCATTTACAGCTTCTCTGGCCTTTGTTATAAACATCTACAGTGAATCAGGCCTTACATAATTATGTGCTTATTTAATCATTCCCACCACCCAATCTTCCTATTTCATAAATTTTGAAAGTGCTTTCTGGGGAAGTTAAAAAGTATGGTCAAAATTCCACAATTCATAAGTGCCAAAGTCATTGCTCTTTCCTTCAAATTACCAGGCATCTGATGGGAAAAATCAGAGATAGAATTCCCAAGATAGGCACAAAATTGTCTATGTATAATGGGCTCTCAATATATTTTTATTCAATGATTGGATAGGTGAATGAGGAGTGACTGGATGGACAAATAGCTGGATGGACGATGGATGGTAACATGGTTTGGCCTCGTCCCCACCCAAATCTCATCTTGACTTCCCACATGTTATGGGTGGGACCTGGTGGGAGGTAATTGAATACTGTGGCATGTATTTTCCCATGCTGTTCTCATGTTAGTGGGTAAGTCTCATGAAATCTGATGATTATTATAAGGGGGAGTTTTCCTGCACAAGCTCTTTCTGCCTG
Organism: Sapajus apella; assembly: GCF_009761245.1. NCBI lineage: Eukaryota > Metazoa > Chordata > Mammalia > Primates > Cebidae > Sapajus > Sapajus apella. The sequence continues at coordinate 34,390,097 of NW_022436952.1, forward strand.
CTGCCATTCATGTAAGATGTGACTTGCTCCTCCTTGCCTCCTGCCATGGTTGTGAGGCCTCCCCAGCCATGTGGAACTGTAAGTCCAATTAAACCTCTTTCTTTTGTAAATTGCCCAATCTCAGGTATGTCTTTATCAGCAGTGTGAAAACGGACTAATACAGATGGAAAGATGGATGGATGGATGGATGGATGGATGGATGGATGGATGGACGGACTGATGGAAGGGTGAATAGGTGGGTAAGTGGGTGGGTGGGAGAATGGGTGAGAGAGTGGATGAATGGCTGATTAATGGATGGATAGAAAGATGAATGAATAGATTTTGGATGTGTGGATGGGTCGGTAGGTGGATGGAAGGATGGATAGATAGGTGGATGGATGGTGGATAGATGGATAGGTAGGTGAATGGAAGGATAGATGAGTGGGTGCATGGGTGGATAGAAAGATGGGTGGATGGGTGGATGAATGGGTGGGTAGGTGGATAGAAGGATGGTTAGGAAAATGGGTAGATGGATAGATGTATGATTAATGAGAGCAGAAATGTAGTATTTTTCCTTTTTGTGTATATGCTTCAAAAAAGGCATGATCAACCAATACCAGCATCCATGGGAAACATTTAAGACATTGCTGGAAGCCCCCGGGAATGTTTCCAAGCAGGACTGTTCTAAGATGAAGCAAGTTAGGAGTCTAAGGTACAAAACTTAAGGAGGTACTCACTCTCCACAAATTTTGCTTCCCTGGGTTCCTCACTTGGCTCACCCTAGTCCCAGCCCTGTCTCTGGGATCATGTCCCTTCAGCTCTGCTCTAGTCTCTGAACCTATTCTCTCTCTGCCTCTCATCCCTTGTACACATTATTCTAACCTTGACCATTATCTCTCCTTAACCAATGTTTTCCAACCCTACCTGCACAATAGAATCACCTGAGAGGCTTTCAAAAATTACCTATATGTGGGCCCAGCCCAGCATTTTGAATCTGAAACTCTGGTGGTAAGGTCCAAGTGTCAGCAATTGCTGAAAGCACCCAATTCCAACTTGCAGCCAGGGCTGAAAGCTGATGCTCTTCCCCTTCTGATGATGACCCAGTTTTAGGCTGTTTTCTGTGGCACCATTCTCACCTGCAGTACCCTTTGTAACAGATGCTAGAGGCAGGCTTCCCTCTGCTCCCATTGGGCTCTCCCAGGGATGATTAGTGAAACATCTCTTTCCATTTTTACTTATAGCCCCATCACCCTGGGATGAAGCCAAGTCCATAGAGCCTAGGTTGGAGAATAACAATGTAAAATATAATAGTTAGCATTTATTAAAAGCTTACAATCTGCCAGAGATGTGCTAAACTCTTTATGCATGTTTCACTTAATGTCACATTAATCCTATCAAAATATTCCATATTTAATCCTCACTTTGGAAATGAGGAAAGAGGTGCATAAGGAGGTGAATAAATCTTGCCCAAGATTACATGGCTAAGTAGAAGTATTAGAGTTTGAATCTAGAAGCATGGTCGCCTGGTCCAGACCCTTCATTCCATGCTTGGTCCTTGTCACCAACATATGGTCTTAGTCAAGCTCAATGACTTGGACTCTTTGACATTATAGATGATAAGCTCTTTCTCTTGGTGTAGAATGGCATGGTGGGTCTACTCCATGGACCCCCACGTGTGACTAGTTCTATCTGAATCTTAGAATGCCATACCTTAGGTCACAAAAACTCCCTTTTAGCACATATATTCCCCTACTACATCCTCTCCACAGCCCTATGAGATAGGTTTTATTTTTCTCACTTTGCCGAGCCTAAGGGGTTATATAACTTTCCCAAGGTAGCACAACTAGTCAATGGTTGAAATGTTGACCCATAGCTCTCAGAAAGTACGTTCAAGCTTTTTCTCCTACACTGGATGAGGAAAGTTGCCATGGCTCAGGTTGTTAGAGAAGGCTGGTGGAGAGGTGAGGATTCAGCTGGGATGTGAAGACAGGGTACAGTTCAGATGTGGAGGGGAGAAGGAAGAGTGTGAGCAATGACATGGAAGTGGAACTCACTGGAGCATTAAAGCCATGGTGAATAGCACACTTTGGCTAGAACAGGTCATTTATATAGTGCCACAGTGACTCTGAGACCACAGAATGCGTTAAGTCATTAAGGTGCCTTGGGAGGGTTATTGAAAGCCAAGATCAGGAGCTTCAGCTTTGTTATGTAGGCATCGGGGAGCCATGAGCAGGAAAGCAATGTGTACAAAGAAATGTTAATAGAGTAGAAATCATCAGAATGAACTGGATAAGGGAGCAAGGAGCTGGCCAGGAGGCGAGTTTGGAAGTGGTTGCAATGGGCTGCATGAGAGGTAGGAGGCAGAGACTTGGGATGGGGGCTGGAGAAACTGAAATTGAGAAAGAGATATGAAAAATCTGGCAAAGAACAGTCTGCAGGGCTTATCTACTAATTAGCTGTGGGAATTAAAGGAGTGAGATGCATCAAAGATGACTCATTTACCATCACGCGTCTGCTGCCAGGACAGGAGCTGCCAAGGTGAACATTTACAGTTTCTCTTCTATAAAGTGTGCCATGCAGATGTGCCATATATATCCAAGCCATTATAGCCCAGGTGTCAGCTACTGTCACAGAGGCATTCTCTGACACCATTTCAACATTAGGGTGCCTTGGTTCCTGTGCAAAGACCAAACCAATGAGGCAAATTTCAAGCTCACTGTGACTTGGCCATGCGACACCATGGAAGAAGTGATGATCCTGGCAGTAGGGTGATAGGAGAGAGCGGGAGGAGGTCAGGGGAGGAGATGTATACTGACGATTAGGAAAAGGGGCTGGGTGCAGTGGCTCATGCCTGTCATCCTAGCACTTTGAGAGGCCAAAGTTGGCGAATTGCCTGAGCTCAGGAGTTCAAGACCAGCTAGGGCAACATGGCAAAACCCCATCTCTACTAAAAATACAATAAATTATCTGGGCATGGTCATGGGCACCTGTAGTCCCAGTTACTTGGGAAGCTGAGGCATAGGAATCTATTGAACTCAGGAGGTGGTGGACGTTGCAGTGGGCGGAGATCCTATCACTACACTCCAACCTGGGTAACAGAGCGAGACTGTCTCAAAAAAAAAAAAAAAAGAAAAAAAAGAAAAGAAAATAGAAATGATCTTTCAGGCAGAAAGAATATATACAAAGACATAAAGGTGTTCCACATGATAGCATTTTGAAGCCATTGGAAAAGGACAAAACAAACAGAAATAAGGCAGCCCAGGAGTAGTTTCAGGAAGATCATAAGTACAGTGGTTAAAAGCAAAAACTTTGGAATTAAAAGAACATGGATCAGTTGCAGGTTATACACAGGATATCATACAAGTCACTTTAACCTCTCTAAGCCTAGTTTTCTCATCTACAAAATGTGATTATTATTTACTGTAAATTGTTCTTGGGAGGATTAAATAAAATATAATTATAGCACTTAACATAGGACCTGGCACATATATGAGTTAGTAAATGATAGTTGGAGGCATTCATACTATCATGGATGAGTTTGTATACAATTAACATTGACATGTCAGTGAACATACCCACCAGGCACTTAGATATTGGGAGACTGGAGCACAACTTAAGGTCTTGAGAGAGGTGATCGTCAAAGCCCTGAGACCGCATAAGTCCATCAAGGACTTAGATGTCAGGAAAAGGGCAAAGGCAAAGAACTGAGTCTCTGGGACGTTGTAAAAACTTTCTGGTTAGTACAGGAAAAGACTAAGAAAAGCTGGGACCAGACCTGTGCGGTCTCATGGAAGCCAAAAGAGGTGAGAATTCAAGAAGTCAGTCATGATTGAAGGCTTGACCAAGAAGTTTCTAGGTGACCTTCGAGAGAATAATTTCTATAAAATGACCAATGCTGATCAAGCTGTGAAAGATCAGGGGAAGACAGTAGGTGGGAGATGGTAGAGCCCAGCACAGAGATGGTCATTCATCCTTGCTTGCTGAAGCGTATTGTGTTTCACTCATCACTGTCACTTCCCACAACCCTGGGAAAATGTTTTTCGTGCTCAAGCCTCATTTCCCCAAACTTATCATTATTCCTGTCCAGAAATAGTTTCCCAAGTATCTCAAGACTTTCAGGAATGTATGCCAGCCTACAGATTCACATACATGAAGACATAAAAGAATATTCTTATCAGGGCCTATTGTGATAAGTGCTTTCCAGACCTCTTCCTTGATCTTTCCTCTGCAGATATATTTAACTAATGGGCTAGGTGTCTTAGTCCTGAGTGAGTCATCATTAATTTCCTACCCAGCCTCACTTATAACAGCTACCTTCATAGTTTCTTCATGTTGTCTTTGCTCTGCTGACATAGTCGCTGAAACCCTGCCCAGCAATTTTTCACATATGATGAGATTTCCCTTTGAGCCTAGAATCTACTAGCAGAACTGGGGTGACCTCCCTGTAGTATTGATTTGTAAATCTTACTATATCCATTTTCCTCTTCTTCTAGTGCGTATCAAGATTGCTCAGTTAAATTCAGACTCAGGTGACTAGTTGCAGTCAATGAGCTGTAAACAGAAGGGATACGTTGTGCCATCTGTTTAAGTGCAGTTAAGAGTGGGAGTGAGCAGAGCGCAGTGGCTCATGTCTGTACTCCCAGCACTTTGGAAGGCTGAGTCGGGTGGATTGCTTTGAACTCAGGAGTTCGAGACCAGCCTGGGCCACACGGTGAGACCCTGTCTCTACAAAAATACAAAAATTGGTCAGGCGTGGTGGCTTGTGCCTATAATTCCAGCTATTTGGGTAGCCAAGGCATGAGAAGCACTTGAACCTGGGAGGCAGAGGTTGCAGTGGGCCGAGACTGTGCCACTGCACTCCAGCCTGGGCAAAAGGGTGAGACTCTGTCTCAAAAACAAACAAAGAGTGGGAGTAAATTTTTCATGAGCTCCTGAGCTCGGGGGTGCTGATGTGCCCACAGAGGCCATGAATTGAGATGGAGGTATTGCAAGTTAGAAGCAGCCTGGGTTGCTGAGTTACCACAGGGAGTGCAGCACCCTACCTTGGACTTTGTATGAGCAAGAAGTGAATATTTGCTGTATTAAGTCACTGAAATTGTGAGGCAGGTATTGATTACCAGAGCAGAGCCTAGGATATACTAAGAGACCCCTGGACTCACAGCACCAGTCTATGCTATGTGGTTAACTAGCCAATTGCCATGGGAGGCAGGTCTAGACCAAAATATTCCTGGAAACGCAGCCAAAGCCATCTTGGTGAATGAGTGATCACTGCTGGTAAAAGTCAGTATCCTTAAGAAGGAGGAAGGCCATCGATGAAAAAGCACATGTGAAGAACCGGGCGGAGGGTAAGCAGCCAGCCTCTGGGATGGCTGGAACCTCCACCCACCTTCATTCTCTTTGGTACGGGTATCCTTCAATCAGGTCAACTTTTCTACAAAGCTGAAAACTGTGTTGCCAGCAGCCCTGGGCCCATTCTTACATGTACTGAGTGGCTTAAAACAACAGATATTTATTTTCTCAGAGTTCTGGAAGCCAAAAGTCCAAAATTTGTATCACTAAGTTAAAGTCAAGGCATCTGCAGGGTCATACCCCCTCCAGATGCTCTGGGGAAGAATCCATCCCATGCCTCTTTCAGCTTCTGCTGGATGCTGGCATTTCTTGGCTCATGGCCCATGGCTACACCACTTCAATCTGCCTCAGTGATCACATTGCCTTGTTTTCATGTCTGTTTTTGTTTGTTTGTTTGAGATGGAGTCTCGCTCTGTTGTCCAAGCTGGAGTGCAGTAGCTTGATCTCAACTCACTGCAACCTCTGCCTCCCTGGTTCAAGCAATTCTCCTGCCTTAGCCTCCTGAGTAGCTGGGACTACAGGTGCTCACCACCACGCTCAGATAATTTGTATATTTTTAGCAGAGACAGGGTTTTACCATGTTGGCCAGGCTGGCCTCAAACTCACGTTGCCTTTTCTTCTATCTATGCTCAAAACCTCCCTCTGCCTCCCCTTTTTCTTCCTAGGTGAAAAAACCTAGGATCTCCCCTCTTAGCAAATTTCAAGTATGCAATAAAATATTGTTAACTATAGTTACATTGTTCTATGAACCTCCCTTTTGTAAGATTGCTTTCCAGGCCAGGATAATGGTCCCATCTCAAGAGCCTTAAGTTAATCACAGCTGCAGTCTTTGCCATATTAGGTGGCAATTACAGGTTCCAGAGATTATAATATGATACCTTTAGGGGTGGCAGGAAGTGGGGGTAGCACGGGCACGTGGAATTGCTCAGCCTACTACATCTGGCTAGGTGGGGGAGGGTCTGTCTCTTGCCAGAAGAACAAGGAGGAGGCTGCAGAAAGAGAAAAATGATAAAGGTCCATAACCATTTTCCTGTTGGTCCAGGACTAACTCCCTGGTTGAGGAGGAAGTCCCCTCTGCTGACTTGGACATCTGATTGGGAAAGGAGCTGAGAAACACGCATGTTAGCACTTGGCTTGTTCCACAAGGACTGGGCCACAGCTGGTCTGAATCCTTTGATGAGTGCCTTAATCTTCCTGAGCCTCAGTTTCTTCCTCTATAAAACGGGGATAGAAGAGTGCTTGTTTTCTAGCTTTGCTGTGATTTTTAAATGAAAGAATGCATGTAAATGACCAGGTGCAGTGGCTCACGCCTGTAATCCCAGCACTTTGGGAGGCTGAGGCAGATGGATCACTTGAAGTCAAGAGTTCAAGAACAGCCAGGCCATATCTACTAAAAATACAAAAATTAGCTGGGTGTGGTGGCAGGGGCCTGTAATCCCAGCTGAACTCTAAAATAGCTAAAATCCCAAAGAAACTCTGCCTCAAAAAAAAGAAAAAAAAAAAAAAAAAAAAGAGAATTCATGTAAATGCTTAGCATAGTGCCGGTCACACATGAGCCACTCAGAGGTCTTCATGGAAATGCAAAGGCCAAGGCACTGAAGAAATCAGCTTGATGTGTTGGAGGAACTAGAATAAAAGGCCCAGGAAGTCTGAGAGTCATGCAGTAAATGATGCTAAATGAGGCCAAGAGATCAGAAGGGGCTGCTCTTTCCAGGGAACCACGGACCACATTAAGGATGTTAATGGGATTGCTCTTAGGATAAAAGCCATAGAGCAGGAACGTGATGTGACCCCACAGATCACTCTTGTTCCTTGTGGGAGAACGATGTGGTATTGGGTATAAATCAGAGTCCAGGTGAGGGATGGCTGCAGCTCAGAGAGGTGGTGTTAGAGTCATTGGGGGCGAAGTGGATGGTTTCAAACTCTATTTAATAGGTAAAATCAATATGGCCTAGTGGCTAATTGGATCACAGCAGTGAGGCAGAGAGAGATAGCAAGGATCCCTCCCAGGTTTTCAACTGAGTATGCAATGGTGCCATTCAGTGGAATGAGTACTACTTGGAAAGCTTCAGGAGTGGTAAGAGGGGTGAGACATAGGGGAAGGTGAGAAATCCAGCTTTAGATGTATGAATTAGGAGGTAAATATGAGACAGACAGCCACATGGAGAAGCAAAGTGGGCACTTGGAGATACAGGTGGGTCTCAAGAGGTCAAGGGTGGAGATAGAAGTTTCTGTCATCAGCCTAGAGTTGGCTGTTGAAGCTGCATGTATTTTGGAGAGAACACATCGAGAGAAAATATAGACGGGAAAGAATTTGTTTCAGTTTGGCAAACACCTCCTTGTGCCAGGTCTGGCTACATACTAGGAATACAGAGGTGAATAAGGCATAGTGCCTTTGATCTGTTAGATAAATAAATATCACGGGATGTGTATAGTAACAGGCACCTGTGAAGGTAGAGAGAAAGGTGACTTTATCTCTGCATGGGAGCAGACACACAGGTGGAGTCTGTAAACCTTGGCCCATCACCATCACAGGAGCCCCTGGTTCACAGTGCATTATATTGTCTCCATCAAGGCTTTGCCATTCCTCCTCACAATTATCGCCTGGCCTCCAGACAGGGATTCCTCTGCCCATTCCACCCAGTCTTTGCAGACGCAAACTCTACTTTTCTTTCTGCAGTCTGTGGAATTCTCCCACACTGGAAATTTCTTTCTTCTCATCTTCCCCAGGCAATGCTCCCTGCCAAAACTCTGCAGAGTTGCAGAACTTTTGACTCCCGCAGGCCTCATCAGAAAAGTAAAACTAATGAACTTGCTGCATTACAAAGCTGTCTCCATTAGTAATGAAATCCTTTTATTACAAGGGATTAGTTTAAAACATGTTATTAAACAGATCAAAATGAGCAATAGTAATGAAAGTTGTTAAAATGCAAGGCATATGAAAGAGCAGCTTCCCCTAAAATAAGAAAAATCTGAAAGTTAGAATTGGAATGGTTTTGTGTGGGAGGAAAGAGAGAGTGATGTGTCCTGAAGATGCTGGGATGCAGGAATGGTGGCCACAGCTTTACCAGTGGGGCTCACTCAGGAGAAAGCCGGGTGCTGAAAAGAACAGCTCCTGGTGAAACCCAAAAGGAAGGACTCGGGGACTGGGGAGGGAGGCCAGAGTGCAGAGCCCAGGAAAAGCCTGGAGAGTGGGCAGCAGCCAAAGCTAGTCTATTCAGTCTTACAGCCATAGCAGAGTATCAGTGGCTAATGTATGTTGAGCGCTTGACCTGTGTTAACATGTAGCTAAGTTCTTCACTTGCATATTTTATTTAATTCTTACAACAACCTATGAGACAGGTATTGTTATCACTCCCATTTTACAGACAAGGACCCCCAGAGAGGTTAAAGTGTTGCTCAAGCTCATGCAGTTAATAAAGCAGATAAGTGGAATTTGGAGTTTGGACCCCTGTCTGTCTGACTATAGAACATGCACTCCTAATCCTTGCATTATGGAGGATGTGCTTCACATCAGAAGAGATGGTCCTGCTTTCTGGGTATTTACGATAGCATTAGGAATATGAGACCTATGGATATGAAATGGAAACAACATAGTTATCAAAGAGTGTGAGTACCAGTGAAGGGGACTTGGGCTCATGTTCTAGGAATTCAGATTGGGTTGGGCTGGCCTAGAGGACCAGGAAAAGAAGAAGCCTTACAGAAAGAACTCTATCTGAACACAGAGTGTACTGAAGGACATGTCCTTCTTCCAAGGTCAATAATCTGCTCTGGGCAGAACAGATACAGTATGGAGTGCATCTCTAGCAATGCCCACTTTTCCATTCTCACTGGACTGGGGGAGCCTAGGAAATCTCACAGTGTTAAAGTAACAGGTAAATGGATATGACTTGGAACTTTAGACTCTCAAGTGTGGGTGGCACCTGGAAGTTGATACCTCCCTCCAACAGCATAATCCCTCCCATAACACTCCTGACAAACAGTGCAAATAAAGGAGAGAGCCTAGCATCACAGGGAAGCTCATTCCCTTAGTGAACAGCACTGACTTTTTAGAACATTCTGTCTTATATAGAACAGAGATATGTCTGGCTGACACTTTTACCAATTAATTCTGTCCATTAGCCTTCCAAATCACCCTTCAATGTGACTAAATCTTGGGTATTTGGAAAGGGCAGTCATGTTCCTTCTTAAGTGCCTGTTCTACAGGGTAACATTCCCTAAGTTTCTTAGAATTGAGATGTCTCAGTATCAGGTCACTTTCCTTGGGACGTGAACCACTTTGGGACAAAGCCCTACTTAACAGGTGGGGGACAGAAGTGAGTATCCCATTCCAGTGCTGACAGACCAGAGACAAGTCTAGTGAGCCAATCTCCTCCTTCCTTCTAGAACCCCTGCTTTTAATAATGCATGCTCAGCTTCCACTCCGAAAAGCCACACCACTCTCTGGCTTGTGTCTAACTCACTCCTGAGTAAACAAGCCTTTGATGCTTTTGCTAAGCCACACCACCCCCCTCCAGTCCCTCCCTGTGCAGTTGGTAGCTGGACCCAATATTAATCCGTCCTAAATTGGTTGACCCTTTGTTCCAGCTTATTGCGATCATTTTGGATCCTGATTCTGTCATCTGACATAATCACCATCCCTGCCACTGTCTTGTCATCTGAAAATGTGATGAGCAAAGGCTCATTGTATTTGTCTGAGTCATTGACAGAAACATTGAATTTGTCAGGCCCAGAGTAGAGGCCTAGGGTGGGACCCTGGTGAGGGCTAACCTGACTCTGTCTCTAGATGTCTAGACAGTGAGATATGGAGGAATTGATCCACTTGTGTCAAACTCACAGAAGAGCAAAGTTTGAGTCAAAAGGTCAATTTACTGTTGATATGGAGATGAGTTTCTGCCACAAATCCTACAATTGCCAGTCACTTCATGACAATTTGCTGTGTATCCATTTCTTGTCATCAACAACCTGAGAAGTACCTTCCACTCCCAGGAGGTAGGGGCTGAACATGCTGTTTTCAAATTAAAAAGAAATCACTCTGTTTAAGGGATATTTCCATGAAGACAAGACATGGTTTCCCCTCCAAGATATAGGCACTCTGGCACAAAGGCCATTCCAACATGGCCTCACCCTCAAGCCGTTCATGGTCTAATGAAAGAAAAAGGTATATAATTATTATGTTTTGAAATCCACGTAATAAGTACTCTAAGAGAGGGGTATCCAAATTGCTAGAGGACACAACATAGGAGGTACTAACTCTACTGAAGGGATTTTAAAAACTTTTCGCAGAAAAACTGACATTTGAGGTGGGTCTTAAGAGGGAATGAGAGGTTTTTTGTTTTTATTTTTTTCTTGGTTTTTTGTTTGTTCATTTGTTTTTTCTATTCCCTGAACTCATTCTGTGGGCAGGGAATGAGTTTTCTAGGTGAAAAAAGGAGAAAGATCTTGTAGGCACAGGGAACTGCAGACCTGAAAACATGGCAGGTCTGGGAAACAGTAAGAAAATTGGGAGTATGGAGTAAGTAAGTAGAAAACGAGGCTAGAAAATTCATTTGTCCTCATTTGCTACAACACTTACCAAGCTCCTAACATGTACTGAGTATTTTGTTTACCACTGGTGTATGAATGGATGAAGATGATGCAGTCCCTGCCTCAGAGAACTTACTAGTTATGAGATCTGCACAAGCCCCTTAGCCCTCTCTGAACCTCAATATCCTCCTCTGTGAAACAGGGATAGTCAAGCTCATGTTATAGGGGATTGAATAAGCTGTTTGTGGCATGTGCAGCACAGTTCCTGACATGTAATAGGTCTGCAGGGCAAACCCATGATAGGCACCTTCTTATTTTCCTTACGTGACTTCACATAGTGTGGGTCCAAAGCTTCATGGGTCCATCATTTGTGTTTGTAGCATCAGAGATACTGTTTTGGGGCACCCTCCTGCTGTAAAGAAGGCCATTTTGGGGTCTGGAGACACATGTTTCACCAGCCTTCTCATAGAGAGGCCTCCCACCCTGCCCATAGTGCAGTGTCTCTGGAAAAGAACAAATTTGGTCTAAAATTTAAGCATTGTCGATGCTTCTTTTCAACTGAAAAGAAGGTTCACATTTTTAATCTGTGCGAGTTTGCATCCTGTTTTGGGTCTGAGCTCTGCATGGCCCAGATTCCTGCCCTAAGTTCAGATGAACTCTGAAAGGTATTGGAACAGGAATTAGGCGCACTCACTGAGAATATTTCTCTCCTCTGGAGTCCTGGGAGGAAGTCAAGTGCAGAGACAGGGCCCAATGTCTGGCAGAGCAGGTGGCCCACAACAATGTGCGCACAATATAAGCCTTCAGCATCAGGAAGATCCAACGAGGGACTAACATGGGGTCCTAAAACAAAGAACTGAGGGGCACTGAGCATCCACCATGTAGCAATTAAATATGTATTACTAAGCATTTCTGAGTTCTTATGTATCAGAAACAGTACCAGTGTGTATCCCTCACTATGGTTCATCTTCACAGTAGCCCTCGAAACTGAGTACAGTTTCTGTTTCTGCAAAGGAATCCAAGATTCAGAGAATTTTATGGAACTTGCTATAGGCCATTCAGCTAGTAATGGAAGAGGTGGGATTTGAGCCTGGGCCTGACTTTGCTGTGACCTATGCTTTAACATCCTTTATGATCATAGGAATAGCTGCCATATTTTGAGCACCTACCCTGTGTCAGGTGCTATGAGCAGTCCTTTCTATACTTTTTCTCGTTTTCTCCTCCGAATGAATTTCCCAAGTGGGTGTTATCATCACTAGCCACACCTCACAACGAGAGTTTCAGTGTCCACTCTGGGACACATACTGGAGGCAGAAGAGTTGAGTTGGAACTATCTGACTCCAGGGCCAGCTTTTCCCTATCCTCCTGGATGAGGGCAGTCAGGCAGATGCTGCCAGAAGCCCAGTCCAGCAGGTCATATGAAGGAGGCCTGTGGCTGGGCTGGACCTGCTGGGCATGAAAGCAGCTGGTTCCAGCTGTGAGAGGCAGAGGCGGCAGCACCTGGCCCAAGAAGGTTCCTCCCTCCCATGCTCTTGGTGTCTCAGCCCAGGATGGGTGTGACCCAGCCTTCTCCAAACAAGTCAGGTTTTCCTCTGCATTATTTAAAAAAAAGAGAGAGAGAGAGAGTGTGTGTGTGTTCCTGCCATGGCATTTCCAGTACTTAACATGACTAGCTTTGGTTTCAGAGCAAATAAATCCTCTCTGAACAACATTCATGCCTGCTGGAGATAGAATAAGGGTTCTTCAGTTTGTTCTCTATGGACAAAGCAAGCACAGCCACCCTCCAAGTGTTACAAGCTCCTACCGGGAAAAGCCACTGTTCTTCTTCTGGCCCAAACCTTGCCATCTCGAAGCGTAAGCAGGTATTCCAGCTCTACTTTAAAATATAAATCTCTCCAAGTGCCTATCTTTGGTCCATTTTTTTCCCACTGGGGCAATTCTGGGCAAGTGTGCAGAGAGTGCACAGTAAGCAGTGTAGTCTGGGGAATGTTAGCCACCCAGGTGGCACTCCTTTAATTCACACAGAGGGACTGAATCTTTCAGAGGCCAAAGGAGCATCAGGGCTGCCAATCTGCGGAAAAGCAGCAATTAGGAGGCACTTGAGAAGGACCCTCCACCTCTTTAAAATGCAGACCCATACTCAGGCCTCCTGCAGTTCAAGGGCTCTTTGGGGAATGTTTGCATCCTTGATGAGGGACAAAGGAACCAGCCTCACAGCCCATGACTGTGCTGTCCAAGGCAGCAAAGGGATCAACCCCAGAAAACCTGATGACCACTTTCCAGTGACAGCTTGGCCTAGACCCTGAAGAGAAGAATATAGATTCTGGATGAGAAACATCAGGACACAGATGGTTCTCTGTCGTGGGCAGTTGTGTGATGGGAGCCCATCACTCCCTGGTCTCCCTGACCTTGTTATTTTTTCTCCTGCATAAGATGAAGATAACACTTGATAACTCAAAGATGGAATTTAAATAGCATGCATAGAGAGTGCCTAGCATACAGTAGGCACTTAATCAATGTTTAGGCCTCATCATCATTATCATCATCATGTACATGCTGAGTAAATGCAACCATTTCTTTTCTTTTCTTGTCTTTCTTATGTCTGTCACCCAGGCTGGAGTGCAGTGGCGCAATATCACCTCACTGCAACCTTCACCTTCCTGGTTCAAGCGATTCTCTTACCTCAGCCTCCCAAGTAGCTGGGATTACAGGTATATGCCACCATGCCTGGATAATTTTTGTATTTTTAGTAGAGACAGGGTTTCACTATGTTGGCCAGGGTAGTCTCCAACTCCTGACTTCAAGTGATCTGCCCGCCTCAGCCTCCCAAAGTGTTAGGATTACAGACATGAGCCACTGTGCCTGGCTATTGCAACCAATTCTTAACAAATTCCTACTGTGGACCTACTCTGTGCAAGACACTCAATTCCTACTACGTGCCAGACACTGAAGTCAGGTTTAAATGATAATGAAAGATATGTATGTGGAATAGAGTGAGCTTGGTTTGTTCTCTTTAAGACCCATCGAAGTGTGTAACGGAAGCCCTCAGAAAGGTACTGGGGCATCCATGGGAATTCTCACCCCCTTAAAAGGTCCCAGGAACTAGGAGTCCTACTGAATCTGGATATGTGGGAGGCCAGTTGTGTATGAAGTGCTTAGAACCAAACAGCTTTCTGATTTCTGACAAAGAAGGAAATCACTTATGAAGTATGCCCCAGGAATTATGTTGAGTGCTTTCCTTGCTGAGCTTATCTGAACTTCACAACTGCCAGAGCGTAAGATATTATCAGTCCCCTTTTACGGATGAGAAAAACAAGGCTTAGGAGGAGTAAATAACTTGTTCAGTCTCTGACACAGCAAGTAAGTGACAGAGCTTGCATTTGAAGGCAGGGCTACCCCATGTCACCTCCTCAAACCATCACCACCCATGACAACCACCAACTATGTGTCCTTTTCTCTGTTCCAGTCACCAGCTGCATGCTTTACATAAGTTATCCCATTTAATGCTCTAATAACCCTCAAATGCTAATGTCTGTGGACAATTTTTAGTTAGAAAGTATGTTTCATGTATATTGGCTGTCATTTAATCATGATACTAACCCTGGGAAGTGGTTGGGAAAATAAGACCCAGAGAGGTTAGGTCACTTGCCCAAAGTCACTCACAAGGATTTCTACCTCCAAATCCCAAGTTCATTCTGCTATGCCAGATTCCAAATGCCTTCCTCCATTCCTGTTCCTGTCCAGATCCAAAGAAGGTCGGCTCCATTTCTCTGATGGACAACATGAAAGCCTAAGACCTGAAGCCGTGGCACAGCCACCATGAAGTAGAAACATCCACTGATAGGAAGAATCCCCACCACCGAACATTTTTCTGAGGCTTGCTACCTTCCTGCCAGTTCACTTCCAATCACTGGCAACTTAAAAATCACCTCTCACCAAGAGCCTGCTCCATAATCCAGTTTGTTACACATTTTGTCGGGTTGACCACCCTGCTTCTTGAGGCAGTTCTGCTCACATGCTGGAGGAATCAGAGAGTGTCAAGGGGCAAAGCATGAACCAACCCAGAATGGAGTCATCAGGAAGGACAGGTGAGGCAGAGGGAAGGCCCTGCAGGGACAGCCCACTTCCCTGGGCCAGCAGACAAACCCATCATTCATGGCAGGGCCTGCAGCTACCAGCCTTCTGAACCAGCTGAGGCAGCCTCTGGGATTTAGACTCCAGATGCTCCCTCTCTCTAGGAATTCACTAAATATCAGAGAGACACTAAATATCCCTGCCTTTCAAGCAAAGCTGGTGGCCACAATGTTTAGCTAGCAGAAAAGGCAGTAAAGGAGCACCTATAGAACATTCATATGTGTCATACACGTGATCACAAAAATCTCTGATGAAGCTATCGTTCAAAATTTAGAAAGAGAGAAGGAAACTGAGACACTGGAAAAAGTGACATGCTCAAGGTCACGCAGCTATAAATGGACTTGAGTCCCAGATCTCCTGGCTCCAGAGCCTCTATTGCATGCATAGAACAGAAGAGTGCTATCCAGTCCCACCTTGTGCCTACCAGGGGGCGTCTGCTCAACAGTCATGGTGAGAGGGGACCTGTGGTTCAGGGCAACCCATGCGGCTGATGAGCTGGTATTGCTCAGTGGCCCTATGGAGCCCCACTCTGTCCTATTTTCATAGTTTGAGAAAATAACATGCAGTGATCCCTGGATTCTTTCATATTCTTGCATGGAGGTCCAGAGAGGGACAATGACTTGAGCAGAGCAATAGCATCCGAACTGGCTGAGTCCACAGTCAACAATAGGAGATGAAGGTCAGAGGAGCCAGGGGTTGAGAAGACTTATAAAAAGTCTTCACAGAGAAAGAATTTTTTGAGCTAAGCCTGGAAGAATGGTGTGATGTCATTTAGATTGCAGAATGCATGGAAAAGGGCTAGAGACCAGGAGGAGAAAAGAAAACAGACCAATTGCAGAAGATGAGAATTCGATCGGGGAAATCACAAGCACTCCTCTTTGCCTGGAGGGTAAGGCAGAGAGAAGGGACAGTACAAGGTGATTGCAGTTGGGTCAAAGCCATTGTGAAATTGTACAGAAAAGGCTGGCAATGAGAAGCCAGTGAGAGCTAGGTTTAGAAGAGAGAAATTCTCAAGAAGCCATTACAGCCATTTCAAAAAGTCTTTAGTTTGTAAAAGGTATTCTCCAGCTGTATTTATCTAAATAAAGAACTTTCTAGCCAGGCACAGTGGCTCATGCCTGTAATCCCAGCACTTTGGGAGGCCAAGGCAGGTGGATCACTTGAGGTCAGGAGTTCAAGACCAGCCTGGCCAACATGGTGAAACCCCATCCCCACTAAAAATACAAAAATTTCCTGGATATGGTGGCAAGCGTGTGTAGTTCTAGCTACTCGGGAGGCTGAGGCAGGAGAATCGCTTGAATCCAGGAGACGAAGCCTGCAGTGAGCTGACATCAAGCCATTGCACTACTCCAGCCTAGGTTACAGAGCGAGCGTCTGTCTCTCCCCACCACCTCAAAAAAAAGAACTTTCTATCCTAGCAGATCTGAACTTGAAACCCAACTTCCCTTCTTAAAGATTACAGGGAATGAATGAATGACTTCGCCACTTTGATCCTTAATTTCTTCGGCTACTTGGCACTTTGAGTTACTCAGGACAAAACTTGGAATTCATCTTTGGCTCCTGTCCTTTTTGATACCTTGCTGCTACCTCCATTAGTAAACAGCTCTACCCTCAAAAATATTTCCAGACTTTGACTACTTCTCCCCACCTCCACTGCATCCACAGGGTTCAAGCCACTGTAACCTTCAATTTCAGAGCCTCCTAACTGGTCTCTCTGCTTCTTCCCTTGCAACCCCTGTAGTCAGTCCACTCTTAACACAGCAGCCAGAACGATCCTTTTAAAACACAAGCCATATCCTGGCACATATCTGCTTACTGCCTTTTAATGGTCTGCCAGCAACTTCATAATGAAAAATAAAGTCTTTACAAAGGCCTGCAGGACTCTTCATGGCCTGTCCTTGCACCTCCCTGACCTCTTCTCCTGCCACCCTCCCCCTCGCTCTTTGCCCCAGCCACACTGCCTATCTATTCTTGAACATGCTGGGCACGGCTTACCTGAGAGCCCATCATGTGCTATTTCCTATGCTGGAAGATTCTTCCTTCAGAGAGCCGCGTGGCTCACTTCCTTGTTTCTTTCAGGTCTCTGCTCAAATGTCACCTCATCAGCAGGGCTTTATCTGAGCAACCTTGATAAAAGAGCAAACACCCCCACACAATGCTCTCTGCCTCCTTAACCTGCCTTATTTTCAATGTAGCACTTATCATCCTCTGACTTACTATGTATTTACTATGTAATGAACAAATGATTAATAATTCTGGCTCAGGATTACCTCAGGAGCATTTTACAAACTCCGATTTCTTTAAAAAACAGATTCTTTGGCTCAGTAGAGACCTAGTGAGGCAGAATCTCTGATGGTCCCAACCTCCCTGGGCTTCCGTTTCCTTGCCTGTAAAATAGTGGTTATTCTCCAGAACTCTCATGGCTGTGGTTCACAGTAAACATCATCTCTCTATAAAGGAGGTTAGTGCTTTGTCAAGCAAATAGAAGTTGCTTAAACATTCAGACACTCCTCCTCCATCAGTAAAAGATAGACTCGGGGTCCCGTGGGTGTCGAGTGGGAACAAGGAGGCAAGGACCCTGTTCTCTGGACTCCTGGTCTGGGCTCAATAACCTCACGCTCACACTTTCTCTGTCTACTGAGAGAACTTTTGGGTTCTTCCTGCCCACTACACAGACTAGATCAATTTACTGAGACCACAGTATCACACTAAAGAAACAGTTTAATTGACATAAGGCCGGCCGTGTAGGAGAGGGAGTTATTACTCAAATTAGTCTCCCCCAAATCTCAGAGCTTAGGGTTTTTACGGACAATTTGGTGAGTAGAGGGGCTGGGAAATAAGTGCTGCTGGTTGGTTGTGGATGAAATCACAGGGGTGTAGAGAACAGTCCTCGTGCACTGAGTCCACTGCGTGGGGGTGCCATGGGACCAGCTGAGTCAGGAGTTTCCGGTCTGGATGAGGTCAGACAGTTGCCAGAATGTAAGTCTAAAGAGTCTCAAAAAACCAATCTGGTCAGGTGTAGTGGCTCACACCTGTTATCCCAGCACATTGGGAGGCTGAGGCAGGCGGGATCACCCGAGTTCAGGAGTTCAAGACCAGCCTGGCCAACATGGTGAAACCCTGTCTCTATTAAGAATACAAAAATTAGCTGGCATGGTAATGTGCACCTGTAATCAGAGCTACTCAGGAAGCTGAGACAGGTGAATCGCTTGAACCCAGGAGGCGGTAGTTGCAGTGAGCTGAGATCATGCCACTGCACTGCAGCCTGGGTGACAAAAGTGAAACTCCATCTCAAAAAAAAAAAAAAAAAGAATGGCAGGGAGTGGTGACTCATGCCTGTAATCCCAGCACTTTGGGAGGCCGAGGTAAGCAGATCACCTGAGGTCAGGAGACCAGCCTGGCCAACATGGCAAAACCCCAGGTCTACTAAAAATATGAAAGTTAGCTGGGCATGGTGGTGGGCGTCTGCAATCCCAGCTACTTGGGAAGCTGAGGCAGGGAATGTTGCTTGAACCCAAGAAGCAGAGGTTGCAGTGAGCCAAGATCACACCACTGTACTCCAGCCTGGGCGACAGAGCAAAACTCCATCTAAAAAAAAAAAAAAAAAGACCAATCTTATAACATCTTTTATAATAGTGATGTTATCTACAGGATAACATCTTTTATAATAGTCATGTTATCTACAGGAGCAATTGGAGAAGTCACAAATCTAGTGACCTCTGACCACGTGACTCCTGAGCAATAAGAGATTACAGAAACTGCACCTACATCTAGCAGGGTTCAGGTCACTGTCACAATCCTAATGTTGTAGTCTCTCGTTAGTTTTCACAAAATCAGTTTCAGCCCTTGAACAGGGAGGAGAATAGTTTTAGGAAGTGGCTATTATCATCATTGTTTAAAAGTTAAACTGTAAACTAAATTCCTCCCAAAGTTAGCTTGGCCCATGCCCAGGAATGACCAAGGACAGCTTGGAGGTCAGAAGCAAGATGGAAATAGCTATGTCAGATTTCTCTTAGTTTCATAATTTTGCAAACATGGTTTCAGAACTCCCTGTCCCCACGTAGCATCTGAAATATTATTCCTCTGCATTTCTGACCAGGCCGATTACATGCCCCACGGTACCCATTTCAAATAAGTGCCATAGGATCTAGGGACATGTTATCCTTTCTCCTGGGTTCTCTTCTTGGCATAGAATAGATTTACTCACAGTATGCCTTAGCTCTGCCTTAAAAGTTTCAAAGCCATTCCCTTTCTGCTGATCCTAAGTCCCCACCCCTGCCCAAAGCATCAGAACCCCAGGGGCATCACTGATGGAAATGCTCCCAGGCCCTAACCCAAATTAGATGTCAGGTCAGAGAAAAGTACAGAGAAAGAAAAGAAAACTCTCCTGCAACAGGCAACAGATCCCCTCCTGCCTCCTGGGCCTGGTCAAGCCTGTCCTTCCACTGCTGAAACCACGATGAGGGGCATCCACCCTCAGCCAGGTTGGACCTCCCATCCTGGGGTGCAGACAGTGCATGGAAGCCCTGTCACATCTGTATCACCACTGGGAACTGTTGCCTCCCAGGGAGCTGTGGGCTGCCCAGATCCCAACGGCCAGCAGTTCCAAAGGGGTGGGACTGTGGCTGGGGACTCAGGAAGAGAGCATGAGAGGCCAGGGTGTGGGAGGTGGGAGAGTAACATTACAGAGCCCAAAGGGCCCAGGTGGAGACCAAGGCAAGGTCCAAATAAGGTCCTGGCAGCAAAGTAGGAAGAAGATGCTGAGAAGGGCAGTGGTCCCAGAAGGTCACCTGCAGAGGGTGGCCACCATCCCCTCACCCATGAAGTTGGCTTCATGCCTCTAAACCCTTTCTTACCTGCTTTGTCTCATTCCCCTAGGCCCCAGGGGATAGGCAGGGCTTTGATCCTATGTCCCAGGTGAGGAAATCCAGGCTACCCACAGAGGTGGTGGCTCAAGGACAGTGCAGCTCCCCCCGATCTTGCATTTTTGCTGCCAGCAGAACCAGAAGCCCCACTGTATTTCTGTGCTAACTCCGGCTACCTATCACTCCTCCTTAACACCTGTATGCCTTTTGATTGCATAAAGGCAGCCTGATCCCCCTGAGAGCCCAGCCCTGCTGCAGTTCTTAAAAACATGGATACTCCCAGCAGTAAGTATTTGAGCAGGCTTAGCCCCTCTCCCATTTCATCTCCAGCTTCAGGAGAGGCAGAGGGGGTCTGGGGGAGTTCTTCCTAAGAGTATTATTCCTAGTTGGGTTTCTCTGGGGCTTGAGCCTTCACACTCAGTGATGTGACCACCCTCGCTACCTCCCCAGCTCACCTCCACCTGGAAAGATGTGGTGGTCTTCTTCCACATACCCCTCTCTTCACCGTCTGCTCCTATGCCCCGCACAGACAAACACATACAGTGGCTTTAACTTTCTCTTTTCACTTTCCAAATCATTTTAGAGGCTCTGGAGCCAATCTTCTGAGAGCCCTAAAGAACAATCTCTAAGGATTAGAGTCCCAATAGACCTCACTCCCACAAAGAGGAAGCACACACTGCTTTGAAATTTGCTTTTCTCTATCATTTGTTTTCATCCTCTCCCTGTTTAAAAAAAAAAAAAAAAAGGATCCTAAAGTATATTTATAGTTTGCCAATGCTTTTCAGATGACTTGAATTCCTCCACTGGCCCTGATGAGCACCAGGATGCCCATCCTGCAGGTGAAGGGAAGGTAAATAAGACTACACCATGCAGATGAGTAAGTGGCAGTCAAGATCTGAAAACCAAGCCTCAATGAGGAAAGGAAGGTTTTAGAAAGATTCCCATCAAGCCTCAAAAAGCTCAACTATTTGTTGTTGTAGTTTTTCAGTGGTTTCCTGGGCAATTATGGTGTGACCTCTCCACATGAGCCTCTTGCTTTCAGCACACAAGAGGCTTTGTGCTCACGCAAGCACACGTGTGTCAGAGGTATTTGAACTAGAGTGACTCCATCTTGAATGAGGGCTAGGAAAAATGAGGCTGGGACGTGCTGGGCTACATTCCCAGGAGGTTAGCTCTTCCTAGTCTCCAGATGTTTACAGTTAAGGGAACAGATTGATAACATTTACTAAACAGACCCAGACTCAGGAATGTCCTGATATCTCACTACCTTGAGAACAGAAGCATTCATAATTTTGCTTTAAAGGCAATATCAATTCTTGAAAAATATAGTAATAAAGGAAATAAATCCTTTATCACAAACCCTTGTGATGCAGCAGAGCACACCTCTCCATGATTTTTTTGTTATCCAGTATATAAAGAAGCATTGTACCTAGAGTGGGAGCGTTCCTCCTCTTACATTCATGAATGCCCTACGCTGTCTAGGGAGTAACTATTCTTTCACCACTTTATTTTCTTAATAAACTTGGTTTCGCTTTGCACTGTGGACTTGCCCCGAATTCTTTCTTGCACGAGATCCAAGAACTTGGGGTCTGGATGGGGACCCCTTTCCGGTAATACCTGCGCATGTGCAGAGCCAGGAACTTGCCCAAGTGGCAGGCTCATAAATGGCAGGGCTGAGAGTATTTTCCAAGTCCTGCTTTTCTACTGTACTTTGCTGTGCTAGAGAAAATCCTAGTGGGAATCAACTAGTTTCTGGAGATGATTTTCCAACGCTAATCAAATAATTTGCATGGTACTGTGTGAGCTTTCATCCAGCTGGGAGGCGTGGAATTCCTCACACCCCTCCCTCCACACTGCTTCCAGAGACGGCCAGGATCTTTGAGCAACATACCTTGCTTTGGTTTTGATTGCTAAAGAACCAGACCCTTCCCCTCCAGCCTTTGCTTGCCGGAGAGCTGTCCTTAATGAAGGCGTTGAACTTGCATTTACATTTCCCCTTATGTTGATTCTCCATAGTCAGAATCCACATGTTGTAGGTTAATTTGTCAGAAAGCAGAGCGTGGCCTGCATGCCCAGCTGCTCATTCCCAGTACTGCCAGGTTGCCCATTTGTTGGGGGAATGTGGAGGGTAGTGTTCTTAGATTAGAAAACTCATTTATGGAGCATTATAAGGAGAACATGCTGAAATTCTTCTGCTCACTCCAATTCAGGTAGTTTGTCCAGGATAGACTTGCCTGCACTGTGGGCTCAGATTTTTGCTCCCTGTAGGTTGCAGGAACTGAGCCTCCCATCAGCCTGTCCCTAAGGTGGCTGTCCTGGGGGATGCTGCCTGGCCTCCCTTATGCCATCAGAGGGCACTGGAAATAGTCCTTTTCTCAGCAGCATCATTGGTGGCATACTTTCTGGCCCTGCATGCCCCCAGGGTCTCAGTCTCAGGAATCCAGACCTCTTTGGGAGACAGTGCTACAGAAATCTGATTAATTTAGTTGGAGTATGGCTCATGGGATTAAAAGTAAGAGAATTTGGGGACAAGCAGCTACACTTCCATGGTACCTAAACACCCCATTGTGTTCCTTACATTAAGACTATGCTCTCAAGATGGATCACAGAAGAGGCATAAGTCAGTAACAGCAACAGCAGCAATAGTAATCATGCTTTCATGAAAAGAATACTAGCCATGTGCTCTCGGGTGAGTTACATAGTCTCCCTGCCCCTCCGTTTCCTTCTTTGTAACATGGGGTAATCATTCCGACCTTGCAGGAGTGTTACAAGGAATAAGTAACATGACACCAGCAGAGTGCCCAGTACCCAGCATGGCAGGTGCTACGCTTTCAATTGAAGTGTCTTCCTGTGCATCATGCCATGTTATCCTCACAGCAGTCCTGGGAAGAGGCAAGGCAGGCTGGAATTATTCCCATTTACAAAAAGGGAAAGGAAGCCTCAAAAAGTAAAGTGACTGGTCTGCAGTCACACAGCAAGTAAGGGAAAAGCAAGGACTTGACATTGTCTAATTGCTACCTCTGGGCTCTTTCCAATTAGGTGACTCAGGCTCATAAATCGCCTTCTCAAGGCTTCCAGCTCATTCTCAAAGTGGATTCAGGTGCTAGAAAAATACTCTGCTTTTAACTCTTACTGGCTCTCCGTGTATCAGAGTCTGCTATTCTTGGGGATGTAGGGTCTATGGCAGGTTCTTGGTGACCCTCCTGGAAACTCTCTCAGCAATTTTAGATCTTTGGTTGGGACACTCACTGCCCCTTGATATTTTAGTTTTCTGGGATCCTTTTGCATTTGCTCCCATTGTTTTACTCACCACCAAGGACAATCTTCATGGGGAAGCAGAGGGCCTTTATCATGTTCACCTTCATCTTGCTTTCTCCATCCTGAAGAATAGGAAGGTTACAGAGTTGTGTCTGGAGGGTTTATGTCTGAGTAAATGCCACCTGAGAAGCAAGGTTTCCCATAAGGACATTGCCTTCCCCAGCCATCCAGCACCTGGTTACCCATGTCCCTCTCCAGGGCCTCCCTGTGGGAAGTTTGTGGCATGGCAGAGGGTCCTGAGCTGAGGTGGGTGAAAGGAGGGCAGAGGAAGAAAGCCAGCAGAAGCAGTACAACCTCCATCATCGGGGAGGAAAGAGAAAAGATGGTGGCCAAGGAAGCAACATCCAAATAAGGGGCAAGATGAAGCCTTAAATGCAGGAGGAATCAAGAGGGGAAAAGTGCCGAGGGTCAGGGATAACATGGAAAGTAGAAAGTGGTGGAGATTAAGTCACACAACTCAGTACCACTGTTGGAAAAATGCTCTCCTTGTTTGTTGTGATTATCTAATGCTGCATAAGAAATTTCCGCAAAATCTAGTGGTTTAAGACAACCGTTTATTAAGCTCATGAACTGTTTGGGTCAGGAATTCAAATAGGACTCCACAGGAAAGACTTTTATCTGATCCTTGAATTCTGGGTCCTCACCTGGAAACCTCCAGGGCTTGGGACTGGAATGATCTGAAGTTTTATCCATTGGTGGTTAAGGCTGGGAAAACTCCAGCAACAAACTCCAAGGCATATCTTTCTGTCTCCATGTGGCCTTTCTATGCCACCTCTCCAACATGGCAGCTTTAGGGTAGCCGAACTTCTTATATGTCAGCTCCCAAGGTGCATGCTGACACCAGGTGGAGACCATTTCACTTTTTATGACCTAGATTCAGAAGTCATACAGTGCCCTTCCACTGTGCCCCACTGATCAATGCTGTTCCAGTGGTCTACCGGGTTCAAAAAGAGAGAATATAGATTTAACTTCTTGATGGAGGACTGTCATACCACACTTTAAGAACATGTGGAATGGGATACATATCCATGGATACATCTTGGAAAACATAATCTACCATCTTGTCCAACTTCTTCTCTCAATGGTACTATCTCATGCTACTATGGTCAGTTTGGAAGTATAAAGGCATAAATATTGGGCCTCCCCTCCAAAGAAAGTAAGCTTCAGAAGAGAATACCCAAGCTTGGACAAAGGAGGTGCTTGGCGTAATCTTTTAGAGAAAAATAAAGCAAGTTCCAGGGGCCTCGTTATGATGGATAAGAGCTCTGCACTCTTCTGTCTCAGCTAGGTTCTTGTTTTCTTTTGTGGTCGTTACTAACAATGGTGGCAGTCTTATCTTTATCAATTGCCCTGAGTTTTTACTGAAGATTTTTCTAAAAACCAAGCCTGGCCGGGCGTGGTGGCTCACGCTTATAATCCCAGCACCTTGGGAGGCCGAGGCAGGTGGATAATGAGGTCAGGAGATCGAGACCATCCTGGTCAACATGGTGAAACCCTGTCTCTACTAAAAAAAAAAAAAATACAAAAATTAGCTGGGCATGGTGGCGTGCACCTGTAGTCCCAGCTACTCAGGAGGCTGAGGCAGGAGAATTGCTTGAACTCAGGAGGCGGAGGTTGCGGTGAGCCAAGATCGCACCATTGC
The DNA here is from genome assembly GCF_009761245.1 of Sapajus apella. Classification (NCBI taxonomy): domain Eukaryota; kingdom Metazoa; phylum Chordata; class Mammalia; order Primates; family Cebidae; genus Sapajus; species Sapajus apella. Next base: position 34,414,910 of record NW_022436952.1, read on the forward strand.
ACTTCAGCCTGGGTAACAAGAGCGAAACTCCATCTCAAAAAAAAGAAAAAACAAAAACCAAGCCTAAGTTTGTGATGCTGAGAAGAACAAAAGGAAAGCTCTGATTTTACTCACAACAGAACCAGAGACAAGAAAGAGTGGGTACACCTGACAACAGGCATGAAGGGACGCAGCTGTCAGAGTAAGCTCCCAGTGGGGAGGCCGACTCTGAGCAGCAAAGATGCAGTTGCCCCTCCCTCCCTTGGCAACTTTCTCTGGAGAGCTTGTCTTAGCTGTGGAGCATCTTGTATCTTTCTTCAGTGAGATTCTTTTACGGAGAGAAGCAGTGGAAAGATCAAAGTGGGAGGACCTCAAGGGAGAGGGGAAACGCCAGAGGGTTAGCGCCACCCGCCCTTGAGCAATTGTCTTCCTTACACCAGAGTTCCTCAAGGGAGTTCGTGGAGTTTAGTGCTTTGTATGTTACTCACGTTCACTCTCTGCACCTCTTCTAGGCCTGCCCTATACACTCACCTCTGAGCCTCTAGCTCCCTCCCAGCTAAATCCACCTCCTGAAGAATCCATTTCCTAACAGAGTTCCCTGAAGGAAATGCCACTGGAAGCACCAGCAGGAAGGAACAGAGTCACAAAGAAACAGCTAAAGTTCACTCTTTACGCTTCACTACCATGCAAAGATGCTAATTCAGCAGAGCCTGGTACATCCCCTTTGTCTGGCTGAATTCTAGTTATTCCACAGCACCTAGCACACAGACCATGTATAATTTTTGCAAAGCTTTATAAGCAAGAGGAATGCTTAGTCTATGAAACACTGAAAGTGAACCCATTTGCCACCTAACAAAGCATATGCTCATTGCAGACATTTATTATTATTTTTCATTAACAGGGTGTACAAGGTTCTCAAAGACTTAGAGCCCAATTCGAGTTTTGTCCAATGCTGACAGAAATACTATAATTGTACTTCGATGGTTATATTTCCTTTTTAAAAAAATTATGCAGTTATTCACTAAAATAAAAAATAAAATAAAGTTTAAAAAACCACCATTGACTATTGCACTGTGCTATGCCCTGAAGATGCAGAGATAAGACTCTCTGCATCTCAAGGAACAAATGTTCTTTGAGAAAGCAATTAATATTGGGAAAGCAATTAAATAAAGAAATATTTTAGTGAGGGTTATAAGAGAGAACACTGCTAGTGATGGGAGAATAAGAATGGATCTTTGATCTAGATTTGAGGGAGGAGGTATCACCAGGAAGGAGGTGACAGCTGAGCTGAGTTTTGAGTCAGGAATAGGAGCTGTCCAGGAGAATATGAGGAGAGAAGAGGAAGGCAGTGCATGTGCAGGCACCAAGGCATGGGAAAGTAGAGTCCCTCCAAGGAGCTGAGAGTATCCAGAGAGAGTGGGGGGAAGGGAGTATAAGAGGAAGGAGATGAGGCTGGAGAGAAAGAGAATGAGGAACTTTTAATGCTGTCCCCAAGAGTTTGATGTTTCTCCAGAATTACACGCCATAAAACTACCTTAAAACTTGAGTCAGTGAACAGACAGTTACCAAGATCATCTCTAAGAATAAATGACGATGAAGTTGACCTTGTGCCAGTCAAGAGCAGGGCTCCACTGCTGGCCTTTGGTCCCTGCTTATAGGATCATGGGAGGGTCAGTGAGCCAGAAGCAGAAGCAGCCTCTGCTCTTACAGCAGCTTTGCCAACCTAGTCACTGGCCCTGACCCCAGGCACCATCTGGCTGTTCCAATCTGCCTTAGTTTACCAATCTGAACTGGATCTGTGGTATCTCTCAACTCCTTCCTGCTCAACTGGACAGTTATTTGGGGCCCCTGTGGGCAAGTCCTACTTTGCCAATGTCCATGTTCCCAAGATTCAGCTATAATTAAACTTTAAATAAATAAGATTTTTTTTCTTCCCATTCTGACCTCAGCTACTACACTTGCTATCTGCTGACTGATGATTGGATATCTGGGAATTATGGTAAATGAAAGAAAAATGTGATAAAGTAAGGTGTTTTTTAAAAATCATCAGCCTGTTTTTATATAGCTAATGGCCAGGAAGAAAAAGTGACATCCCCAGGAATAAAGACTAGTTTAAGGGTCTTCTGACACTCAAGCCAGGGAACATTTTATGGATCACCTCTTTTGTAAAGGAATTGACAGGTTGACAAACACAGTGAGTAGCAGGTACTTACGACTTAAACTTGGAATTAATTTTAGACAACTCCCTAAAACTTGATAATGAATGAATCTTCTAAAGTGAGATTTGTCCAGCCATTCAGCAAGCATTACCTGAGTACCTCCTACATGTCTGACTCTATGGGAAACACTAGGGAACCGAAGAAAAACAAGACCCAGTTCTTACCTGAGGAGCCTGCCTCCTGGTGAAAGAGACAGATAACAAAAATGATACTTATGTAGCATGAAGAGAGCTCTAACAGGGATAAGTACCAGGTGCCGTGGGAGCACAGAGGAAGATCTAAGAGTGTCAGGAAAATACCCAAGCTGGATCTTGAAGAGTGAATGGGAATTATGACAAGTGGAGCAAAAAGGGGGTGAGGTGGACAAAGGCAGAGGGTTCTGTATGTATGGAGTTGGAGACATCCAAGCATACTTAGGAAACATTGTGGTCACACGGAAGCAGAGGAGTAATGATAAAGGACTCTGGCATAATGCTGTGTTCAGGAAAGGCCTCATATCCATGCTAAAGAGCGTGATGCTAACCCTGAAGGCCCATGGGTGGGTTTTAAGCAAGAAAAGGAGGATGGCCTGGCCAGATGTGGGTTTCAGGAAGTTGAACCTAGACCCTTGACTGGTGAGTTGGTCTGGAAGCAGGGAAACTTATTAGGAGGGCTATGCAGTACTCTGACACTGTAATGAAAAGGTTTTCATAGCTAAGCTATTGGTTAGCTCCTGGAAACTGCCATGACTTCTCTAAAGACATTGTATTAATCCATTCTCACATTGCTGAAAAGAACTACCTGAGACTGGGTAATTTATTTTAAAAAAAGAGGTTTAATTGGCTCATGGTTCCACAGGCTGTGCTGGAAGCATGACTAGGGATGCCTCAGGAAACTCACAATCATGGTGGAAGGCAAAGAGGAAGCAAGCACATCCTCACATGGCCAGAAGGAGAGAGAGGGAAGGGGGACGTGCTACACACTTTTAAACCACCAGATCTCGTGAGAACTCAGTCGCTATCACGAGAACAGCAAGGGGGAAATCCACCCCCATGAGCCAATCACCTCTTACCAGGTCCCTTCCCCAACACTAGGGATTACAATTCAACATGAGATTTGGATGGCAATGCAGAGCTTAACCATATCAGACACCAAAAAAAATTAGTGGAATCAGAAGTTGGTTTGTAAATCCCATTTTGACCCATTTTTGAGTCTTCAGAAAGGCAGCATCATTTCTGTAAACGGTGTGGAGAATCATCAATCATAAATTCCCGTTCAGAATGAGAAACTGTGGCCCAGAAAAGGCAAGCGCCTTGGCCGAGGTCACTTGGTTATGGTAACTTGCCTCTAAGTGGTGTTTCTGCCTAGCCCCAGAGAAGCAAGAAGGTACCGCAGAAAGAGCAGTGGACTGTGAGTTTCAGTTCTGACCCTTCTCCTTATTCACAGGGTGTCTTTGAACACATCATTGTGCCTCTCTAAGCCTCAGTTTCCCCACACATCAAACAAGAGCATCAGGCCAGAAAGATCTCTGCGATCACTTCCAGCTCTGAAACATGACGTGTCCATTATGCAGTGAGGAAGAAGACTAGCAATCAAAGCAGCTTTCCAGACTGTCGCCAGAGGCTGGCTGCAGGTGGTGCTCAAAGCCCAGGTGGCTGCTCCAGGAAAGGGTGAGAGGAGGGAAGGAGTGGCATTAACATTCCCCCAATGTGCCCGGAAGCTCAGAGGGTCCAGATGGGAAGCAAACAAGCAAACCCTCTGACGTGCGTGGAGCCATAGATCACCTTAGAGAGCAGCCGCCACTGCTCCCCTGTTGCCGTGGCAACTTTTCTCTGGATTCTCCTCATTTCCCAACATTCAGCCCCCAGAGCAGGGCCCAACTGACCTATGAATGGGGACCAGAAAGAGTAGGGTGGGTGGTAAATGAACATGCGCACTGGCATTCAGTGGCAGAGGCCACACAGCTCGGAATGCAGGGCTAGGACCGTGACCCAGGTGTGTCCAGCTGCTGTTATTCTTCCTGTGCTAACACTGCCTCACAGACAAAGCCTGGAAAGAGGTGGGAGCAGAGAGGAGGATTTTTTACATTATGAGTCACCCCAGTTTTATAAAATTTCAGTTTTTTTCTAACATTCCTTTGTAGCAACCAATGGAACAGTTACTGCCTCTTCCTCCACCTTGAACTTGCCGTGTGAGCTTGGCCAGGTCACTTAACCTTTCTAAGCCATGCTTTTCTAAAGTGTAAAATGGAGCCAATAATTTAATTCGGAGAGGCTGGGTATGGGCTCTCTCCTGCTCTTCCCCCTGCCCCAAGGCTCTGTGGGTGAGTCCATTGAGACATTTGAAGAGTCTCTGCTTGGAAAATGGCAAAGTCTTTTCAAATATAAAGCTTTACTAGTGACCTCTTTTCCTCCACTGCCTCATTATGGGTGCAATTAAGAGCTGATTTTCTGGGCATTTCTTCCTTTACAGAAAAAAAAGTGCTGCTGGGTCCCATCTATTAGGCAACTGCCGATTTTAAATCAAGAGGAAACAGAAGCAAAATTTCTCTGAAATTATCAAAGTCATTAAGAGGATTTTTCTTATCAGACTTCCATTTGCACACAGATATGGTTTTAGGAAGACATCTATTTGTGTAAGATGGGCAATTCCAAAGCTGATATATCACCCCCTTGGGATAGAATCAAACCATTTCCTCCATGTCTGCCTCCCTCCCCTCCACTACTTATTCAGTAGATGCACAACAATTCCTGCCCTTGTGATTGTATTACAAATACATTTGAAGAGCACCTGTTTTGTGTCAGGCACTGTTCTAGGTCCTAGGGATTTCATGAAAAAACAAGGTTCCTGCCCTAGAGGGCCACAAGGGTCAGCGGAGACAGAGCAGAAGTCAGGGCTCTCCTATCCTTTATCTTTTCACCGTTCCAACAACCCTGTGAGAAAGATGTCACCACCATTTCAGATCAGAGGCACTGACACTCCCCAGTTAAATGTCCTCTTACCCCCAAGGTCTCTGCTTTGACCCAGTTTAAACTCCTGGCCTCTGCTCCAGGCTATGTTCCCCAACATGACCCAGAGCTTGCTCTGCAGACCTGACCTTCCTGGTTTCAGACTGGCAGCACCCAGGCGCCCCTCCAGCTCTTTACTTGTCTTCCTCTCTTGCACTGACTGCATTACAGTGTTCCCAGATATTTGCCCATCAAGAATTGCTGTCCCCAAACCCTTCTTAACCACAGGGCTCTGGCATTTATAGATAGGCTTCAAGGAGTTTGAGAACCCTAAAATTTCATGCAAAATCTTAGTCAAATGGAAAGAAGTACATTTTGAGGGGAGAGAGGCTACGTGGTTCATCAGCTTCTCCAAGAGATCTAGAGCCCATGTAAAGTTGGGAATTATCCACAGTGTTTCCCCTAGTTGTTCTTATTTCCTCTTGCTTCCCCGCAGAGCCTGGCACCCAGCCAATCTATGTAGGAGGACAGGATGGAAGAAGAGATGAGTGTCCACCACTCCCAACTAGCTCTTCTACCCGAGGTATAACACACAGCAGAAACTAGTACCAACCCCTAAATTTTTCTCTTAATGAAATTCGTCTGAAAAAGGAAAAGACAAAAAAGTCATTGGAGAGACCATAAAACCAAGCGAAGGCCAAGGAGGAGACAAGACTCAAGTAGATACAGACCCACTGGAGACGCCAGCTACACGGAGGAAAGATGAAGTGGCAGAAGTTAGACGGGAAGGAACATTATTACGTTAGCAAGGGCAGGAACTGTTCCATATGTCTTACTTTGTGAATCACCAAGTGCAGAGTCACTGGGGTGATGGAAAGGATGGTGGAGTCCTGGCATCTAGGCTAAATTCTGCTGCCCATCATCAGTAGGACCTTCGGCAAGACTCTCCAAACCTCAGTTGCTTTACTACAAAATGGGCATATCACCTGGCCCTGCTTCCTTGGCTGTATCATAAAGCTTCAATAGCATGCTGCATATTATGACAACAGGCAGGGCAGTTGCCACCAACACAGGTCATACTGAGTGATGCCAACATTTAAAAACCAGACTTCCAGAAGTTAGTTGTTGTTAGTATTTCCTACTTCTGTGTACCAATGGAGCTAACCAGAGGTTGCAGGTGCATAAAGCTGTTCAGTTATTACTCTCCCAAACACAGAGGTGGAACTTTGCTGCAAGCTCCACCTCTCACGGTGAGGACCACTTTGCATAGGCCCCTTCTCCTCACCCTGCCTCAATTGGTTCTCAGTGCTCTCCAAGACATTTGGGTGTCCTTTATACCATTTCTCTTCCTCTCCGCCATCCCACATGAACTCCCATGTGGGCATCCCATTTGTTCCCTGAGCCCAGTTCTCATAATGTCATGGTTCATCTTAATGGGAACAGCACATCGTTATTCCTCCTTAGACATTTCATTTATCCTCCATTCAAGGTTGGGACCTCCTTATCTACATGCTCCTCCCAACCTTTTTTAGATTTTTGCAACCGTGAGTGAGCCCAAAAGACTGAAGACCAACAAGGGTTCCAGGTCTCCTTACACAGGCAGAAACTCATATTAGAGATCTGAAAGCACTCCGAGCTCTGTAAAGTGGTCTGCAAACCCAGGGCAGGCTCGCTGTTCTTTTGATGAGTTTGGGAACAATGCTGAGATTAAGGGAAGTTTTGCAGTGGGAGGTCCCTGCTGCAGCTGAGCGGGTTAAAAGCAAGGGAATTCCTCTTTCCTCCCATCCCTAGGAGACTAGTTCTGGTTAGGGCTCCATGTGGCCACAAGTGAAAAATATATTTATACTCTAGAGAAACAAGCAGCCATAGATCATCTATATGGGAGGCAGTTTCCGTTTTCATTTCAACCACACAAAATGGGGCCCAACCAATGAACCGGTGTGAGAAAGAGATCAACGCAGAATTGTGAAATGGCCAAGGCTAAAACTTCCATTTAATAAAACCTGAAAAATAAAAGCCCTAAGAGCCGGTAACTGCCTGGTGTTTTGAAAATAGAAATTGCATATTAAAAGATTAGAAAAATATACAAAGAAAGAGCTTAGGATCTTTCGTCCAGAGGCAGGGAGGAAGTGGGCTGCAGGCAGAGGCAAAAGGTGTCCTGAGAGAAGCTGGAGCCCATTAGGGAGACAGTTGTATATGTTGTCATTCATTTCACAGACATTGCTGAGCCCCTGCTATAGGCAAGGTAAGCACTGGCTCTCCTAACAAGGCAGGTCCAGTTTCACCATCATTCCCTATGGCACTGCTTGCAAACATTCAGTCATTCAAATTCTGCCTTCACTACGGTGGCCGTTCTTGCAAGCTGGTTGTTCTATTATTTATTCAACCATTTATTTTAAATTGACTTTCTTTTTAAATGTAAATACCAGCATGCGCCTTATCCATGAAATCACAAGTTTGAAGTGCTGGCTATATTTTCTTTAGTACATATTAAAATAAATACATAATAATAGATCCGTGCTCGTCTGAGTTAAAGCTATCTAAAGTCAGCTTGTCTACTATCAGTGACACATGTACTCCATACTAGGAAATGCTCCTGGATAGGGGGTGTATTGGGTAGGAGTAAGTTCAGCTTTATGTAACAGAAAACCCCAAATAACTGGCTTAAACAAGAGAAAAATTTATTTTTATAGAATACAGAAGAAGTCTGGAGACAAGCAAACCAAAGACTGCTTTATGGCTTCTTCAGGCTTGACAGAGACGCTGACTCCCATGGAATTCAGTTCCACCATTACAGCATGTGCTTCCATTCTCAAAGTCTCTTTATAGCCCAAGATGGCTGCTGGAGCATCACCCATCACAGCTGTATTCTGGGAGGCAACAGCAAGGCAAGGGAAGGCAAAAAGGTGCCCTACCTTCTTAAGTCAGTGCCCTTTAAGGAACTTTGCTACAAGTTCCCCCAAATGACTCCTCTTATTTCTTTTGGCTAGAGCTTTTAGATGGCTGGCGATACCTAGCTTTAGGGGAGAAGTTTTTGGTGCAAAGATGATAATTAAGTTCTAGGTACCTCTTGAGCTCTTGAGCCCTGAGCATTCCCACTTGGCCTCACTGCTTGTCTGATCTTTTGCTCTGGTTCTGCTAATGACTTTTAGCTGCTTCTACAGAACTGGAGCTTGGCCCTGAACCCCTGACCAAGTAGGTGGTGGTGGCCTCATGCCGTGGCTTCATGTTCAATTGACTCTTTCTTCTAAGATAGAATCCTTCTTTAGGAATTCATTTCACTGACTTGGATATACCTCCTTGACCTAAAATCTAGACCCTACCCGATACTGAGAATCAGTGCCACCTGGAGGCCCCTTCCAGTTTACCTACATTTCAACCGTAGGCCTGACTTCTCAGAGATTAATTTGTGTTTGGCTCGTATGGGAGTTAGCTGTGTCCCCTTGGCCTGCCCATTAGCAACTTTTCAACTTGCTCTGGTTGGTTCACCTGTTACCCTCCTCCCTATAGCTTGCTGGGGGGCCAAGGCCACGATGTTCAAACATATCTGGATTAGCTCTCCCAGCTGTAGTCTCGGGGGCTCCGAACCTTCCTCCTCTTCCGTTGTTGCTGGAAGAGAAAGGGAGGGCAAAGAGGCACCCACCTTCTTAAATCAGCGCTATTTAAGGAACTTTTCTACAAGTTCCGACATGATTTCTCTTGTTTCTTTTGCCTAGAACTTTGTAGATGACTGGCTATACCTAGTTTTAAGGGAGGTGTTGTCTTATGGGATATTTTTGGCTCTTCTACTGGTTCATGTCGTTGTATGTTAACAGAAAGAAAACACAAAGAGGTTTCTAACTCCCTGCAGTTGCTTTGAGTTCAGCCTTTACTATTTTCCATTACTATAAAATGAAGGATTCTCAATAGGGGTTGTTGTCTCCTAGCATGAACCTTTCTGTGAATGCCTTCTACAAAAGTCCCTGTGCATTAATATGTGACACTGTTATACGGTAATTAGAGATTAGTGATTGTTTAGTCTCTTATTTAATAATGAGTTTAATCGTAATGGGAAAAGCATAATTGCCAAGCTTATGTATTGCTCACTCATCATGTTCCCTTTTACAACTCAATGCCCAGCACTTTGAGAACATCCAATAAATGTCCACTACAAAAATGAACACATGAATGAATGAATGAATGGTATATTTGTTCTCTCATGTCCTTGTCACAAGGGATTCTAAATCTATAGGTCATTATGTCATTGCTACACATTCCTATGTATCAGGAGACATTTTACTTAGTAAAATTTTAGGATCTAGAACATGGATCAGCAAACTTTTTCTGTAAAGGGGCAGGTAGTAAATATTTTAGACCCCACAGACCATATCATCTCTGTCTCAACGATTCCTCTGCCATCAGAGTGAAAAAGCAGCCAAAGCATATACAAACAAATGAACATGGCTGTAGTCCAGTAAAACTCTTTACATGTCAGGAAATACAATTCTCCTTTTGATTTTTTTTTTTTAACCAAAACCCATTCTTAGCTCACAGGCTGTACAAAAACAAGTGGTGAGCCACGTTTGGCTGTGGGCCATAGTGTGCCAACCCAAGATCCAGGATATGTAATTGTCAAACTTTAGTCTGCAGAACAACTACCTGGGATGCTTGTTAAAATATAGCTTGCCAGATTCTGCAGCCAAGGATTTCACTTCAGTAGGGATGGGGTGAAGCTTGGGCATCTAAATTTTTAGAAAGCAAGTGATTCTGATGCAAGTCATCCTGAGATCATACTTCAAGAAACTAATCATATTAACTACAGCAAGTTAGGCCACCATAGCAAATAGACGCCAGAATCTAGGAGGCTTAACACAATGGAAGATTATTATATAGAGTTCTAGGTAGTCATTCCACTCACAGATGGCTCTCCTCCACATACATACTCAGGGCTCCAGGTTCTCACAAGTTCCAAAGTCACCCTGGAAGTTGACATTCCATCAAGTAGCAGGAGTAGCACACGTGGGAGGTTTATATGGACCAGGCCTGGAAGAAGAACTCATTACTCCCACTTAATCCAAAGGAGAGAGATTGGTGACATGGCCTTACCCAACTAGAGAGAGGGCAGGAAACGTGGTCTATCTGGGTGCCCAGGGAGAAGTTAAGCATATAGATTTGGGTGCCGAGCTGGTGGTCCCAACTGCCCTGAGCTCAAGGAAATGGCTAACTGCCAAAGGTCTACTGAAGCAAATTTAAGTCTGGTCAGTTGTTGCAATGGGTAACAGAAGGCTTACCAACTCTAAGTCATTGGAACCTGGGCTTCAGCTTCCTGATATGAAAAATAGGAATAACACCTGTCCTTCTTCTCTCCCTCACTAAATTGTGAAGCTCAACTGTATCCCTGTGCATATGTGAATGATGGGGAATTCAGATCTGATGGTGAGGTCTGGGAGAGACTTCCTGAGGAAGCTAGGGATTAGATGGTGCCTCAGTTTACTCCAGAGGGTGGTTCTCAAAGTGCAGTTCCCAGATCACTGGCTGGTCTCCACAATAATTACAATCTTCTGAAGTAAACCCCCTGGAGGAACTGTTAAGGCAGAGGTTGGTGGGCTCTACCTTAGAATTTCAGATTCAGTTGGTCTAGGCTGGGGTCTAACAAGTTCCCATCAGCACTGCTAGGGAATCTGTTAGAAAAGCAAACTCTTAGGACCCAGTCCAGACCAACTGAATCTGAAATTCTGGAGGTAGAGCCCAGCAACCTCTGCTTTAACAATTTCTCCAGGGGATTCTGATGCTCGATGAAGTTTGAGAACCTCTGTTCTAGACTGTCCCTAACCCCTAAGCTATTCCCTATTGGAAGATGAGGAAAGAAGTCTCGCTTCCCATCTCCCAGAGGCTGGGACATTCTGGAGATGCCTTGCTCTGTGACAGTCTTCATGCAGCAGTGGCAATGAGCAACAGACACACATCCCCAGCATCCCCTTGGATCCCTGAGCTGCATCAAGCCCTTGATTGCAGTGCTGAAGAATAATAGCTCATTTTCCAAAGACCTAATTACATAATGAGGCCTTCATGATCCCTGGGACTGTGGCATTTCATCCAAATTGTGCAGCCAGGTGTTGGCCCTGAGTGCCCTGGGTTGGGGGCCTCATTTGAATACTATCAAGACAAGAGGTTAACGTGCTCCATGTTAAAAGTGCTGTCTGTAGTGGTGGCCTTTCTAGTTCCCCTTCCTGCTCCATCCAGGTGGCACGTAAGGATGGTAATTATGGTGAAGACCAGCCAGTGAGCCTAGGAATGCAGATTGCACCCACATCATCAGGGAGGGGTGTGCTTGTGTTTCTGGTCCAATGTCGGCCCAGCATGAGTGCCTTTTCTCTAGCATAGCATCAGAATCTGGAGGTGGTTCAGGGGTGGGAAACTCCTGGGACATAGATCTGAAACCTGGACCCTCTGCTAACCAACTGGGAGAGCTTCTTTTCACCCTGAATTTTCTTGAGTTCTTTTTTTTTTTTTTTTTTGGGGACGGAGCTTTGCTCTTGTTACCCAGGCTGGAGTGCAATGGCGCGATCTCGGCTCACCGCAACCTCCGCCTCCTGGGTTCAGGCAATTCTCCTGCCTCAGCCTCCTGAGTAGCTGGGATTACAGGCACGCGCCACCATGCCCAGCTAATTTTTTGCATTTTTAGTAGAGACGGGGTTTCACCGTGCTGACCAGGATGGTCTCGATCTCTTGACCTCGTGATCCACCCGCCTCGGCCTCCCAAAGTGCTGGGATTACAGGCTTGAGCCACCGCGCCCGGCCCTCTTGAGTTCTATCTGGAAAAAATGGAATGACAATCCATGCCTTTTAGGGCTGTCCTGAAGGCTTAATAGAAAAGAATTTATTAAAGTGGCTGGCCCAGCACTTTCTGTAATCAGGCCAGGGCTCACACAGGGGTTAGCCTCATCACTCACCTCTACCTTACCCCTACTCTTCACACCTGCCATGGTGAATCAGTGATGACATGGAATTCTCTGACCGTTAAACATGCTGTTTCTCCGACTGAAATACTCTTCACACTTACCCCCTAGTCCTAGTGTCTCCTACTCATTTTTTAGGCCTCATCTTGGAAGTCACTTCCTCCAGGAAGCCTTCCCTGACTACTAACCCTAGCCCTAGGTCTAGGTTACTTTACCGTTTCTGGGATCCCCTTTCACCCCAGTCATTCCTACTTCAGTACTGCTCATACTGTCCCAATTCCCCTTACACTGTAAGCTCTGAGCAAATGAGAAACTTTGCCCTTGTTCAAAGCCGTAACCCCATTGCCTGGTAATTAGTAGGTATGCAAAAAATGTTGAAAGAAAGAATGAATAGTAGGTGCACAGTAAATGTTGAATGAATAAATGGATCTTGCCAGGGCTCAGGCTATGATTGGGATAAAGTCAATCCAATTCAACAAACATTTGTGAAACTTCTACTATTTATCAAGAGTTGTTATGGGAACAGAGGAAACCAAGATAGATAAAATATGCTCCTTACAATCAAGTAATTTACAATCTTAAAAACTGTGCATTTAGGAAATGCAAAAGAGAGGAAGAAATCTGGGTCTTTATATACCCCCATACCAAATCCTGCCCCAGAAGGCAGTATGCAATGGAAACCTAGGCACTGCTTTACTGTCTTATGCTCAGATGGGCTTTGACCCCCAAGCTGCTTCTCTGAATCTGTTTTTCACATTCCTCTACATGGGCTTCATTGCTTTTTTTTTTTTTTTTTTTTTTTCTGTCACCCAAGCTGGAGTACAGTGGCACGATCTTGGCTCACTGAAACCTCCACTTCCAGGTTCAAGTGATTCTCCTGCGTCACCCTCCCAAGTGGATGGGACTACAGTCATGTGCCACCACCCCCAGCTAATTTTTGTATTTTTAGTAGAGATGGGTTTCACCATGTTGGTCAGGCTAGTCTCAAACTCCTGACCTCAGGTGATCCGCATTGCTTTTTTTAAATCTGTCACCAATTAGGACTCTGGAGATACACATACCCACACATACACACATGGACACAAACAAGTTTCTGTTTCTACTTGCAGCTCCTGCCCACAGACTGCTCCCAGTCTGTTAAGGGCAGCCCATGAATGTCAGCACCCATTCAGCAGATGTGTAGTGGGTGCCTGCTCTCTGCTGGACATGGAAATAGGTACACAAGGTGAACATGTGCAGGTACAGAGGCAGAGAGAAGAGAGCAATGGTAAATAAAGGAGGCTGACAAACTGGGATAAATGCTGAGTGTATAAACAGGGGAGCTGCCACAGGAGTGGAAATCAGGAGAAGAAGTATGTTGAGTTGAGACTGGAAGGATAAGTAGGGACCTATCAGATCCCTGGGAAAGCTGAAGAAAGAATGTTCCCAGTAGAGGAACAGCCTGGGCCCAGGCTGGAGTGGGAAGGAACCCAGAGCACTTAGAAGGGTCACACTGCTGAAGAGCAGAGAGCAAGGGGGAGGCCACAGGGGCAGGACTGGAGGGGAAGCTGGCAGAATAGACCTGGCTGACGGTTTAGGCCTTTATCCCAAGAGCAGTGGGAAGTCACTGAGGGATTTTGTGAAGGACAGCTGGGTCACATTTGCAGTTATATTTCATTATGGCTGCCATGGAGGTGAGAAGGCCAGTTAGGAAGCTGTTGCTCTGGTCCAGGTGAGAGATGCGGGATTTCCTCCATGGGACTGATCGTGGGGATGAAGAGCATGAGGAGGAATGGATTTAAAGACCATCATGAACCAGCACTGGGAGAGATCTTGAGGAGACCCATGTGATATGGTTTGCCTCTGTGTCCCCACCAAAATGTCACCTTGAATCGTGATAATCCCCACATGTTCTGGGACAGACCCAGTGGGGGGGTAACTGAATCATGGGGGCAGGTCTTTCCCATGATGCGCTCATGAAAGTGAATAAGTCTTACCAAATCTGGTGGTTTTATAAAGGTCAGTTCCCCTGTATATGCCCTCTAGCCTGCTGCCATGTAAGACAAGACTTTGCTCCTCCTTCACCTTCCAACGTGACTGTGAGGCCTCCCCAGCCATGTGGAACTGTGAGTCCATTAAACCTATTTCCTTTATAAATTACTCAGTCTTAGGTATGTCTTTATTCACAGCATGAGAATGGGCTAATACACTCTGATACACATGGCAAGTACGGCCTTGACGGAGACCCTGGGCTTGGTCAGAGCAGCCCTGAGGAACATGTATTTAAAGATCAATTAATTGACTGAATCACTCTAACACCCAAAGAGCTAAGGATGGTAAAAGAAGTTCAAAGACCTATGGGACTCCTAGGAAGAAGAGGCCACTCCTGGATTCAGAATAGGAAGAGGAAAAAGTGACATTTGGCTGGGCCTTAAGGAATAAATAAGGTAAGGCTAGGCATGGTGGCTCACACCTGTAATCCCAAAACTTTGGGAGTCTGAGGTAGGAGGATCGCTTGACCTTAGGAGTTTGAGACCAGTCCTGGCAACATAATGAGACCCTGTTTCTACAAAATTAAATATATATATATATTAGCCAAGTGCAGTGGCATATACCTGTAGTTTCAGCTATTTGGGAGGCTGAGGTGGGAGGACTGCTTGAATCCAGGAGATCAAGGGTACAGTGGGCAGTGATTGCACCACTGCACTTCAGCCTGGGTGACAGAGTGAGACCCTATCTCAAAAACAAACAGAAAAGAATAGATAGAGACTTATGAGATGGGTAGGGGTCAAGGAGCAAAAGTTCCCACCATGGCAATGGGCATGTTCAGAATCATTTGATCCTGAACATGATTATGAAAGGGTGAATGGGGCAGTTGGCTTAAGGAAAAAGCACTTTAAGGGAAACAGCTACTGGTTTGGTAGATCTGGAATGGAAAGGGTCTTAAATGCCAAGTTAAAGAGACTGAATGTTATAGATTTGGGGAGCCATTCAATCACAATACAGTTATTAAACCTGAATTTCGCACAAGTATTGTACTGGGCTCTGGGAACGCAAAGTCGGGATCCTTAAGGAGCTCAGAATCCAGTGAAGAGGCAGATGTGTAAATGTTATTGGTGCATCTCTAGTGAAACAGTGGGTACAGATATTAGCTCTGAGGTGGGGTATTGTGAAGAGTGAGGCTTGATCTGAACTTTGAAGAATGAGGGAGGGTTCACCATACAGACCACGGGAGAGAAAAGATAAGGGGCAGGAGAAGAGAAGGGAAGGAAGGGAAACAGGGAGAGAAATTCTAAGAGCAGGAAGAGAAACTGCACAGGATGGAGCCTGAGAGACAGCAGGTGAGCTGTGAGGACCTGCCGAGCATTGAGGTGCAGGCACCTTGCACACTGAAAATGCAAGGGAGGTGCGGAGAACAGCAAGGAAGGCGGCAGGAGTCAGGCATGGAGAGCATTGCAGGTTTCCTCCAGTCCTGCAAAGTTCCCTCTGGACATGGTTGGGAGGGTGGTGTGGAGAATCCAGGGGCAAGACTCTATTGTAAGGTTTTGAGCCATAGAGTTCAATGGATGGTAACTGAAATAAAGACAGATAGGGTCAGATGGGCTTTTGAGATCATCTCCTCGAAAGCTTCCCATGTTATAGAAGCAGGGAGAGCCATGTTAGTCAGCCCAGGCCTCATCATTAGTGAGAGGTGCAGGCAGGAGGTAAGAAGGACCTTCTATGTAGAGGATGGTGGCCTTGCGGGGGTAACGGGCTGGCAGCAAGGGCATCTTGTGGAGGAGGCTCACTGGGCACTTCTGAGATTTCTGGACTATTGTGCCTGAGGAGAGAACAGGGCTAGTCACCAAGATGGGTGACCTAGAAGGAGTAGGAAACAGTGTGAGTTCAGTCTGGGCATGCTGATTTTGAGGTCCTTGCAAGATATCCAGGTAAATCAAGATTCGGAGGGAGGAAGGTGGAGATTTTAGCTACAGGAAGAGACTGAGGAGCCGTCCTCAGAAGGGTGGCATTGTAGCTGTGGGAGTGGAGGTGCTAACCCAGGGGGTGAGAAGGGAAGAGATGAAGACACAGACAAAACTCTCAAAAGGAGGACCCTCTTGGAGGCTGAGGAGCAGACATCAGACAGGCGGGGAGTCCTGAACATGCAGAAGGAAGAAGACAGCTGAAAACCTGAGCTGTTGTTAGAATAGCCGCTGCTCATACAGTCTTGGCTGGGGGGTGGCAGGGCCAGATCCAAGACGTTCCGACTCCCCCATCATTGTCCCCCAGCAACCCTTGCCACATCTACATTTCTCTTCCTTCCCTGTTCTGAGTGCAAGGATAAAGAAAACCTTCATGAAAGCTGTAAAATGTGCAAGGATCATAAACACAGGGTGCTAATCTTCCCACAGCTTTAACTTCCCCTGGAAATTTTCTGGGAGACATAAAGTTGCATTACGAATGCATTTCGACAGGCACCGCAATCAAGCATTTCATAGTCATGAGAACAGCTTGGAGGTAGCCTAAATTCAGTGTGTGTGCGCGTGCTGCAAGGCAGGGATTCACTTTGAGGAAGTATCCCATGGAGGAGAGTGCGCAGTGGGCTCTGTACCTGGGGGGCATGTAAATAGGGGCACACACGGCTGATGAGAGAAGATGGGAAATCATTAGACCCATGGGGAAACAGCTCAACCTGGGAGCTAATGTTTCCTGAATGGCTTAATGTGGCGGCGTAAGAAGGGATGCATGTCTGACCTCTTGTCCATCCATTCGCAGTGAGGCTGCTCATGGTGCTTAGACCTGAGACTTCCAACACCCAGTCAGCCTCCAAACAGAAAGGGGACTCTTGGAAGTGGGGAGAGGCAGTCAGAGAGGAGGAGGAGAGGAAGGCGCCCAAATACCACTGAATCCTTTAGACTCATCCTGTGATTTAGGTCTTAGTATTATCTTCATTTTCCTGTCTTAAATACTGAGGCTTAAAGAATTCAAGTACCTTGTCAAGTCACACGTTTGGTAAGCAATTCGAGGACTTTCTGACACTGAAGGCTATACTCTTTTGAACACTGCAAGGTAAGTAGATGGTCCTTATGCTAAGAACATCGAGGAGGAAAAGAATTAGCTGATGCACCCTGAGAGGTAAGACGGGACAGAGATGGAACACAAAAGGAAACAAGGAAATGCTGTGGAGTCCCAAAATACTAGAATAGAAAGAGATCATATCTTCTGGAGATCCTTCTAAGGAAAGAGAGATTCTGGGATTTTTTTTCCCCATTTATTTATTTTATTGCATTTTAGGTTTGGGGGCACATGTGAAGAACATGCAAAATTGTTGCATAGGTACACACGTGGCAGTGTGATTTGCTGCCTTCCTCCCCATCACCCACATCTGGCATTTCTCCCCTTGCTATCTCTCCCCAGCTCCCCACCCCCCACCGTCCCTCCCCTATTTCCCCCCAACTGACCCGAGTGTGTAGTGCTCCCCTCCCTGTGTCCATGTGTTCTCATTGTTCAACACCCGCCTATGAGTGAGAACATGCGGTGTTTGATCTTCTGCTCTTCTGTCAGTTTGCTGAGAATGATGGTTTCCAGGTGCATCCATGTCCCTACACAGGACCCAAACTCATCGTTTTTGATGGCTGCATAATAGGT
This sequence comes from Sapajus apella, assembly GCF_009761245.1. Classification (NCBI taxonomy): domain Eukaryota; kingdom Metazoa; phylum Chordata; class Mammalia; order Primates; family Cebidae; genus Sapajus; species Sapajus apella. The sequence continues at coordinate 34,432,580 of NW_022436952.1, forward strand.
GCTATCTCCTATGAATGGGTTTCTTTTTTCTTTCCTTTTTTTTTTTGCAACAAGAAGCTATAAGATCTTCAGAGTCTTAATTTTTCTGTGACTCATAGAAGGTTAGGGGTTGCTGAGGTCCTGAGATGTATAAAGAAGTTAGAGATTAAATATTTCTTTCTTCGTTTCTTTCTTTTGAGACAGTCTCGCTCTGTTGCCCAGACTGGAGTGCCATGGTGCCATCTTGGCTCACTGCAACCTCTGCTTCCCAGGTTCAGGCCATTCTCCTGCCTCTGCCTCCCAAGCAGCTGGGACTACAGGCATGCACCATGACACCTAGCTAATTTTTATATTTTTAGTAGAGACAGGGTTTCGTCATGTTGGCCAGGCTGGTCTCAAACTCCTGACCTCAGGTGATTTGCCCACCCCAGCCCCCTGAAGTGCTGGGATTACAAGAGTGAGCCAACATGCCCAGCCAATGATTAAGTAAATTAAGTGATTCAGAAAAGCTCTAAAATGCTGTAGGATCATAAACACAGAGTTCTAGCCTTGAGGCTGCTATTTGCCCCTTGCCAGCTCAGCAGAGAGGCAAGAAATAGTCCCAGCCTGCATGAGCTTACGTCTGGGCAGCCAGACATAGAAACATACCACACTGACCCAAGAAGACATGTAATTAGGAAATTAATATATGTTTGGGGCACTGCACCTCAATCATATGGATGATAAAAAGGAGCAGATAGAACCCGAGAAGACTCAATAGGGAAGGTGGGTCTCCACCGTCTGTGAAGAATGGATAAGATACGGGCAAACTGTCAGCCCAGTCTTTCTTGGAACACTACCATCCCACAAGGAAGATTGAGAGTTTTCACCACTAAATAGAATAAAAGAAGTTCCAATTCCCAGAACACATTAGCTTAATGAATAGATACTTTCTCTATATTAAGGCTTTTTTTTTTTTCGTAAATTGTTCTTTAACTTTGAGAGCCTGCTACCACTTGTCTACTAGTCAGTGCTGGAAGTGACACAGAGAATGAAACAAGTGGGAATAAATGCTAATGGGAAACCAGGAATGTGTTTTCTTCAAAATATTTTATGTGTCATTATTTTCCTTTTGAGTTGTAGAGACTTGCGTACATATAATACAGCTGTATTTCCTGCTAGAAAAATCGTTTCTGGTATGAGTGATGGAATTAAATATGTCAATATTTCACGGCATTTCACAAAGCAGACTGAAGCTTCCAGGCGCTCTTCCACCTACACCACTTTGAAAGTCAGTGGGATAGATTCGGGGTTGGGTGGAGATGGAGGGCATTCGGGATGAGGGGAGCAGGAAGAATAACGTTCTTGGAGCGGTGAGAACGAAGGCAGCCTGACAGGGCATCAGCCCAGACGCCTGGAAAACTGCTTTTAAATGTAAAGGTGTCTTATGAATGGTTACCTCTAGTACCAAAGGCCAAGCTGACTCTGTGACCCATAATAACTGACCCCGGTCCAATGCTCCCCCGCTCCTCACTCTGCCTGGATTCCTCTCCATCAGAAATCACAAACCGTTGTGTTATAAGCAGAATTCAACCCTCATACATGTTTTGTTTGGTCCACACAGTGTTTTACATTTTTAATTATTTGCCAATATTCTTAAATGAGATGATTTTACATAAAAATCCAGAGTTCTGACTTCTCTTTAGAAATCAAAAGAGAAGATCATAGTGAGCCTTCTCTCTCATATGAGAACAACAGGGACAGGTGAGAAGCAGCTGCTCCTTTTAGCAGACTGCAGACTCTCCAGAGTTTGCTACTCAAAGTGTGGTCCATGGACCAATAACAAGAGTGTCACCTGGCACTTTCAGAAACACAGAACCTCAGGCTCAATCCCAGAGCTACTGAATGAGAGTCTGCATTTGAACGGGATCCCTGGTGGATTTGTTTGCCTGTTGGAAATTGAGAAGCACTGATCAGGTTTCTCACAGTCCTGGCCCAGCCTGCTTTGCTTATTGACCTCAGTGGTCTGGCCTGGGGACACAGGAGATCCCTGCTCTAGGTTAGGTGGTACCTTTTGCACAAGGTGCCACCTAAACCCCACCCCTTTGACCACCACTGTGCAACCTCAGGAGAGAAGAGACCAGCTTGAACCCATCTTCTCCTGAGGGGCTCCCAGGTCCAATCCTATCAGTCCCCCACCTCTGTTCAGCTGAGGTCCCTGCTACATCCCATGCCCCGTCAGTGTTCATCATCATAAAGCCTCATCCCCTGACTGCTCAATGCCTGCCCCAATCTCACCCGATTTCCTCACCCTCTCACCCTGCTGTTGTGCCCTGTGAAGCTCATGCTCTATGAGCAGCAAACACCCCAACTACCACCCTTCCCTGAATATTCCTTCCATGTTCTTGTCCTAAGCCCATTCCAGACCACAGTGTCACCTGCACCTCGTGAATGGAGCTGTTTTTTCTCTCATGTGCCTGTAATTTAGGGCTAAAGAGGGGTCACCGTTCTGCTTCGTGCTCCCATTTGCGGCCTCCTAACCATACATCTCCCGCCACACACAGAGAGAGTTCTCTGGAAGTCAGTGTCATCAGCCTTCATTTTCCACCACCTGGAGCTCCTTGTTTCTTCTACCTGGATCAAACCCCCTTCACCAGTCTCATTGGGTCCTAACACTTCCGTCATCATTCACAGTGACTTCTAAATCCACATAGAAGATCCATCCATGCTTTAGCTTCTCAGTTTCTTTACCTTATTTCCTCCAGCCATCCAGTTTTGTTTGTTTGTGACAAAGCCTCACTGTCACACAAGCTGGAGTGGAGCGGCACCATCTTGGCTCCCTGCAACCTCCACTTCCTGGGTTCAAGTGATTCTCCTGCCTCAGCCTCCCGAGTAGCTGGGACTACAGGTGTACACAACAATTCCTGGCTAACTTTTGTACTTTTAGTGCAGACAGATTTTCACCATGTTGGCCAGGCTGGTCTTGAACTCCTGGCCTCAAGTGATCCACCCACGTCAGCCTCCCAAAGTGCTGAGGTTACAGGCATGAGCCACCACAACGCCCAGCTTAACAATCATTTTTTACCCACCCTGCCTCAGCTACCCATGCTCATAATTTTGACTTTATCATTGCCAATGCCTGCATCACCTTCGAAAAATCTGGCCTTAAGTATCTGCTCTGATGACAACTTCATATCCTACCAGCCCCCACCCTCCTCCAATGCTTCTGTTGCAACAATTCTGAGACCTCATCGGGGCTTTTAAATTGATGATCCTACACACCTCACCCTGGGGACCCTTCTTAGAATCTTTCTTTCTGTTCACAATCTTTCTTTTTGCACTTACAATCACTCTCTACCAAACACTTTGAATTCCTTTTTCACACACATTTGCTTGACTAACTATAAATTCATGGCCAGAAGTCTCAAACCAGCACTTGGTGTTGCCTGGCAATCCTACACACTCTCCTAGTAGGTTCACTTGCCTGTTCTTTGTAATGACTGTTTCATACCTTTTAGTCTACTCAAAAACTCCTACACCCTTTCCCCCAAAATACTCACACACATACTCAGAGGCAACAGCAACGGTCCTTATCATATACTTGAATGCAATTAGACAGACACTCTCTAAGATTTCCATTCTGAAAAGATGCTCATCAGAACCCATCTTCTCTGCCTTTCCTCTTGTCTCTCTATGGATGAAGTGCCCCTGTGCCTTCAAACACCACCCCTCTTCTGTGCTTTTGTTCCCATTCATCTTTCCTTCCCAAGAGCTTGCTTCTGTAATTTCACCTCCCATTCACCATCCATTCCTCCCTTCCTCTAGCATCGTTTCCTTCAGTGTACAGCGGTCTTTCCAAATCTCCTATATGAAGCACACACACACCCCATGAAACTCTTCCGCAGCTGCTCCATGTCTATTTCTCTTCACAGCAAAACTTTTTCAAAAAGGCATCTATACCTGTCCACGTTTCCCCCTTATGTCACTCTTTCCTGTAACACTTTCTGCTCTTGGCTTTGGTGACTTTCAGGTCTCATCCCCACTTCACTGGCTCCTCAGTCTTGCTCGTCTTTGTCAGTTCTTCCTTCTTTGCTGAAACTCCAAATATTGAAGCACCTCGGGGCTCAGTCTAAGGCTCTTTCTCTTTCTTATCTATATTCATTTCCCATATTAATCTACATGCAAATAACTCCCAGATCTGTATCTTCAGCTATAATCTCTTCTCGGAGCCCAAGATGCAGATATCCAGGAGTCTGCTTGACATCTCTGCACAGATGTCTAACAGGTATCCCAAACTTGATGTGGCCAGAGCAAATCTTGATCCCAGAATACTCCAGTTCCTACTACATAGGCACATGTGCATGAGTGTGTGCACACACATGCATTTTCACAGTCACATAGAAAATCCCAAATATCCACCATCCCTCGATTCTTTTCCATTTCAGAAACTATCACCACTGTTTTGCTGACACAATCTAAATTAAATATCTTGGAGTTCCCTTTCACTCCTCTCTGATTCACTGTTCTCTCCTCCAGCCAGCCAGTCAACAAAGGCTATTTATTCTGCTACCAAAAACATAGGAAAATATACATAGGTAGGTGTCTTCATGTTTCTTTCTCTCTCTCTCTCTCTCTCTGTCTCTCTCTCTCTCTCTCTTTTAGAGAGGGAGTCTCACTCTGTCACCCAGGTTGGAGTGCAAGAGGCATGATCTCGGTTCACTGCAACCTCTGCCTCCCAAGTTCAAGCCATTCTAGTGCCTCAGCCTCTCAAATAGCTGAGATTACAGGCACCCACCACCATGCCTGGCCAATTTTTGTATTTTTAGTAGAGATGGGGGGGTTCGCCATGTTGCCCAGGCTGGTCTTAAACTCTTGACCTTGAATGATTCACCCACCTCGGCCTCACACAGTGCTGGGATCACAGGCGTTGAGCCACTGCACCTGCCCTCCGTGTTTCTGTCTCTGCTGTCAACACCGTGCTCCAATCCACCAACGTTTCTCATCATTCTACTGGAATGACCTCCTAACTGGTCTCTGGCTTTCATTTTTGGCCCATTTCATTCCTGGTCTCCATGCCAGCACCAGAAAGATCTTTCTAAAGACGTGTCGGATCATGTCACTCCCATTTAAACCTACCTGTTGCCCTTGGAACCATATCCATAATCTCTTCCCCAGGGATTATAATGCCCTGCATGATTCAGTCTTTGCTTTCCTTTCCAATTTCATTTGCGTTTGTCTTCTACCTTGTTCACAACTGGAATATGTCAACCTCTTTCCACCCCACAGCGTTTGTACCAGATTTTCTTTCTGTTTGGGATTCCCTCTCCTCCTGGTCTGACCACCCAATCAAAAGCAGCCCCCCAATAACTCAAGCACATCACCCTGTTTTAAATCTCTGCTCCATATTGTCTTTTTTTTTTCTCTTAAAGGAGCCCAGCCTCCAAGAACAGGCATAGGCCCCCCATATTTTCCATTCACGTTTTTCTTACTCACCTGTCACTGGATCATAATACATGAGGATGGGGCTCTTGCCTTGCTCATCGGTATGTTCTCAGTGCCTCGAACCATACTTGGCACTCAGAAAGAGCTCAATAAATATTTGTTGAAGAAATGCATGAAAGAATGTTACTGAGGGGAAAAATTGCTCATCTCCGACATTGCATGGGTCGTGTTTAGACTACTCAGGAGAACAGATTCTTTTTAAGAACTGCAGCCCCTTATTGCATTTGAATGCAAATGGACATTTACTAATTACTAATGAGCCTTATCTGCACATGACAGCCTTCTTGGTAAGACCTGTATCTGGAAACACTTTGGTAGGCAGGAGTTCTGGTGGTGATTTCTAAATTATAAAGTTTTTTTAAAACTTTGTTTTGCTTTAGAAACGTTCTGTTGGTTTACTAATTCAAGTTACTGTCCTCAGCTCAAAAAAAAGGTTTTGTTACATATATATTTGCATGACTGCCCCCAGCTAGCCATTTATAGTCATTCATTCAAAAGTAAATGTTGGCCCCTATGTGTGCCATATACCAAGAAGGCAGAGTAAGACATGGCTTGTGTCCCCAAAGAGTGGCCAGTCTCGCAGTCGCAAATAAACACATACATTCTTAAAGTAGTGGGTCAATAACCTGAAAAAATGTGTGAGCAGGGTTAAGTGGGAGGAGAGCCCAGAGAGATCTGCTGTAGTCAAGGAAGTCCTATGAACACGGATTCAACACACTATCTCATTTAACTTTCATTCCAACCCTGCAAGACGTACTTTTTAGCCCCAACATACAAACAAGGAAACTGAAGCTCAAGGAGAGTAAACCTTGGCTTGGGGCTATGCAGTGGTAAGTGGCTAGATCAGGATTATAACTCAGTTGTTCTGACCAGGTCGTGCCTTCACTAGCACCTGATTCTACCTGTCATGTCCCAGGAAGCTACTATATGCTCCAGGCCTTCCTGGTGCCTTCCTTCTCCCCAGGTAACAATGACAGCCAGCTGGTCTGCATCTTCCTGGATGCTGCTGCAGGAAGCGTCCTCATTTTCCAAATCTAGACATTCCCGCCAATGCCCACCTGACAACCAGCACCTACTCCCCGTCCTTCAGAGAAAGGCCGGCCTCCTCTAGCAACCAGTCCAGGGAATCATTCAAAATATTTGCTAAGCATCCATCCTGTATTGGGCACTAGGGAATGCATGAAAGAGAATTACAAAAATGATTGAAACATGATCCCTGCCCTCAAATAACCAATTATCTGCTGGGGAAGTTGGACATCTAACCCAATTTTGACACCATGATGTGCTAAGTGATTTCAAGAGACATGAGCCTCATGACAGGACAGGACAGTTGCTGGAACACATAACTCAGCCTGGAGGTATCTGGGAAGGCTTCGAAGAGGAGGTAGTGAATTCAAGCCTTGATAAATGGTGAATGTTTGCAAGATACAGAAAGGCACAGAGCAGTCCAGGTGCAGGAGACAAGGTCTGGGCAAAGGCACAGTGGCTTTTCAGGGGCCTTTGTGGGGATTCTCCCACAACTTACACAGAGAAGAGATCGGATCTCATTTTGATGAGCAGGTACGGGGTAGCAGAGTTGGTGGTGATAATGAGTGGAGCCAGAGTTGATTCAAGAATTAGGCAGGGCTGAGCCTGGAGGCCACAGAGTAGAAGTGAACATAGGATTTGAAGACTGGAAAATGCAGAGGAAAAAAATGAGGCTGAGGCTGAGCATCTCGCATGTGTGAAAGACTTCATGATACCCAAAGCCGTGTCAGCCCACCAGTTAGAAGAGGTGGCTTGAGCAGACACAAGCAAATGGCATAGAAAAAAAAAGAAGCAGTAGACACCCCCCATGTCAGGGGAGCTTTTAGTCTGGCTAGAGAGATAGGATTTGGACACATGCAAAAACCAGTAATAAGGTGAAGTGCCAATGACAGGCATCAGGGAGCAGATTAGAACATAAGCAGCTAATGTCCAGAGGAAAGGAAGTGTCCAAGGAAGTTGGGCAAATTCTTGGAGAAGACAGTAGAATCTATTAAGAATCACAAAACTGCATCAGAGAGGATTAGGAGAGGGAGCAGAGTATAGAATAATAATGGAATTTGTTAGGGAAAGCTTCCTGGAGGAGAGCCTTTTATGTCAACCCGGTCCAGCCCTGAACATGTAAGTGGGTGGTCCTGGCCCTGAATCACCTGGGCAGGACCCATCTGAGCCTCTGGCTTCTCTGAGGTGCTCACAGCTATTTTTCTTATCTGGTTTGCCTTCTCTTCTGCCACAATTTGGATTGAGGATTGCTTGCTCCTGTTCCCTGGCCACACTCATCCTTCCTCATATTCTTCAGAACTGTTGCTTAAAACTAATTCTGAATGCTGACCTCAGCTCACCTATTTGGCTAAAATTTACGTATACCCCTTGGACGTGCGTGCTTCCAGTCTCCCTGAGTAGCATTGCAGGCCAATCCAGCCTAGTCCCTAGGGCCCTGCCTTGCCCTTCCCTGCCCTGCCCTACCCTGCCCACCTACCTGTCCACCTGGCTGTATCCTGACCATTCCTGAAGGGGATGATGGAACAGCATCACGAGCATTAACCACCAAGGCAAGTTCAATCTGAAATGAATGAGGAGGTGTGGAGGGGGAGCTGTGGAGAAGATCTGAGCTTTGCCCAGAAACTCTGCCATCCTCAGATAAGCAAAAGTGATCAGATGAGGTTGTGTGCATCAACGAAGGTGACCTCCATGTCTTGCAAGCTCCCAAACTAGAGTTGTGGCTTTCCTGGTCTAAGCAGACTAGATTGCGAGTTAATAATCAGTCATGTCCTAATGTGGACTTAAGCAGTCAATGGAGAGTAGGCCCATCATGTGATTCCCTTAGGAATGGTCAGGCTATTGGGAGTACAGCAGGCAAGAATAGGGGCCCTAGCAACATCAGGTAATAAAAAACACACATGCACATAATTAAATACATACCACATGCATGTATGTACATGTGAACATATACAGACTTACAAGCATACAAGATTTATATGCTTACAAAACACACACAAGCATAAGCCTGCATACATGTACACACACACATGCATTCACCTCTCCACAAAAAGCCGATTTGCAGTTCAAAGCCCTAACACCGAGTAAGAATTTCATAGGTGGCCATTTCCCCTTTGCTAACTTCCTTATGAGCAGCCTCCTGGGAGGGATCCTGTCCTTCTGCACCATGCGAGTGGTATTGTTGAGGCTCCCAGAGAGATATAAGGCCATCTTCTGCTAATATCACCTGCCACTTGATAGTGGTGTAAATTGATCTCTGTTTATTCACAGCACATTTTCTTTTGCGAAGCAACATCAAGTTTAAATCAAAATTTAACTTTAACTACTCTGTAATTATTCTCGGTGCGACTTCCCTCTAGTTGCATTTTCTTGCTATTTATTTGTTCAGGAGTGGGTGGGGAGCATTCATCTCAAGAGATGTCAGTCTGAGGTAGGTCTCAGTGTCAGTCTGAGAATGACAAAGGGGCATTAGCAGCCAGGGCAAACCTTCAACTTAAACCAAACTTCCCCAGAACCCCCTCCAGTTTATCCCAACAGCCACTAGGCATCTTTTTAGCCATGGTTCAACCGTGTACCCACAGCCCAATCTATAATTAGACATCCAAGTATTGTACAAAATATGCTTACTCAAACTTTACCACTCTGAGCTTCACCATCCTTCTAAGTGAAAGGAGGAAGATTAAACTATAGTTAAGGTAGCTACCTAGGTATGGGTAAATATTTACTGAACAATAATCCAAACCAGAGGTTGACAGCTGCTGTTGTAAAGGACTGGATAATAAATATGTCATCCTTTGCAAGTCATGAGGTCTCTGTTGCAACCACTCAACTCTGGAATTGTAGTTTAAAAGGAACCATAGGCAATGTCTAAACAAATGACTGTGACTGTGTTCCAATAAAATGCTATTTACCAAAACAGGCATGGGTTTGCCAACTCCTGATTTAAACTATAGCACATTATTTCTTTCACTCTCCAAAGTGGCTTGGATTGGATGATGAATTATGAGGTCGCTCCAATTCTAAGAGTTTCTCCATGGTTGGTCCTGGACAGCCCACATCAGAATTACCTGGGATGGGGAAAGCATGCATGTTAAACATGCAGATTCCAGGTCCCACAGCCTTGACCTACCAGAGCAACATCTTGGGGCTGGAGGCTGGGAATTTGAAGGTTTCACAAGCTCTCCTCAGGTGACTCTGATGCACACTCACATTTGATTACCACTGGATTGGATACCTTAAAGATCCCCACAAATCCAAAACTTAAGGAAATTCATCCTTGCTTTGGAAGGCTCTTTAGGACAAGGGTGTTGGTTCTTCCTTGCCAACGGCATTTTAAACAATATCCCTTCTCTATCCACACATGGCTATCCCAAGTCTGAGACTAGGGTGAGGTGTGTGAGATACTATACTCCAGGAGGCACTAACTCTTGGGCTCATGTAAGTACAGGGTCATCCCTGAGAGTGAGTTCCTCCCTAAATGACGCACCCTGGACACCTCGCAGGCCTCACCCTGGCCCTGGCATATCCATGCATACACACTTGCACGTATTCATTCACACAGTACTTGCTCACACACCCCACTGCCCCAATACACACAGAGATACATATATACAGAGCTCCTCTGACGATGCAGGAGCCCCCTCTGTGGTCTAATTTGAGATTATAAACACCTCCCTTCCTAAACCACTGATACACTTAAAATTATCCTTCAAATCCCAGAAAAGTTTCTCTCTAACATCATCTCCCAGAAAACTCAAGTACACCTGGGGAAGGTCATATCTGATATTTTCGTATCTGTCTGAGCTAATGCTAGTCAACCTCAAAGGTATGGGAAGAAAAACAATAGAAGGAAAGAGCGTTTACTGAGCATTTGCTGTGTGCCAAGCACTGGCCTAGTTGCTAGAAAGAAAGAGAGCAGTATCCAACATTTATGGTAGATTTGCAGTTAATTAAGAAATTTCTGGACCTTCTAGGTGAGGTGAATAGGGCAAGAATAATTATCATCCCTATTTTGCCTCTGAGGAAACTGACACTCTGGCAGCTTAAGGGACTGATCCTTCATAATGCTCCCACCCCCAGTCTCCCACAGGGGTCTTTTCCTTCCTGGCCCACTCCAGCTTCCAGGGGTGGTCCACTGCTCCCAGAGACTAAAGGCATTTATCCAGCCCAGTTGAAAATACAATGTACAAAGAGCAAAGGTGACCTGCTTCTTTCCTGCTTTCTGAGTTTTAACACTGCTGGCATTTCCATATTTGTGGCAATTGGTTATGTGTTAGGCATTTAAGATGTATTTATAATATTAGCCTTTCTAGAGGGGGCACTTTTAAAGCCGTCATCCTTGCCTGCTTAGAATGCACCTCTGAGTGTTACCTGTAATTCCAGTAGTTAGAGTTAATGAATCAAATCTATGAAATGCAGGGATGTGTGGGAGGTGACTTGGGGTCTGAGGCAACAGTGTTGGGGGGTGATGGATTTTGCTAACAAATTACCTACAACAAAGTATCAGATACCCATCCAAGTGTCAACACTGCCAAACCTGGTTTTATCTCATTTTGCTGCAGCTAAAACGATGTCAAAGTGTGGTACAGCTCCTATCTTCCTAGGATGTCAGCAGTTAGGGAGTCATCACAGCCTTTGGTTTGTACAAGGTCAGAAAGAAGAGGCAGCCTCAGAAAGACAACTTTATTCTACTCCCACTCAGAAGGCACTGCCTGGCATGAGGGAAGAAAAGGGAACCCCACCTTTCTGATGGCACGACACTGTGCTGGGCCCTTTCTGTGCACTCCTTTCTCCAATCTAGTCTTTGCATAAATTGCCAAAGTGACTTCTTAAAATATAAATAAAATCCCTAGTGAACTTTTCCTAGAAAATAGCAGGGATTGGCAACCTATGATCCACAGACCGCCAAATGCAGCTATATCTGTCTTTGTAAATAAAGTTTTATTGGAACACAGCCTTGCCCATCATTGGCATATTACCAAAGGCTACTTTTGCTCTACAACAGGAGAGCTGAGTAGAACACAGGGACCACAAAGCCAAAAATATCTACATAAAAAGCTTACTCCCCCCAGACCTGTAGAACTGAAACTTCAGTCTATTGAACATGAGAAGCAAGATCTTGTGAGGCTTTGCCTCGCTCACCTTCCCAGCCTCATCTGTAGGTGAAGCCAATCTCCTCCAGCACCCTGTGTTCCAGCCCTGTGTTTCTTCATTATTGCCTCCTGCAAACGCTTTATTTTTCCATTTCCTTTTTTGTTGTTGTTGTTAACTTAAATTTTTTTCTCGTGGTTAAAAACACAAGACATAAAATTGACCATCTTGACCATTTATCAATGTACAGTTCAGTAGTGTTAAATACATTCATATTGTTGCACAACCAATCACCAGAACTTTTTTATCATACCAAACTGAAACTGTGTAGCCATTAAAGGATAGCTTCCCATTGCTCCCTCCCTCCAGCCCTTGGCAAAATTCCATTTCTATGAGTTCAGCTACTGTAGATGCTACACAGAAGTGGAATCACACAGTACTTTTCTTTCTGTGACTGGCTTATTCCCATTTAGCATAGTGTTCTTAAGGATCATCCGTATTATAGTCTTTGTAGACAGTTTTTTCCTCTTATCCACCCAAAAAATTTTAATGTCACAGATATGCTACTTATCCATTTGTGTACTATAATCCTTTAAAGACTCATATCACTGAATGTCTAAGATCATTTACCTCTTCACCCCAAAAGGCAGTTTTTTTGTCCTGGCCACAGTTCTCCCTCCTGCTGAGAATGCATGCTGTAGCCGTACTCCATCTCTGACCATTCCTGCATGCATACATCTTGTTCCTTCCTCTCTCTTTGATTTGCATGCTGCTCCATCTGCCCAGAATTACCTTCTCCTCATTTCTTCAGAAACCAAGCTGGATATCACCTCCTCCAGGAAGCCACCCTTGATTCTCCCATTTATGCCCTTTCTCCCCCAAGCCCAGCATTCACCTCTGCTATACACTTATTCCAGAATTCTACGATCTCCCCTGTCTCACCCAATATTCCATGAGATGCCAATGGAAAGGAATATCTCCACCCTCCTTGCCCTTCCAGAACACCTCAGAAGGACACTTTCACCCTGTTTACCCTTCCAGAACACCTCAGAGAAATGTTTCGACCCTCTTTGCCTAGCACACTGCAAGGAACAGAGCAAATGCCTAATGAATATTTGCCAAATGAATTGTCCCATTAAATCTTTACAAGAATGCTGGAAGCATTACTATCCACTTTAACAGTTGAGCAAACTGAGGCTCAGGGAAGCAAAGGAAATGGCACCAGGTCACAGGGCTTGGAGGAAGCATAGCAAGGGCTTTGGCTTCAGACCACGCAAAGTTAAAGTCCACATCCTGTCATCACTATTTCATGCCTTTGGGCAACAACATTCCGCAGGGCTAACGTTTCCATATCTGTAAAATGTAGGATCCTGGTGAGGACCAATGACCTGATGTATATGAAGTGGCCCAGGCAGGGCTCAATGAATAGTAGCCATTATTCATCCATTAATTGGTGGAGCTGGGATTTCAATCTAGGTCTTATTGATGCAGAGTCCAAGCACTTTTTGGTTCTGTCACTGCTACCTCACTGAAGTGCCAATGCACTCCCACACAGTGGAAACTGAGTCAGAGCCAGGCAGACATCCTGGGGCCACTTATCTCCAAGGCCCTCTGTGAGGGGACAGGACCCCTCAGGAGCACAAAGCCAGCTCTAGAGGGTGCCTGGAGAGCCCAAATTAGAATAAAGGGAGCTAGGAATTCTCTAGAGATATTTCTGTGCAACCCAGGCACCCTGATGAATCACCCTTCTCTGCTCTAGGAATATTTCTGCCTCAAGAACCGAGGTCATTTGTGTAGATTCAGAGCCTTCTGGGTCCTCTGTGCCATGAGTACATTGACAAAGCTGACGCTCCAGCTCCTTTTTTGCAGCAGTTAACAGAAGCCCTGCCACCTCCTCTCTAACAGGCATCGTCAAAAGTGGGCCGGGCTTTGTAGAACCAGTCAGATCTAACTAGAGAGAGAAAGTGCTCAACTCTCCGACAGAGCCTTGGAAAATGCTGATCACTGCCAGGCACAGGCAGCCTTGAGCAACTCACTTAACCGCTCTAAACTTCACTATCTTCATCTGTAGAATGTAATGATATCTTCCCCATGCAACTCTCGTGAGGATCAACAGGGGATTGGGGAATCTCTGAAAATTACCTTGCATACAACAGGTGCTCATCTATTTCAGTCCCCTTCCCCAGGACTGGAAAAAGTGTGAGGTGTGTAATGCACTTGTCTCAGGTGCCAAATTTCGGGGCTGCCAAAAATTTCAGCAACCAAAATAAATAACATTGTAGTGCAGTACTTTAAAAAAAATCAAAATAATTTGTTAAGAAATTCATGATGAACATGGTCATCCAAATTGTAAATAAAGACGGGATAAGTATGAGTGATTTCTCCTGCTTCAGGTTCCAATGTGGCTTGAAGGCAGGCTGCCCCTTTCCCTTCCCTCTGAAGGAAGACTGAAGAGAGTTATGGAATAAATGACTGCCCTAGAGATACTGTTAGTCTAAACTCCCTTTTAAAAAATTTGAAATAATTCAGAGATCCTGGGGTGAGGGAAGCATCCAAGGTCCCAAGCAGAACCAGCAGCAGATCTGGGAGGCAGACCCAGGTTTGTGACTCTCCGGGACCACTTCTGCCCCTGCACCTCACCCCTCCACAGGTTTGGGGGTGCTGAGCACAAGGACAGAGGGAGAAGGGGGAGGGCAAGAGGAATTCAGCATGGAGCCTTGGCCCCAGGTTTCAGGTGCATTGTGAAATACCAGGAGGGCTCCAGGACAGCTGCTGGGAGAGAAACTGCTGCCCCCAACACCTGCCCCTGGAAATCCCAGGCTCCGATGGCTCTGATCCAGTCCCTCCTTGCCACCACTGCTCCTCTGTTCCCCTACTGCTGGGCTCAGTGCGGATTTCTGCTTCTGGCTTTCCAGGCGGCCTCCCTCTTTGTTTCCATCGTCTCCTTCTGGTGGGTGCCAGCCTCCTAATTCCCAATCCCCACCTGGCTGGATTCGAGATCCTGTCCCTGGACCCTGCTGCCTGCCTGCTAACTTGTTTTAGGCCCTAAGTGTTTCTTCCCCACAGTCAAAGCCAGTTCCACCCTGACCATCTCTCCACCGCCACTAGATCAAATCTACATTGTGTATCTGCTATGCACGGCTCATCCGTCTGCCCGCAACCTGTGATCCCACCCCTGTTCCTCTCTACCCCGGTACTCTCCACTCTGCCTCAGCACACTCATACTGGCCAGTCCCAGAACTTCCTGGGCAATTTCATGTCTCAGTACTTTTGCTTAGGCTGCTCCCTCCACCCTCTTCCTATTCTCTTCTCAGTAGATTCTTCATCATCCCTTAACACTTCACTCAAATATCACCCCTATTCACAGGAGACTCTGTGGTGTAGTCCCTCCTGCTTCTGTGAGTCTATTAGCACTTCTGTGTCGGGTATGGGAGCTGGAAAGCTGAATTACCAGCGCCTGGAGTGTAGGGACTGAGTCTTATTCACCCTTGTGGCCCCAAGTCCTAACATGGTTTAGGTGTTTTTCAAGCATGTGAACAATGACTCTGACCTTAGGCATCCTCATGTTCTTGACTATGTGGCTACAGCATCTCAGCTGTGGTTACCACCTTTTGCTTGGACCTGCTTCTGCCATCCTCGTGGTGACTCTGGTGGTAGCCACAGCAAATGCTTCCCTTTGCAGGCCCTCCTCACAAGTGTAGGTTCTCCTGTAAGTCCCCCAGGCTTATGGATTTATTGACCCACCCTTCCACCTCCTAAGATTCGGCCTGGAGTGATAGAATATGCCTAGACTTTGAAGCCCACTGTACTTGGGTTTGAAACGCATCTCTCACACTTACAGTCTCTGCTACATTCCCTGTGCTGCTTAGATGATCTGAAGCACCGTTTCTTCAACCAAGAAAGCACAGTTTCTTCAACCCAAAATGAGACTGAGTTTTCCCACCCACTGTTTTGTGAGAATTAGCTGGAATGGAATATATGTAAATTACCTGACACATAGTAGGCACTTTAGCAATTCCAGCCATCATTATTACTATTGTTTTTGTTTTCCTTTTAGTTAGAGCAAGGCAAGTCCATCATATGCCTTGGGTTTGTTTTTAGCTTTCAGTGGACTGAATGCATATCATTTATGGGGATTTTCAGTGCCTGACAATTATCATTTTACCTGGACACAAGCACTGATATTAGCCTAACTGCTTGCATTTCTGTTTTTCCATTGGTGCATTCTCACAACTTAATGTAAAAAGGGATAATAGACCTGTCTCTTTTGAATCCAGCTGCAGGATTGGCTTACGTTACACTGGTTTACAGACTTTGAGAACTAGCAAATAACTGGCAGGCTCGTCAGCCCCAAGTTTTCAAAGCGATGAGTCAATCCTGACTTATTGTTATTATCTCCTAATAGTTTACACTGTATTATTCTGTAATTACTCTGTGAATCACACTGACAGCTTGCATGTTTGCAGCTCGCCTGAGTTATTCCTCCATCTTCCACTGAAAGCATCATTAGTCTTGCACTTGCCTGCAGAAAGACGACACCCATCACCTGTGGAATACACAGGATCCTTTGTCAGTCCTTGTCAAGAGAGGATGACACACAAGCCATCATGTGGGCTTGGGTTAGGTGGCTCATCAAGGAAGGAGGAGCAGTTGCTTGCATTCTAAATAACCTGACCAATTGCACTGCCCATTTCCTCTCTTCTTCTGTGAGGGCTAAAGACACTCCCTTTCTGTAAGAATGCCCTCTTTGGTTAAACTTCCTATCAACTTGAAGATGACACGTTACTGACAGGGTCTATTTGGGACAGGCTAGATGGCTGTGGTTACAGGAGGGCAGTTGGTCCAAGCTGGAAGCCAGTTCAACAGCCAAGCTTTCTATCTTCCAGGACGTTCTTCCCCCATCTGTAGCCCCTGCAGAGAGAAGTGGGAGAAGAGGCAAACAGTATCACACAGTGGACATGCATGAGCTCTGGATCCAGGCAGACCTGAATTTGAACCCCACAGATGCCCCTTACTCCTTTAATGACATTCTTAACCTCTATGAGCCTCAGTTTCATTAAATATGAAATGGGTACATTAGCACCTCTCTCGTAAGGTGCCTCAGAGAAAGCTCCTTCTTCCAAGCTTATTTTGAAATAAAAGGATTTGAGGCCTCCTTTTGGAAAATGAAGACTCTGGAAGTCCTGAAGTTTTCAAACTCAGTCCCCTGAGACAAGGATTCTGCTGCTTAGGGGATTAGAAAATAGTTGTGTTTCTGGGACACTTAATTGTAGACTAAGAGCAACTGAGCAGCTTCCTTGTCCAGTCCCTTCCTGAGGGCATTGAATGCATCCATTTTGCAGCCCCAAGCTGAAGAAAGAGTTTGTTGTGCCAACACCACTGAAGAGGCGTCTTCCTCACAAACTGGCTTTTTGTTTAAGGAGCAGCCTCAGTCCAGGGCTCTAGGAAAAGACTTTCCAAATTGTCAGAAATGATGTATCAGTGTGCAAAATGCAAATCTGCCCCTGGCAGGACAGGAGCCTCTATACCCATAATCCTCCGCTCTCTTCCCCCTTCTCCCTCCCCTTGGAGCCTATAGGGATAGGCAAATGATTTTCTAATAACAAGTAAGAGTGGAAACTTCTTAATTGCTTTTATTTTGTCCGTAACATTGTTTATTTATTATAATAAAGCTTATTTTATTATTAAAGGAATATGTACTCACTGTATTTCAAAAAACACCAAGAAGTAGGAAAAAAGAAGGAAAAAATTGCTC
This sequence comes from Sapajus apella, assembly GCF_009761245.1. NCBI lineage: Eukaryota > Metazoa > Chordata > Mammalia > Primates > Cebidae > Sapajus > Sapajus apella. The sequence goes on from NW_022436952.1 coordinate 34,449,909, forward strand.
ATCACCACGCTACCAAAAGACAACTACTTTAAACTCCTTGGTGTATTTTCTCACTGTTATTCTGAGTTGAGTTATTTTTACATACTTATGATTCTGCATAAACAATTTGGTGCTTGCTCTTTTCTTCACATATTTTAACATAAACACGTGGACTCAGGGACAGGAGCATCATACACTGGGGGCAGTTGGGGGGGTAGGGGAGGGACAGCAGGGGGTGGGGAGGGTGGGGAGGGTGGGCAGGGATAACATGGAGAGAAATGCTGGATATAGTATACACCTAAAGTAAAATAAAAAGTCTAGAGAGAAAAAAGAAATCTTGGAGAAATGGAAAAAAAAAGAAGTTCTCTTTATGATAACTCTTTGATGTTATTTTGAATGGGTGCCTGATTCCCCACAGCCTTTGGAATCATCACATGAATACTGGACATCTGGGTTGAGTCCAATTATTTTATAGTATAAATAAAGCACTGATAAACACCTCTAGGCTGAAACTTCCTCCATATTTCAGATTTCTTCCTTGCAAAATTATTTGGTGAAAGTGAATGGATTTTTTTTATATCTCCTGATTTATATCATCAAATTGCTTCTTCAATACATTTTACTTTTTAAAAAAATGAACAAACAGTCTGGGCTCAGTGGCTTATGCCTGTAATCCCAGCACTTTGGGAGGCCGAAGTGGGTGGATCACCTGAAGTCAGGAGTTCGAGACCAGCCTGACCAACATGGCAAAACCCTGTCTCTTATAAAAATACAAAATTAGCCGGGCATGGTAGCATGTGCCCATAATCCTAGCTACTCAAGAGGCTGAGGCAGGAGACTTGCTTGAACCTGCGAGGCGGAGGTTGCAATGAGCCAAGATCATGCCATTGCACTCCAGCCTGGGCAACAAGAACAAGACTCCGTCTCAAACAAAACAAAACAAAACAAAAAACCAAAGACAGGAGCATGAAGAAAGATGACCGGCCTGCAATCACCCTGCCAAAGTGAGGTTCCCTAAGGCCAGTTCCTTCCTCCAGAGGCAATGGACATGTGGGAGACCAGAGACTGATTACTGTAGATTGAACATGCTACATATAGATGACAAGATAGATTGGTACCTACAAGACCACAAAAATTCAGTGAGAGAAGCCCTCTCCTGAGCATGCTGCTATAATTTTTGTATGAGTCTGAGATTTTACTTTTTTATTTTGGCTCTGTTTTGTTTTGTTTTGAGATGGAATCTCACACTGTCACGTAGGATGGAGTGCAGTGGCGCAATCTCTGCTCACTACAGCCTCCACCTCCTAGGTTCAAGTGATTCTTCTGCCTCAGCCTCCTCAGCAGCTGGGACTACAGGCATGCACCACCACGCCCTGCTAATTTTTGTATTTTTAGTAGACACAGGGTTTCACCATGTTGGCCAGGCTTCTCTCAAACTCCCAACCTCAGGTGATCCACCTGTCTCGGCCTCCCAAAGTGTTGGGAGTACAGGCGTGAGCCATGGCACCCGCCCATGAATCTGAGACTTTAGAAGAAGAAACAAAAGCCTGATAAAATTGTCTAAAGCAGCCTTGTCCAATCCAATAGCCACTAGCACACATGTCTCATGAGCACAGGAAAATGTGACTGGTCCAAAATAAAATATGCTGTGAGGATACACCAGATCGCCAAGATTCAATCCCAAAAAATAAAAATGTAAACTGTCCTTGTGATGCCTTTTATGTTTATTACACATTGAAATATTATTTTGTCTATATTGGGTTAGATAAAATATATTCTAAAAATTAATTTATTTTGTTTCTTTCAACTTAAAAAAATAGGGTTAGTAGAAAATGTAAATTGCATGTGTGTCTCACATTGTATTTGTATAAGGCAGTGCTGGTAGTAAGTAGCTCTAGTGTTAGCCTCCCTGGCACCAAGAAGGGAATCAGAGGCTAAGGTCATCTTTATAACACCGAGAGGCTTACGGAATGCAGGCACTGCCTGCTCAACTAGGCACCATCATTTCGATGTAAAGAATTCTCTGCAAGTAAAGCAGTAGTTTTTAGCCTTCACTGTTAAAATCAGAACCAATTGATCAGCTTGAAAAAACACAACTGTTCTATGCTCTGTGCCCCAGAGGTCCTGATTCAGTTGATCCAGGGTGGGGCATGATGTCCTGTTTTTCAAAGGCTCGACCAGTGATCTTCATGTACAGCCAATGTTAAGAAAGTTTTGTCCTAATTGCAGTTGCCTAGTTTGGACCCTGGCTCTACTGCTTCTAGCAGGATGACTAGGGTCAATTGCCTAGCCTTTCTGAACCACTGTTTTCTCATCTGTAGAACAGGGACAACAGGTTGATGTAAGAACTAAATGATATTATCTAGGTAGAAGTACCTAACACACTACCAGCACAATAAATATTAGCTACTCTTTTTAACATATGTGTTTGGTTTACTACTATGTGGCAATACAAACAGTTATCTTTTACTCATGAGTCAACACAGACCTGTGCAGAAGTGCAGGCCAAAAAGTGTAACGAAATACAACCTGTGCCTACTTTCATCTGTGTCTTTCAATTCTGTGCTTTTAGTGTTTCAGAATGAAGTATTCAGAAGAAACTGAGGCAGCAGCCCACAGAGTAAACAAGAAATAGCTATGATTTTTAAAAGCTTGAAATAGCTGTGATTTTAAGAGCAAAAGCAAACAGACTAAGAATTCTGACTGCAGAATTAAGGCTAGGCAGCCTTAAATGTAACATCTTAACATCTTCAAGCCTTGGTTTCTTTATCTGGACAATATTAATAATAGTGTCTACTTTAGTAGTATTGTCTAAAGCAACCACGTTGGCACCAGGGACCAGTTTTGTGGAAGAGAATTTTTCCATGAACTGAGTTGGCAGAGTGGGTGGTTGCAGGATGAAATGGTTCCACCTCAGATCATCCATCAGGCATTAGATTCTCATAAAGAGTGCTCAGCCTAGATCCCTCAAATGTGCACTTCACAATAGGGTTCATGCTCCTATGAGAATCTAATGCCACTGCTGATCTGACAGGAGGTGGTGTCCAGGTGGTGATGTTCACTTGCCTGCCACTCACCTCCTTCTGTGCAGCCTGGTTCATAACAGGTACCAGGCCATGGCCCAGGAACTGGGGACCCCTGGTCTAAAGGATTACTTAAGACAGTCCATCAAACACACTAAGCACAATACCTGAAACTGAAACCTAATAGGAGCTCAATTAATGGTTGTATCTACTCCCTTGTTTCCATTCTGAACTGCCTTTAAACCCTGGACTGGTCAGGATTCTCTCTAGACCTCAGGATCCTCATTGAAAAAATGAAGACATCGACCCCACAGGTCCTTTGCAGGTCTATTTTTATGAGCCAATCCTTATGGAGTAAAATAAACCCATCCACCAAGAAAGAAAGAACTGACAGTGCAGAGCAAGAGGACTAGGAGCAGCCAAGAGCACATAACGCAGAACAGGCAAGCAGCAAGGATGGGCAGAAGGGGTGTTAGAAAGAGCATAGACAAGAGTTGTAGATACAGGTCTGCATGCTGGCTTGGCCTCCTATTTAGGAGCTGTGTGGTCTGGTCCAATAATACATGGGCTCCAGTTTCCTTGTCTGTAAAATGAAGTCAATGTGACTGAGTCTGAAGGTGTCATGGGGACTCATTATGGTGAATGTCTGTGTACAGAGTCTGGCTCAATTCATGCAGACTTTATTCTTCTGATCCTGGTTTGTCACTGACTCTGTGGGATGCTGGTCCCCAAGAGCCTTCCTGCAGTCCTGTAAGAGGCCAGAGGCCCAGCCACTTGAGAAATAAAGTGAGCTGAAAAACTTGGGAGAAAGTAGGTGTCTAGTTCCAGACACCCCCTCCAGAAGACTTGCCAGGCCAATGGGGTGAGGAGTCTAGAATAAACCTAAATGCCTCAATCCCAGGGAGATAAAGGCCCTTCCCTTGGAATGAGCAGCACTGACTTCAGCAGCAGGGGAATTTAGAGATCATCTGGTCCTACCATCACTACCCTTCATATATTAAAAATAAATGCATACAAACACAAGAGAGGGACAGTGACCTCGGACCACAAAGGAAGCCAGGTACAGAGCCATGATGAGAACACAGCCCTTTTCCTGCTGGAACAGGTAGGATATCTAGGAACCCACCTTCATGTCTGAACCACAGGGGTGAAAGGACAGCCCCTTCCCCTCTTGCCCCAAGTATGTTCCTCCTTCTCACTGCTGAAGACACTCTCTTTCTGGGAAGAGAAGACAAATCCAATGATCTACCTGAGTATAGTTATTGATAGTTTCACAGACTTATTGTCTCTGATCCTCACAAACATGCATGGCTATACCAACAATCCCCCTTGTGAAGGCAAAGGGAAAAAAACTGGAAGTGAAAGAGGGTAAGTGATTTAAGGTTAAGGGACAGAGGTCAAGGACAGAGCCAAGGCTTAACCTTGTTTCAAGTTTGTATGTAAAATGTAAACATTCCTTAGAGAGAGGTTACACAATGCCAAGTAAGATGTAATTGGTGAACCCTATGGGGACTTGCACTGGCAAACAGCATATCATAACAGTGTGATGACCTTGACTTTAGCCGAGACACTTCTGAAATTTGGGCATGAATTCTTTCATTTGTAAAAAGGGAGGTCTGACCAGCTGTAACACAGTCTCAGTCCTCCACCCATTAGCTCAGGCCTCCTTATTCCCTGCAGGCTGCTATCCTCATTAACCCAATAGCATTACAGGTAACGAACTTCCCAGCCAAGGAGAAATTCACAGTCTAATTATGCTAATGGCTACCAATTTACAAGCACCTACTATTTCCTATGCATATGTGTATCCCTGGTGCTAAAATATCCTTCAAAGTGAACCCTAATAACTCCATTTCACAGGTGAGAAAGCCGAGACTTTAAGACAGTAAAGGACTTTACCACCACCGTCACACCATTAATAAGTAATGGTGCTAGGGTTTGAACCTGCAGCTACTCTGTCAACTACTCCATGCTCTCTCTGACCTCATCACCTAGCCATCCCTGCCATTATTTCCCCTTGAACTCTGAGCTTCTTTTTCCTGCTGCTTATAGAAGTGTATTCTTAAGAAAGGCTTTTAGCCAGTCAGCCAAGGTTCCACCCAGATTTTCCAGCAGAACCATATCCAGATCCAGGAATCGGGAAAATATAGCAAGAGGAGAAAGGTGTTTGAAAACATTCAGATTCACATAATCACTATATTTAGCAGGGTATCCCCTGGAGACTAATTTAATTTATGTATGTATGTATATATAGTAACTTGTTAGTATCACAGGGTTTTCTGAATTTCTATTTTTAAAAACCTCATAAACAACAACTGTGCTGAAGAAAAGATAAAACGGAGATGAGGGTTTTATTTTTTAGCTTTTTGGCCTGATTTTTCCTGCACCTTGAGAAGGGGGAGACAGGAAGCAAAAGAGAGTGGATGAGAGGAAATCCAGAGAGAGGGCAATTTAAAAGTTCTTTAAAGGGTGGGTGAAGGAGAAAACAATAATTCTATGTGCCCCCTGGCAAGGTTGTGTCTGTATCACAGAAACGTGGTCACCAGAAGCAGAACTATATTACAGGTGACAGGGGATGGGCATCAAGATCCTGGTTAGAAGAGGGAAAAGGAGAATAGAGGAGAGATAATTTAGAGAGAAAAGGAGGAAGTGTGAGGATCATCCAACTCCCTCTGAATTCTGGGTAGCTTTGATCCAGCTCATGATTCTCAACTCTGCCCAGCTACGTTTGCCAACGCAAAGGCTCCATCAGCACCACGGCCAGCGCCCTCCATTTCTCCCCTCTTGCTGAACCCAGACTTCTCACATTCCTGACTCACTGTGCCCAGAACAACCAGATGTTTTTTGTAACATGATGGATGTCATTTCAAGGGGCCTTCCTCAACTCAGTGTTCTCCTCTTCAGTTACCATCAGCATTCATTTCCTAGTAGGGCTGCTGTAACAAAGTGTTGCAAACTGATGACTTAAACGTATTTTCCCACAGTTCTGGGGATAGAAATCAAAAATCAAATATTAGCAGGGCTATATTTCCTCTAAAAGCACTAAGAAAAAAACAATGAATTGCTTCTTCCCTTGCTTCTGGTGGTTGCTGGCCATCCTTGGTCTTCTTCGGCTTGGAGTTGCACTACCGCAATCTCTGCCTCTATTGCCACGTGGCCTTCTTCCCTACATACTGTATATCTCCAAGCCTCTCATCACTTATAAGAATACCAGCTATTAGGGCCTACCCTAATCCAATATGACTTTATCTTAACTTGATAACATATGCAAAGATCCTATATCCAAATCAGGTCACATTCACAGCTACTGGAAGTTAGGACTTCAACATATCTTTCCAGGGAGCACAATTCTGCCCATGAAACCCCTGGCTTTGCCTCAGTCTGAAGTAGGAGTCTGTTCTAATGAATGACTTTCGCATCCTGTACTTCTACAGCATGTATTACATTAAAGATACACGTCCATTTACACACCATGTCTTCTAACACACTAGCACCTTGAGGGTAGGGAATTGGTCACATTCGTTCTGATATCCCCAGCATAGTGCAGAGTACATAACAGGTGGAGAATCCATTTTGTTGTGGTTAATCAAACAAATGAATGATACATAAATGCATTTATTGTATTTTCATTGACTTAAAGCATATACCGGGTAAACACTGTATATTTATGACTATCCAATGTATAGGATACTGCGCTGGGCACTCTGGCTGCAACAGAGAATGAAAGGCCATCCCAACCCCAAGCCTTGGAAAAGGTACTAAGCACTTTGAGAATCAGTGGAGGAAGGCATTTTAAGTCTAGAAAATCAAGGAGGGCTTCAAAGAGAAGGCAAGACTTGAGTGGGGCCTTGGAGAAATGGGAAGATAATAGGAAGGGAAGGAGGCAGATATTCTGAGAGTGAGGAACAATAATGGTCAGAAGTGTGGTAGAGGAATTGAGGGTGATGCAAGGCGGATGATGGGTTGGCTTTTTTGGTTGGAGAGAAGGCTCCCTGTTGAGTAGCACTGGGAGGTGAGTTTGAGAGAAACCAGCAGGTGACTTTGATGATACCTGGCTCACTGACTAAGAGGATGAGGCTTTCTTGTATAGACAGCAAGAAAACATGGGAAGTATTTGTACGCGCTCGAATTGGGCAAGCATTTGGGAGATAAGTTAAACATTTAAAACTTATTGTGATGGGTCTGGAAGAAGGAAATGGGATCTGCACTGAGCAGTGTTGTGGGTGGGGAAGAAGGAAGTAAAGTAAAAGAGGTTACAGAGGAATAATTGTCAAAAGTCAGCAATGGACTGACTATGGAAATGGGGACAAGGCAGTGAGACAGAGAAAACTGTGCTAAAAGTCCCAATTGAACATGGATAAAGATAACAGGGGGCCCTTTGGGGGAAAAGTTGGTCAGCAACTCTCCAGGCCCTCCCAAGCTCTGGGACCTACTGCTTTTCCTCAAGGGAAAAGGGGTGTTTGGGTTGAGAAGTGCATATTCAGCAGGGCCTCCTAGCTAGAGAACTGAGTGCTTGCTTGTGTCAAGCACTAACGGCTTTACATCCAGCTCTTCACTGAATTCTCATGACAAGCCGTGGAGGCAGGTATTATTTTCTCCATTTTATAGGTGAAGAAGTTGAGGCTCAGAAAGGTTCAATAAATCGCTCATTATTAGCCAGTCAACCATTTTATCTGACTCCACTATTTGACAAACATGTCTCTTTTCAGGGTGGTTCTCTTGCGATATTTCTGGTGAATGGAGTGAGGAGGGCAGCAGGCAGGCCCAAAGTCTGGAGGAATGATTAGCATTGGCTTCATATCTCTTTTTCCCTGACTTTCTTCTTTGGGGGGATAGTTGGGAAAGATGTATGAACTGGGGGTCCAGTCCTACTCACATTAGCTATAGATCTCTGATACTGGTCAAGTTAATGACTTCAATTTCCTTGCTCATAAAATGGGTATAATGATGACTGCTCTGTTTCCCTCCTAAGGCTACACTGGTGGAAATCAAAGTGAGATGAGGCATTTGAAATCATTTTGTAAACTGTGACGTGCTGCAGGAATGTACAACACACACAATCTCTGAAATGACCAAAAAATGCCTTGCTGCCAGGATTTAGACCACTAACTCTGTGGCCTTGACCAAGTTTCTTAACCTCGCTGGATTTCAATTTTCTTATCTACAGAGGAAGGGCTCTCCTAAGCATTAAGTAGGATAAAGCAGAATTTATAATATTCTCTACCTATCAGCTTTTCCTTGTTTTCTCCATCTCAGAAATGGATGATCTCAGTAATGATGTTACCAGCCCCCCGACTGTACCAGCCAAATCCTAGCAGTCATGGTCATCCATTCCTTCCATCATCAAGTCCTATTCATTCTACCACCAAAATATAGTTCAAATCTCTCCACGATTTCCCATCACTACTGCCTCTCCTTCAATCCAATCCACCATATCCTTTGCTTGGATTATAGCCATGACCTTCTACCAAGCTTTCTCATAGCTGCTGGCCCCTCTGTCCTCCCTCCAGAAGTCAGAGTAACCTTTTTTAAGCCACAAGTATAAGCATACCATTATCCCGGTTAAATCGCCACCCATCACTCCTAAAATCACTTTCTAAATCTTCCCACCCCCCAAGGTCTTCTGTGATTATGATGGTGACTACACTCCCATCTTGCTCTCAGGACATTCTCCATTCTCTTGCACCACCCTTCAGCCAGTCTGGCCTTCTTTTAGTTCCTCTGAACACCATTTTCCTTTCTGCCTCAAGATCTCCATACTTGCCATTTTCTCTGCCTAGAATGTTTCCCCAACATTCTCCATCCAACAGCTTCTATTCAGCTTGCAGCTGCCACCTTTAAAGTTGTCTCCTCTGCAGAGCCTTCTCTTACTATTCCAAACTAATTCAGGTGGTGTGCTCTGAGACATCCTTCCTCTCCTTCTCCCTATCAGTTATCACTGATTCATATATTGAGTCATTTGTATGAACATCTGCTTATTGTCTGCCTTCCTCACTGGGCTATGAGCTCCACAGAGCCAAGAGCTAGTTTGCTTGTTTGTTTATTGTGACATCACCAGTGCTCAGACCCTAATAGGTACTCAGTAGATATTTGCCTGATGATGGAAGCACGTCAGGTGGAAAGCATCAAGCACAGAGCCTGGAATGAAGTCAGCATTCAGCCCATGTTCTTTCCTCTCCTCTTCTCTCTCTGTTGTGGCTCTGGACCAGCCAGGGATGCCAGGCTGTCAGGGACAATAGCACGTTATAACACATCTCTTTTCAGGGTGGTTCTCTTGTGATACTCCTGGTGAGTGCAGTGAGAAGGGTAGCAGGCAGGCTGGAAATCTGGAGGAATGATTACCATTGTCTTCACATTTCCTTTCCCCTGGCTTTCTTCTTTTGGAGACAGAGAGAAAAATCCTTTGTGCTGTCAAGGATGCTGTTAGAACCACTGATCCCTGGGCTCCTCTCTTAATGGGGAGAAGAGAACACAAAGGCGGGTTCAGTGACTTGGCCATGGGTCAGAGATGACAGGAAGTGCTAAGATGAGAGCAATGATATCCCAAGGGAAGGCTTCCTTCTTGGTGTCTTGATTCTGTACACACGGCTCCATGTAGGTTAGGCAACCCCTTGCCTCCCAGACCCAGGTCACAATACAATGCCTCCTCATATTTGCATGATTCTGTCACATTCTGTATCCTGCTAGAGTCCAGCAGGCAGCCAACAAATGGGGTTAGTCCTGAATCATAAGAAGAGAGTTGACAGAACACCAGCTCCAGATTGTTATCCTCATTCACCTGATGTGGAAATTGAGGGGCAGAAAGTCAAGCTGCCCATTGGAAATGTACAGAGACTTAGCCATGTGAAAAAACTCTTGCTCTGTCCACATCCTTGTTCTGCTTCTGAAATAGCAACATCCATTGCTAAGGCCAAATGAATGAGAAGAGGTCTTCTTTGAGGAAAAATAGAGTGCTTGATTTAATGACACAAGGACATCACACCTCTCAGGAGTCCCCACTTTTCTCTGTGAGAGACGATTAACACAGGAGGACCCAGTTCGCCATTGAGACTTTTTACATATTCAAATTCCTATAGCCCTTACAATCTGCCTCTGACCCAGTCTCACCCAAGATTACAGAGGGTTTTTGACTTTTGATTGCTGTATATATATATATATATATACGACTTTTGATTGCTGTATATATATATATGACAGTACACTGCTCAATGAATTCTCACCAAGTGAATACCTTCATGTTACTGATGCCCAAAGCAAGAACAAGAACATTACCAGCACCAACGAAACACCTTCCACGCTCGTTTCTAGTAACTCCCACTGCCAACTGCAACTATAATTATTATTCTGACTTATAATAGCATGGATCAGTTTTGCCTGTTTTTGTACCTTATGTAAAGATGGAATCACATAGTACATACACTTTGTGTCTGGCTTCTTTCTTTATTTTGTGGGGTGGGGGTGGAGAGACGAAGTCATTCTGTCACCTAGGCTGGAGTACAGTGGCACAATCTTGGCTCAGTGCAACCTCTGCCTCGCAGGTTCAAGTGATTCTCCTGCCTCAGCCTCCCAAGTAACTGGGATTATAGGTGTCTGCCACCACACCTGGCTAATTTTTGTATTTTTAGTAGAGATGGGGGTTTCGCCATGTTGTCCAGACTGGTCTTGAACTCCTAATCTCAAATGATCTGTCCATCTCCGCCTCCTAAAATGCTGGGATTACAGGTATGAACCACCATGTCTGCATGTGTCTGGCTTCTTTCACTCAACCTTAGATTTGTGAGACTCTTCCATATTGTTGCCTGTAGTAGCGGATCATTCATTCTCACTGTTGTATAGTACTCTAATATATGAATATACCACAATTTATTCGTTCTTTCTGTGTGGAAGGTCACCTCGGCAGTTTCCAGTCTGTGGCTATTAGGAATAGTGCTGCTGTGAATATCCTTGTACAGGCTTTCAGTGAACATATGTATCCACTTCCGCTGAATATATACCTGGGAGCAGAATGGTTATGTCACAGGGTAGCCATATGTTTCACTTTAGCAAATACTGCCAGTTTTCCAAAACAGTTGTACTAATTTGCACTCCTACCAGCAGCATGTGAGAGTTCAGTTACGTCTTGTTTGTTAAATTATTCTCTGGTTATTTGTGGATATAAGAGATAGTCACTGTCTCAAATACTCCAGACCCTTGTTCTCCTGAATTATCCCAACATGTACTAAATTCTAATTGTTCAGATATCTCTGACTCCTAAAAGCACACCGTACACACACCAGCTCATTTCCCCACAACTCTTGCTCATCCTTCATGATGCTATTCAAGTACCACTTCCTCTGAGAAGCCTCCCCTAACTTGTGCCCAGCCTGGGTGAAATACCCCTTCTGTTTGCTCCCACTACACTCTACTCTTTCTGCTCTCCCAGGCCCTCTCATTCATTGCGTCAGTACCCATCTCCCCTATCAGTCTATCAGACAGTAACACTGTTGGAAGAATATTGTGTCTGAACCATCTGTGCCGTCAGTACTTAATACTGTATAAAGCCAAGGTAGGCTTTCAGAAAATAAGGGGTGGGGGGTGGGGAGTTGGGGAGAGGGAGAGATAGCAAGGGGAGAGATGCCAGATGCAGGTGATGGGGAGGAAGGCAGCATCACACTGCCACATGTGTACCTATGCCACAATCTTGCATGTTCTTCACATGTACCCCAAAACCTAAAATGCAATAAAATAAATGGGGGAAAAAAAAGAAAATAAGGGATGGATGAATGAAGGAATGAATCTTACTACTAATTGTTAAGTTCATTGTAGGCAGAAGTCAAGAATTCTAATTCTTTTGTATCAATCCAGTGGATTAATTGGGCACACAGCAGGCACTTAATAGAGACTTGCTGCAATGAACTGATGCAAATTACAAACCCCCACCTCCAGTTGCTCATGGGAAGACTCTTCTGGCAAACCACCAGAGCAGGGCCATGCAAACAAGGCTCTCATCCGGCTGGATTTTGGCAATATTTGGATATTCCTTCCCACTGACTTTGCTACTGTCACTCGGAAGGCAGAGTGGGGTGATTCAGATTCATTCCTCACCCACGCACAGAGCTGACTTTGCCCCACTTTCAGCCTCCCTCAGTCTCTGTTCTCCCAAGATCTGAGGTTCAAGAGCTAGGATGGTAGGGATGTAATGAAGACAAACCCACTTTCTCCACCCCCATGCACTCAAGAACAGATGCACAAGAGTTCACTCATTCTGGACCGTTCCACCACTGTTATGTGTGATTCTCTAGGGGCAGAGTACAGAGACACGGATCCATTGTGGTCCCCCCCAGCATCCAGACAGCTGACAGGGAAGACTTGGCATCTTGGGTAGACTGAGACCGGATGTTGCCACCCCTGTTCCCACTACAGTTTAACTTCTAATGCTGTGAAATGTCTGGTCCAAACCATCCTGCCTGTGATCTGCCAATGGCTTGAAGGAAAACTGCACATTTTCAATGCTCTAGTTAAGCTGGCAGCACGCTTCACATTAAGGGGTTGTAAACTCAGCAAAAAGAAAATGCATAATGAAAGTTCAGTATGTATCTTTATCCACATAAGAAGAAATCATTTCTACCAAAAATTTGATACAGAGTAATCACAACCCGTTTCCTCTGATGACTCAAAAAGGCTGTTTTTAATCCTTACCTCCAGCAAGAAGCAAAATGGTTCCCTCTAGGAAAAAGCAAAATAATAATAATAATAAATGCTAGAAACCTAATCTTTAATCTTTTATATGTCCAGAGGTATTCTATAGGAATATGTATTTTAATGCAACTAAATGATAAATACTTTAAACTGCGGCACAAAAGCAATAAGCAGGGTTCTATTATTTTACAGAGGCTTGGATTCAGTTTTAATTCTGACACAAAAATGCTGTGCAGCCCTGGGTAAGTTGATTTCCTTTCTGAGCCTCGGGTTTCACATTTGTAAAAATGAATGTGTGAACTTAAATTGTCCCCTCAATCTCTAATATGTTGAGAATGTGCAAGATGAAGTTTTTGTGGCTCTGTAACAAAAACTAATCATGCATCTATTAAATGTAAAATATTATACTTAGGCCCAAGGAAATAATGGCTCACGAATTTATTCAACTAATAGTTACTTTATGTCTACTATGTGCTAGGTGCTGGGATATAGACATACAAGCACTGACCCTGCTAAAGCGAAACGTATGCCTACCCTATGACATAACCATTCTGCTCCCAGGTGTATATTCAACGGAAGTGGATACATATGTTCACCGAAAGCCTTGTACAAGGATATTCACAGCAGCACTATTCCTATAGCCACAGACTGGAAACTACCGAGGTGACCTTCCATGCAGAATGAATAAATAAATAGTGATGTGTCCATACAGTAGAGTACTATACAACAGTGAGAACGAGCGGTCCTGCCTGCAGGAGCTCAAGGTAGAGTAAGGATGGCAGGCACTCTATGACACCCACAAACAAAGTCATTTACAAGAGTACATTGGGCACAGAGATCCATGAATTCCCTGGGGTGACAGGAAAGGATTTTCAGGGGAGAGAACCTTGAGTGGTCATGAAGCCTGCATTCCAGGAAAAGCAAGGAGAGAGAAGATGGGTGTTTGTAACTTCAGCAGAGAACAGACACATCATGGCTTACGATTTCCACATAGGAAAGCAAATCACTTATGGCATCCAGCCAACTCTAAACTCAGAATGAGTCAACGAGACGATGTGTTTGCAACCAACAATAACAACAAAACCTTCAAACAGGATACTGTCCACCTCAGCTCCATACTCACCTGGCACTGGCACCAGCTCTGCCACCAACTGGCTCCCTGACTTCAGGCAGTCCCATCACCTTCCCTTTTTGCTCTCTATAAAACCAGAGGGTGAGCTGAGATGGTGTGGGAAGCCCATTAACTACCTCTGTAAGAGTGAGGCACTAAGAGCTATTGCAATAAAAATGTAACGCTTTAAACCTTGAGACTCAGGCTGTGCTAAGCCCACCAGCTGAAATAAGAATGCCTCAACAAATAACATTAATAAAAAAGACAGTAACAGAGCTCCTCCTTAAAATAAAAAAGTTTACAAGAGAATTTTATGGAGAACCCTCTTAGAAAGGAGGAAATGTCTATTTGGAAGCTGCTCAATTTCTGATTTTATCCAAACATTTTCTCACACACGGGGCTGGTGTGGGTGTCAGATGCGGCTGAGGCCAGTGTGGCTTCTATTAACTCCTGCTTTTTACTGCTCCATGAGCTGCGTATTAGGCTCATCCCAGGTTGCACATAAATTACTTCCTTTGGAGGCCCTGAGTTTGTTTGGTTGTTCTTAGCTCCTTCCCCAAAGATTTTTCCCTCAAATCCTAGAGTTTACATAGACCAAGAAGGGGATGAATAAGGTCTAGTATTTGATAGTACAACAGAGTGACTATAGCCAACAATAATTTACCATACATTTAAAAATAATTAAAGGAGACCGGGTGTAGTGGCTTATGCCTCTAATCCCGGCACTTTGGGAGGCTGAGGAAGGTAAATTGCTCTAGCCCAGAAGTTCAAGATCAGCTTGGGCAACATGGTGAAGCCCTGTCTCTACAAAAAGTACAAAAATTAACTGCCTGTGGTGGTGTGCACCTGCAGTCCAAGCAACTTGGGAGGTTGAATTGGGAGGATCACTTGAGCCTGGGAGGCAGAGGTTGCAGTGAGCTGAGATCATGCAACTGCGCTCAAACCTGGGAGACAGAGTGAGACTCTGTCTTAAAAAAGAAAGAAAGAAAGAAAGAAAGAAAGCAGTATAACTGGATTATTTATAATACAAAGAAAAAAATTAATGCTTGTGGTGATGAATACCCCATTTTATCCTGATAATATAATTATTACACATTATATGCCTGTATCAAAATATCTCATGTATCCCATAAAGATATGCATCTACTGTGTACCCACAAAAATTAAAAATTAAAATTTTTTTAAAGGTGGATGGTCTGAATCCCACATTAACACAAGGAAATCACAAACTCTTCCCCGCCCATCCCTGGCTGCCCTCGGGTATGGTTGTGATCCTTCTCAGACCAATAGATCATCCTGGGCAGCTCTGCATCTCCATCCTGATGTGAGCTACTACAGGCCCTTGAAGCAGAAAAAGTCACTCCCTCAGTGCCGAGCGTGTCCAGAACCACCCCCACCAGATGCATGGAAGTCTAGTTTTGGGAGGGTGGGGTTGAGACGGAGTCTTCTCTGTAACCCAGACTGGAGTGCAGTGGCATGATTGTGGCTCACTGCAAGCTCCACAACCCAGGTTCAAGTTATTCTCATGCCTCAGCCTCCTGAGGAGCTGGGACTACAGGCAGTTGCCACCACACCTCTAATTTTTGTATCTTTTAGTGGAGACGGCGTTTTGCCATGTTAGTCAGGCTGGTCTCAAACTGCTGACCTCAAGTGATCTGCTCACGTTGGCTTTCCAAAGTGCTGGGATTACAGGGTGAGCCCCCGCACCTGGCAGAAGCATACCTTTTAATGGCCTGCCATTTTATTCCTTCCCACAGACTTTCTCCATCTTTCCGGCTGCCCCCGTTTTGTTCCTGGTGACCATTCTTTGAGGACCCTGGAATCACTTTCCTTCCCTAATCATCAGCTCTCTCCAGAAAGGGAACAGCTTTTTCCCACTCAAACTTCAAAACAAAAAGGGCCTTCTTATGTCCCTTTCGCTGCTCGATGCGGCTATCCCCAACCCTTGTGAGGATGGGAAGCTACCGTTTATCCCCAGGGTGCCTTTCACACATGACCCCTGATGGGGCTCCTTCAGGATCTCGGAGGTGATTTACCTTCCTGACAATGAGGACTCTCACTAGAGCAAAGAAGAAAAATAAAAGCAAGTCAGATCTTCAGCAAGGCAACCTGCTATATTTATTTACTCCCTGAATTAAAGTCATGAGAAACAACGTGTTGCCCAGTGGGCAGGAGCTGAGAAAGCTTCTCCCCTGGAAAACTATTTGGCTGTGCGATTGTGATGTGTCACCCAGACGAGGGAGGGCAGCAGGGAGGCAACCCACTTACTGTCATCAATTCCTAGGAGCGAAAGAAAGCTGAGTGCAGATTAGGACCTTATTTTGGCACCAAACCCTCATCACATCTCTGCAGTAGGCGAAATCAGACCCATGGTAAGGCAGGCTCAGTGGGGGCAGGCAGCCTGGAACCCAAACTCACATGCAAATGGAGAGGATTATATCTCTTCCTAAGAATAGGCTTTGTTAAAGATGAGAGAAGACAGCAGGAAGGCCCTGGAAACCCAAAGAGCATGTCTAGAAATGGGAAGGAAGAGGAGGAGGGCAAGCCCCCTCGAAGAGAAAGAGGAATGCAGCAAGGGGAAGCTGAATTCCAAATCCACCCACCCTGCAATGTCGCTGGAGGCTGCCAGCTGCTGCCTCAACGATGTTTTATCTCTGTAATGAATGTCAGATCCTACTGAAATGTGACCGTCAGCTGTTTCCTAAAGACAGTGACTTTGCTTATGCTGGAGGTTTCATTCCCTGGGAGCTTCTCAATCTTTTCTCCTTGCCCCACCTACAAGCTCATATAAAAACATATCCTACACACACACACACACACACACCCCTCCACAAATCTCCACGCATCCAAATTCATTTCACAAAAATCAAAAGCCCAACTGAAATGCCACCTCCTCCATGAAGCCCTCTCAGATTTCTCTAGTCAGCTGTGTTTTTCTCTTGTTCTGAGAGCCTATGGTTGATCTTCCTTTATGGGATTCATGTCTGACTGTCATCAGTGAATGTATTTCATCTCCCCACTAGATAGTAAACTTGTCTACAAGAGCGAGGTCTTATTTATTTCTGTTTCCTCCTGGTGCTCAGCACAGTACCTGGCCTTCAAAAACTTCTGTTGACTTTTTATTATTCTGCTAAGCTAAAAGTCATTTGGGTGGAAAGGAATTGTAAAAAGAGAGAATTTTTCACTGGGTATCCCTTAGATGGAGGTCTTGGACAGAACTCTGAAAATACAAAATAAACACAACTCTGACCGTACAGAGCTCAAAGAAAAAAAAAAAAAACATCTATTAGGATGTTGACAATGCACGTATAAGCAATGAAAAATGGCACAGGAGCTGCTCACCCAACCTGGGGGCAGAGACTGCGCAGGAGAGCGTGCTGGAGGCATGCCCTTTAAGGTCTGCCCTCAGAGCTCACGTGAACCCTTGATTGCAGCAGGTGGAACTGTTCACAGCAGACACAGTACTGACAAAGCATGGGGACCGCAGTGCTCCAAGGGAATCAGGCCTCCAGCACCAGGTGGGGGGCAGAGGCAGAGGAAACTCCAGACAGCATGCAGACTTCTTGGGGGCTTGATTAATTGCTTTAATTAGCCACCCTGTAACTATTAAGGCAAGTGGCACGAATGGTAATAGCACAAGAATGGTACCCAAGATTAGGCCTAAGCAACTGCAGCACTGTTCTCCCGGTGACTGGACCCAGGTCTCTGAAGCTGGTCCTGGAGCCAGGAAAGACAAATGTGCAGGGCGTGATCAAAGGCGGGCCAGCGCTGATTAGCACAGAACGTCTACCTTGTCAGCCCCAGCTCCCAGGGTGAATTAAGTGCTCACAAAATGAATGTGTGTCTGGAAAATCTCCAAAGTGGATTTTATTCTTGCCCACATGTTACCCAGTATTTTAATTAACCTGGGCTTATTGTTCTAATTACTTGAGTTTTATACCGTGAATTGCTGTTTGGGAGTGGTGATGATTAGTAAACACAATTACTGTGTATATTTCCAGCAAAGCTTTGACCTCAAAATTTTATTTAAAAATAATAATTAGTAACATAAATCTTTAATTTCTAGTTCACTGGGGCTAACAGACTGAGTAGGATAGAAGAAAAGCTTTCTTAAAACATGAAGATGGCTGGGCACGGTGGCCGAGGCGGATGGATCACTTGAGGTCAGGAGTTCAAGACCAGCCTGACCAACATGGCGAAACCCCGTCTCTACTAAAAATACAAAAATTAGCCTGGCATGATGGCTTATGCCTGTAATACCAGCTAGTCAGGAAGCTGAAGCAGGAGAATCACTTGAATCCTGGAGGCAGAGGTTGCAGTGAGCCAGGATTGTGCCACTGCATTCTAGCCTAGGTGACAGAGTGAGACTCCATCTCAAAAAAAAAAAAACAAGATTTGGTCTTAATAGCCTCCCATCATCTAATATTTTGATGGGCCTGCTTTATTTTGAGAAATACAAAGGTGAAAGAGCTAAGGGTAGAAAAGAATGCCATGATATATTACAGAGTGAGAAAAAGCGAGGCCAGAAGCAAGAACAGAATGTAGATGGCAATAACATTTTTTAAAATAATTTTTAAAAGCCACTGATAAGTATGTGAGTATGTGCTGAAAGTGCATATGGAAGGACATATACCTAAACTCTTTTTAAAAGTTTTTTTTATTTTTTATTGCTTTTGATTTTGATTTTTTTTTTTTTTTTTTTGAGACAGAGTATCATTCTGTCACCCAGGCTGGAGTGCAGTGGCATGATCACAGCTCACTGCAGCCTCAACCTCCCAGGCTCAAGCAATCTTCCTGCCTCAGCCTCCAGAGTAGCTGGGACTATAGGCAAGTGCTACTATGCCTAGATAATTTTTTGTATTATTATTTTGTTTTGCAGAGATGGATCGCCATGTTTTCCAGGCTGGTCTTGAACCTTTGGCCTCAAGCAGTCCTCCTGCCTTGGCCTCCCAAAGTGCTGGGATTACAGGTGTGAACCACCATGCCCAGCAGATACATTTTGCACTCTTAACACTGGTCAGTTGCCTTTGGAGACTGGTACAGGAGACAGTGTGAAGAGAAGTGGGACTATTCATTTCTATTTTATATACTTTAATATTAAAGTTTGAATTTTATAACAGAAGTGTGACTTTTGCCATTGAAACACCTTTTAAAATGTGAAAACCACCACTCTTGAATAAGCAAAGGACATTGCAGCACAAAAAACCCTGCAAGGGGAGCCCACGAATGCAGAGAGGCTGAAGCTGTGCAAGCCCATCGCCTCCGAGCAGCATGTTTTGTTTTCCTAGAGGCATCTTGTGGAACATGGATCTCTCTTCCCACCTCCCTGGCTTCTGCTTTTGGAAGCTGCCCCTTTATCTTCTTAGCCTCACTACTGTTTTTCCTGGGAGCCATCTATCTCTCCATTGGCTCCCTGATCCTCAGCCAGTTTCTGTCCTCATCTTTAAATTCCATCTTGGCCTCGATCTTGACTCCTCCAACTTGAGCCTTTTCTAACCACCTGTGCCCAGAAGACTCAGTCTCCACCCATTCATCATCCACCAAGCCATACCATCACCACCTGCCCTCCTAAAGTTCCTCCCTCTGAGCTCCCAACCCAGTCTAGTATTTAATGGTACATGTTTTTGACTCAGCATTAATCCTAAACACAAGCCAATTTCTTATTTCGAGGATCCATCTAAAGAAGCACCAACCTTTCCAGTGTGAAAGAGAAACTGAGTGGGTTGGACTTGTTGAGAAATAGTACTTCCAATGGGTTATCTTCCTGAGAGACTGTCAAGAATGGTTTCTACACTGTATACCCCAATATTAGAACCTAATCCCACCTAAGATGAAGTTCTAGAGAGCTTCATTTAACAAAATTCACTTGTAATAGAAATATGTTAGAACGTCAAGTGAAATCCCAGCCTCCATCCCATATTTGAAAGGTAGGTGATGTTGGGTTCAGAGGTTTTCATTCATCACTCATAACATATTAATTCATTCTTTAACACACTTTTATTTTCCAACCATGGGTAGGTACTGAGGATGCCAAGGTGAAACAGACAAAAGTCAGCTCTCAATGACACCAAAGTGCAACAGGAAAGGGTAGCAAGTGCCTGAGCCAATGCAGGGGTTAGAGTTATGGGGGTTATGCCAGAAGCATGTACAAAGTACAGTGGAGGATCTGGCTAGCACTGGGAACTAACAGCACCAAGTTACACCTAAAGGAAAGCCTGGCATGACCAGGCACCAACTCTGAACTGAAAAAACAAACAAACAAATAAACATTATCCAGCAAGAGACACCAGGGGTATCCAGGGAGAGAGACACTAACTTTCTGGGCAGCCAGAGATGGCATCACAAAAAAAGGCACTCTTTGAATGATCTTGAAGAATGGATGAGTTTGTATGCCAAGCTGACCAGGAGGGTGAGGAGAAAAATGATCCAGAAAGAGGAAGAAGCTTGTGCAAAGGAATTATATATGCACAGACAGGTCAATAGTTTGCAATGCCTCTAACACAGAGTACTTGTTGGAGAACAGTGGCTGTAGACAGCAGAGAGAGTTGGAGTGAAGAGATCTGAACATCCAGCCGAGCAACCTGCCCTTCATTTTGTAGGCAACTGAGAGACCCTGCAGCGTGTTCAGCAAAGGAGAGACATGTGCAGGTCTGCATTTCAGAACCATCTCTCTGGTGCCAGTGGAGGATTAGAGAGTATGTAACTAAACATAGTAAGGCTGAAAGTAAATTAGCTCATTAGTTTAGACACTCCCAGGAAAAACCCACATGAGGTTACATTTCTAGCAAAAGGAAGGGGAATAAAATTGATCCAACTTATTAAGCATCTACTTTGTGCCAGGCTCCAAGCTCAGTGTTTTACACCTGTATGCTCACTCAATGCACATAACAATACCACAAAAGGGGGAGGGTAGTATTATGAGCTCCATTTTTGCAGAGGAGGAAAATAAGGCTCAGTGAGAATCAATGGAGTCACAAGGTCTTGCAACTAGAAAGTGGTTGAACCAGGATTTGAACCCAAGTCTATTTGATGTCAAAGCCAGAACTCCACCATGGTTTGTGATCATCATTGGCTTTCTTCAAGGGTCAATATGGCAAAGGTCAAATGGAATACACTTGCAAGACAGTCATTGTGGAAGAAACCATTCCCTGTGCTGCATATGCATCAAGTATAAGGTGAAGCATCATAAATTTCTTAGGGGTTTGTGATAAATTCCTTTGGGAATTGTCCTCCCTTAAACAGCAGGATCATGTGCTTTCTTAGATAATGAGAATCACTTAACTCATCCTTTCTCCTCTTGGCTTGTTTACCAGGAAGCTCCAAACTCAGTAACTCTGTTAGCCCAAACATGATATGTGATTTCCCAACTATCTTTGAGCTTCCTTTTTGAGTGTATCCATATATTTTACTTTAAGATATCCCAAGCTTTTTGGAATGCCAATGCAGGATTTATAAGAATAATCATACAAATTGTGCCTTCTACTTACCTGAATCTTCTTTCATGTCTTTATTCTGAACAAATCTCAGAGTAATTGCTATCGTGGGCAGGCCCATGTTACCTCCCTCCCTCGGTTCTGTTTGAGATGTGCTCCCAACAGTGTTCTCCTGCACGTTTGTGGTACATGCTTTAGCTATGTGTTTAATTGTGTATTCAGTATCCACTAGGTACCAGACACTGTGTGGTGACATACCACATCCTACTTAATTGCTCTAATATGCAAGGTACTTTGTGTTACCCCCATTATACAGATGAGAAGACTGAAGCTCAGGGTTTTAAATGACTTGCCTGGGGTCACACAGATCACAAGGAATGGAAATGAAATTTGAATTGAAGTTTCTCTGATGCCAAAGCCTGTTTACTTTTTTTCTCTATCACAAGAGGTCCAGTTTCCTTAATCCCTTTGAAATGAGGCAAGACTGTATGTCTCATGCAACCTCCCTACCTCCCTGCATTGCCAGCTTCCCAATTAATTAAAAGAAGAAGAAGAAAAAGAAAGGTCTGGTCCAAGCTGTATTGACAAGACTAAACATCCACACTGGCTATTTTCCTGACCTAAAGTAAGTGCTTTCAAAGCATAAAAATAGAATAGTCCTTTTTCATTTGTCTTTGTTCTTAAGAACCACAGAGTGAAGAATGTGTCAGAGCCCCTGACTTGCCTATCTTTGTAAAAAAATATTTTTTTAAACCTTTTACACTGAGCTCTTCTGATTTTTATGAGGCCTGGTAATGAAAACCCAATGTGCAAATCCTAACATCAAATCCATGTTATATAATAAACCCCCACTTTCTCAGCCCTCTCCAGAAGGGCAGACTTCAGTGAGGACATTTCAGAACTGAAGTACTAGGAATTCTTCTGTACAGTGATATACATCTCACTTTCTCCCTGTCCACCAGGGATGGAATGATGGGCTCTCTTGCTGGAATCCACCTCTCAGGAATACCCAAGTTCTTGGAAATGTACGTGCTCAGCCAACAAAGAATTGTGTCCTGAGAAAGTCCAGCAGTCTTAGATAATAGCATTTAGGGAGTCCCGTCCTCATGGTCTGGTCTGGAAAGAAAGAGGAAGGAAGAAGAAGGAAATTAACCCTATTGTGTTAAAAACAGTACAAAGAATTTCCTATGCTAGCTCCCTTATACTTCCTACAGCCTTTCAGCAAGGTTTGAATGAAAAGACAGAGGGTCCGAGTGGTCCCATGCTTGGCTCAAGGTCCTCACAGATAACAAAGAGTATAGCCACAAAGGCAAGCCCATGCCTCTAGCTCCAGATGCCATTGCTTTTCCTCTCCATGATAGTGCCATCCACACATAACCACAGAGGAAGCAAAACCTTCAGTAATCAAAGTATAATCAAGGTTAATCAACCTTGAGCAAACAAAGAATAACACATCCTCTGTGAGAGAACTCCATGAAAAAGGGACCACAAATGACATCTGTCCCTACCATCTGCTTGCCTGAACTTTCCCATCTCTGTCAGGCCAAATCTCTGCCACCATCACTTGTGGCTTCTCAGGATGGCCCTTCCTCGCTTAGCTATTCTAGTCCAGATAGGGAAGAGTCTCTTTCTACTTTGATTCTGGCAGGGAACAATTGGAATACTTCAAACGGCATGTGTAATGGGCAAGTATGAGAGAGAAAATATGAGAGCAGAGATTCAATCAGCTTTCCAGAGAAGAGATTTTTTAGCAAATGCCACACAGGAGCCTGTCATTCAGTTATCCATATGTCATAATAACCAGAGGAGTTTTTAGCTCTGAACTTTTTGGAGAAAACACAGGGATTTGTAGAGAATGATAAAGTCCACATTCCTGTAATGAAAAAGACAGACATGTACTGGGCCTAATTATATACAATAAACCACACAGTGGATGATGATACCAGATGATGGAACAAGCAATAATGCTAAAGAGTAAGAAAAAAATAACTCTTAAACACTGTGGTTACAGAAAGATTTTTAAGCCCTGTCAGAATTCTTCCCAGAGTATGCAAAGCTGCCCTTCTTCTCTTCTTCTCCTTCTTCTTCTTCTCCTTCTCCTCTGCCTCCTCCTCCTCCTCCTTCTTCTTTCTTCTTCTTCCTCTTTCTTCTTCTTCTTCCTGTTCTTCCTCTTCTTCTTCTTCTTCTTCCTCTTGTTCTTCCTCTTCTCCTTCTTTTTTTTCCCATTTATTTATTTTATTGCATTTTAGGTTTTGGGGTACATGTGAAGAACATGCAAGATTGTTGCATAGGTACACACGTGGCAGTGTGATTTGCTGCCTTCCTCCCCATCACCCACATCTGGCATCTCTCCCCTTGCTATCTCTCCCCAGCTCCCCACTCCTCACTGTCCCTCCCCCATTTCCCCCCAACTGACCCCAGTGTATAGTGCTCCCCTCCCTGTGTCCATGTGTTCTCATTGTTCAACACTTTGAAACAAGGTCTCACTCTGTTGCCCAGGCTAGAGTGCAGTGATGGCAATCATAGCTCATTGAAACCACAAACTCCTGGGTTCGAGCAACCCTGCTCACCTCAGCTTCCTGAGTAGCTGAGACTGCAGGTACACACCACTACGACTGGCTAATTAAAAAAAATTTTTTTGTTAAGATGAGGGTCTCACTATATTGCCCAGGCTGGTCTTGAACATCTGGGCTCAAGCAATCCTCCCACCCTGATCTCCCAAAGTACTAGGATTATAGGTGTGAGTCATTGCAACCAGCCCAGGGCTGCTCTATGCCAGCTGTCCACCTTACGTTCTTATTCACCAATGTTGAAATCTTGAGTTTTTGCCTCCACACTGACTCTTTCTTGGTGATCTTTATGGATCTATTTATTTCTCTCCAAAAAGCTAAGTATGTGCAGCCCTTGCCGCTTGCCACTCTGCTTGTTCATAGGATGGCTGGCCAGTTCTGTTGTGCTTGATCTTGCTGACCCTAAATGATCTGCACCTGGGTCCTCTCTGATGTCTGCCATATTGGCTCTAGGGGTGGGTTCCATGATGTTTTCTCTACTGTGCATTGAGAGAAGAACAACATACTACATTTGGCAGAAAGGTCACTTCCTAACTTGGATCCATGGTGAAATGAAATTTTCTCATTAGATAGAAACTTGGACACCATGACCCACCAAAATTCCCAGTAACGGTTTAGAACATTGCCATTTAAGAATGGCTACCATACGAAGTTTGTTTGCTACACACCAAGCACCAGCTTAACAGGTTACATATATTGCTCTCACTTAATTGATTATTTATAGAAATCTATAGTATCAATATTATTAAGTCCACGTTAACAATAAGGAGACAAAGTAGGAGAGATTGTATGGCTCACCCAAGGTCACATATGTAATAAGTTGCAGAGTCGATATTCAAACCTAGGTCCTTATGTGCTTGACAGCACTCCCAGAGACCACTGCAAGGCTGGAACTTCATTCTGAAGGCCAAAGGGAACTTGAAAAGACTACTGAAGTGTTCCAATCTGGCAGCAACATAAAGAATGGAAGGGAGTGGGTGGAGGTGGAGACCCTAGCAACCCTAGCAGTATTTCAGGTGATGGGATCTTCATATCTGAAGATTAGTGAGTGGACACATGAGAGAAAGGAGGATGCCTTTAAAAGATGTTAAGAGTTTGGTGTGACAATATTTAAGCAATAAGTTCAGGATAACACGTGGCTTTCTGATGTGGGCAGCTGGGGAGATGGTGGAGCCATTTGCTGAGAAACTTAAGAGGAAGGTGTTTGGGAGAAAAAGATGAGAATTGAAACCAGGGAAGTAGATGATTCTCCAAAGAAAGCATATAAAATAAGAAGCAGGGTAGGCCGGGTGTGGTGGCTTATGCCTGTAATCAATCCCAGCACTTTGGGAGGCCGAGGCAGATGGATCTCCTGAGGTCAGGAGTTCGAGGCCAGCCTGACCAACATGGAGAAACCCCATACCTACTAAAAATACAAAATTAGCCAGGCATGGTGGCGCATGCCTGTAATTCCAGCTACTCGGGAGGCCAAAGCAGGAGAATCACTTGAACCCAGGAGGCAGAGGTTGTGGTGAGCCAAGATCATGTCATTGCACTCCAGCCTGGGTGACAAGAGCAAAACTCCATCTCAAAATAAAAATAAAAATAAACAGGATGAATAAAGAAGACTAGGGATTAGCTGATGGCAAGGAAGAGCCTCCTCTCTGTGTTCAAATGAAGACCTCTTCTGGGTTCTGGGATACCTGCCACCCTACTCCTACCTGCACCTCAGGTTGCTAAATAGAGTTGTGCTTCCCAAGCAGGGATGAGAAGAAATTCTCTCTCCATCTCCCAAACTCTCTAGAGTCTCACATCCTAGCAGAGCAAACAAGTACATGAAGAATCAGCAGTTTCCTACCTATGAGATGAATGTATGCTCAGAAGAAACTAGACTGCCCTGAACTTCCCTACCCTAATTATTCCTCCACCACCTACACACACACACGCACAAACACACACACACACACACGATTGCTAGAAACAACCAGCATGTGCATGGGGTGGTAATCATCTAGTAGAAAGAGCACAGTCTTTGGAGTCAAACAGACCTGAATTCAAATCCTAGGTTTAATGTGGAACCTTGAGCAAGCTATTTCAACTCTCTAAATGTCACTTCCCCCATCTATGAAACGGGCTAGTCATACCTAGAAGCATGGTTAAAAAAACAGGTGAGATGCAAAGCAGCCAGGGTTGTACCTTGCACACAACAGGTACCCAACTAAGGAAGTGATGCCTCCCTCCCTTTCTCTTTCTGACCTAGGATGGAACTGGAGTCTTGCAGAGAGTCTAAGCTTCGTACCATTCCTCCTCAGGGTGTCTGAACTCAGCGGGGCTCTGGCAAGTCTGTGCCTCTCTCCCTTTCTCCTTCTGGCCTAGGATGGAACTGGAGTCTTGCAGAGAGTCTAAGCTTCGTACCATTCCTCCTCAGGGTGTCTGAAGCCAGAGGGACTCTGGCAGGTCTATTTACCTAGGTCTCCATCTCTAACCAGAGCTGTAAAATCAGGCTTTGTGATTCCCAAGAAAGCTCCAGTCCTTGAACCAGATTATGCTAAGATAAAAATGCAACTATATATAGATATATAGATGCAGATACACACACACACACACACATACATACACACACACACACACACACATATATATACACACACATATATGTATCTCTATCTCTATACCTATGTCTGTATCTATATTTGGATAAGAAAAATTTTCCTCCCAGCCCCCAAGCAATCTTGTGTACTGCAAACATCACTGAA
Organism: Sapajus apella; assembly: GCF_009761245.1. Classification (NCBI taxonomy): domain Eukaryota; kingdom Metazoa; phylum Chordata; class Mammalia; order Primates; family Cebidae; genus Sapajus; species Sapajus apella. Next base: position 34,476,438 of record NW_022436952.1, read on the forward strand.
ATCAGCAGGTGTGTGTTCCAAGAGAAGACGCTGTGTCTTGGACTCTATTTGAGTAATTTTCCCCTTCTAGAAAAACATTAAAAGAGAGAACAGCAGAAGATACAAGGTAAGGATCAAACCCTTGCACAGTCAGTGTCCAACTTCTTCAGAGGCATTTTTTACTTGGTTCTGAGCCTAAGGATCAAAGTCCAGGCTGTTCCCTCAGATCAGCACCACAGTCCCTAACCTTTGTCCTTGTCAATGCACATTCATCTCCTGAATTAAGGAGGCAATCTTGGCACTCAAGATCTCTCTGAAGACGAGGCTGGGGCTGCTCTAGTTTGAGGTTAATGATCAGCTTAGATGTGTATAAGTCTTAGAGAAACACAAACCCTAGAGGTTATGTAGTCCAATTATGTCATCTTAAAGATGAGGGACATATTCCTGGAGAAAGAAAGTCACAGAGTAAGTTAGTGGCAGAGTCAGGGCATGACCCTAGAGATCCTGACACCCAGGCCAGATCGTATTCTAAGTACCACCTTGCCCTGCCCTCAAGCATAAATGTCATCTCTTATCACCAAAGACTGGCCACACAAATGGATATCAAAGGGATTAAGAGGTAGTATGGAGATATCAAAACAACCAGGCTTCAATAAACAAGCATCAAACAATGGTATTACAATAATACAGAGTATTAATATTAGAGAAATGCAACATATTCTAATAGTATAGGATACTATGGTAGTAAATATTATTCTATTACTCTACTTTGAAACCATTTTTGACTGATAAATGCATCGTCTTGCTTGACTCCATGGGGTGGAGGGGAAGAGTCATGGCATTCTGGGTGCAAAACATCCTCCAGAGACAAGAGATCCTTCAGCAAATCTTTATTTAATTAATGCCTACCACATGCCAAGCACTGTGTTCAACTTTAAGATTACTGTCAAGAATAAAACGCGCTCTAAGATCGCACTGCCTGCTGGCGGCACAGATATAGGAGCACATGTTCGCACTGTGAAATGATGTGTACCACTGTAAAAGCCTACACAATGGGTTGTAAGGGATGGACATGGGGGTGCACTTCATCTTTGTGGACAGTATTGCCATCCTTTGGGATAAGGGCCACAAGAGGGGAAGACACATTAGGAGAAGAGAGGAGGAAGGGGACAGTGGAGAAGGTGAAGGTGAAGCTGGTGGTGACGGTAGTGGAGGAGAAGGAGGAAGACGATGAATTCAGTTTAGGACATGCTAAGATCAACAGCCTAGAAAGCATCTTAGGTATGTGGATTCTGTTACGTGAACCGGCTCAGGCTCAGTTTGTGTGGCAACCTCCCTTGGGCAGCACTTTAGTGCACAGCTCCTCTCTTCTGGCATTTATGTTCTGCTTTTCAAAAATGGATTGAAATATTGAATCTACTGATGTCTCATCTTTGTCTTTAAAAGAATCCTCCTTTTTCTTCTTTTACTATCATCTTAATGGGGTTTATGAAGACAAAAGAGATATGTGTCTGCAGACAATCTACCACCTCTAACCAAGAATTTTGAAAGTCAGCATCTGAGCTTTGAGCAAAGGAGAAAGAGGAGGAAGATAAAGAGGAAGAGAAGAAAGAAGAAAGAAAAAGGAGGTGGTGGCAGAAAAAAGAAATGAGAAAAGATCTAAGTTGTAGCAGCAGAATCAGGAAATGTTGGGAATGGAGGAAAGATTTTGGTTGCCACTTCCTTATCCCTAGTTGCAATGTGGCAAGAATTTTTCAGCCTGGAATCAGAGAAATCTTTTCAACACACATAGACCATGGCTACCTCAATGCCAAACCCCTGTATGGCCAGCCAGTTCAAACTCTGTCTACCTGACAAAGGGGATCGATAGTTATCAGTGAATGGATTGACAAGTTCTGTGAAGTGATTTATTACATCTTTTTTTTTTTTTTAATAAAAATGGCTCTTTACCTTAATTATGTAAGTGATTCATAATGTTGTTGGTATGTAGGCAGTACTGCCTTTTACCAGAAATAAATCAGCTCAACCAATTTTTGTGTGTGTCATCTAGGTTAAATCTATCAGAAGAACAGTGTTGTTCTTTTCTATTTCTTTTATTCTCCTGCCTCCCTTCCTTTTTTCATTCATCATTCATTCATTCATTTATTCATTCAATGATGACACAAAGTTACTGAATACCTATGGTATTCCAGGCACTGAGCAAAGCTCTAGAACCAGAACTGGGTTTCTGGCTGGGCTGGTCATAGGCAATATGAGGAGAGGTGTTTAAGTAAGACGGTAGAACAGGGGTTGATTCATTGATTCCACCATAAAGTTCAAACAATTTGGTTAAGGCCAGAGAAGATGTAGAAGAGCAAGGAGCATAACACAGGAAGTCTTGGAAGCAAGATGAAGCAAGTCCATTGTATAGAACCTACGCCTTGAACTTCAGGGAGGGTCTGCTTCCCCTTGAAAAGAGGGGAGGAGGAAGATGTGGTGGCTTAAAGGAATCATGCATGGTTATTAAGATTTGTCATCAGTGAAAGAAAACATAAATTTAGAGATTTCTGAAGTAATAAGCTGAAGGCCATTGAATCAATCTCCTTAATTAGCTTAGTTCTCTATCCCAGTCATCTGTTATCAAAATTAGAATTTGTTTATAAAAGGGCTACCATGTGCCAGGCACTGTTTGAAGTATTTAGAATATACCAGTGGACAAACTCAAGATCCTTTCCTTCATGGAGAAGACATCCCACCAGAGCAGAACCTATGGCACTGAGATAAATAAGAAAATCTTAAAAGAGGGGCATATATATGCCATAGAATACTATGCAGTCATAAAAAAAGGGTGAGTTCATGTCCTTTGAAGGGACATGTGTGAAGACAGAAACCATCATTCTCAGCAAACTAACATAGGAACAGAAAACCAAACACCACATATTCTCACTCATAAGTGGGAGTTGAACAATGAGAACACATGGACACAGGGAGGGGATCATCACACACTGGGGCCTATCAGGGGTTTGGGGGCTAGAGGAGGGATACCATCAGGAGAAATACCTAATGTAGATGACGGTTGATGGGTGCAGCAAACCACCATGCCATGTGTATTCCTATGTAACAAACGGAACCTGCACGTTCTGCACATGTATCCCAGAACTTCAAGTATAATAATAATTTTTAAAAAGAGGCGCTAACAACCATTGCACAATTTTGGGATAAGTGTGCTGGCAAGGGTTTGGTAGTGCATAATAACCACCATTTATTATTGAACAAATATTTACTGAATGCTTACTCTATGTCAAGCTCTGTGCTTTATGCTTTACATGTGTTATTTTATTTTATCTTTATACTAACCCTGCAAGGCAGGTATTATTATCTCAATTTTTCAAGTAAGGAAATTAAGACAGAGAGTTTCAATACCTTCCTCAAGCTCCCCCACCGGCTTGCAATGGAAAAGAGAGGAAGGAGTGATTAATCCTGTTTGCAGAAGCAGGGAAGTGTTTTAGAGAGGGAGAGTGTTGAGCGGGGTCTAAGATGAGTAGAGGGCCGGGTGCCATGGCTCACGCCTGTAATACCAGCAATTTGGGAGGCCAAGGTGGGAGGATCACCTGAGGTGAGGAGTTCAAGACTAGTCTGGCCAACATGGCGAAATCCTGTACAAAATTAGCCAGGCGTGGTGGCGAGTGCCTGCAATCCCAGCTACTCAGGAGGCTGAGACAGGAGAATGACTTCAACCCAGGGTCAGAGGTTGCCCATGAGCAGAGGTCACGCCACTGCACTTCAGCCTGGGCAACAGAGTGAGATTCTGTCTCAAAAAATATATATAATAAAATAAAAGAAAGATAAGTAGAACCAGCAAATAAAGAAATAAGAACACTATCCAGCCTCAAGTTCAAAGTCATAGTGTTGTAAAAATGTGATGTGGATTTAAGCTGGGAAAGCAAGAGTCTTTACTAGCTGAGGCAAAGAGTTTGTGGGGTAGGAAGTCTCATGAGAGTCTTGTAGGGGAATGGGGCCAGGGTGAGAAGGGCTTTATAAGCTAGGCTTTCCCAAAACTTCCTGAAATTTTTTCAAGAAGAAAATAGATAATATATATACAGTACCCTAGGGTGAAAGGACAGGGCTGCAATCTTGAGCAGTCCCTGGAGATCCTGATGCCCCAAGCCTGCCTTGTTGCCCCAAAAGCGGTGAGATTCAATGCCTACATTTCCTGTAACCCACTGTGCAACACAACACACAGATTATGAATCTGTGCAGTAAGAAATGAAGGACCATTGAAGGATTTTAAGCAGAGCAATGGCATAATTGGAATGGCAGAGTGGGGAATGGATTGGAGAGGAAGGAAATCAAAGGCAAGCAGCCCAATTAAGAGCTATAATAACAGAGTAAGCTCTGGGCTATAGACCACAAGGGCTGAAGCAAGGTAGTAGAGATGGGAAGCGATCGCAGGCCAGGCACTTGAGAATGATTTAGGAGTGAGCATCGACAGCCCTTAGTGATGAGTGGAATGTGGTAGAAGTGAGGGCTTAGTTGAGGATAAGTCCAAGGTTTCTAGATTAAAAAGAGACTTCAAATTCATGACCAAAATACCTCTTCCCACGGGTAAATCTGCAGTTCCAAATTTAAAAGGATATATTGTCAATAATTCCACAAAGCAGGGCAGACATTTCACATTTCTCTGTATCAATCAGTGAGTGGGTATGCGAAATGGAAAAACAGACTAGAAGGAAAAAAAAAACATTCCAAGGGAAGTTTGCATTCAGGAAGCTAATAGACAGGACGCATTAGCTTCTGACACCCTCGGTAAGTCAGAATGCTGCTGTCATTTACTGCATGAGACTTCCAAGGCCTATGGAACAAAACCCTAAAATGTTTCTAATGAAGGCATGAGTGTTAAAAGTGTTTTCTAAAATAGAATCCATTTCTCCTTTGTCGTTTATTCCTTCAGGGAAAAAATGTGGTAAAAATTGGTCTGTCATTGTTTTTAGTTTAAGAAACAGAAAAGAAAGAGGAACAATTAAATACCATGAAATTCCCTTTTATAGAATGACTGAATACCGACAATGTAACCCAACTGGCTGCAATGTAACCAATTCTGAATGTTAAGCCATGTATCCAGTAATAACTGGTCATCAGAAAAATGGCTATAGGGAAGCTCTTGTCTATGGTGGTGGCTGAGGCGATTGGTTAATGAGAGAATGAAATCATTGTTCAGACTCTCTTACAAAGAAGTGTCATTTTTCTGAATAGCCAATGTGTCCAAGAGTTAAGGATTTATTTATTCCTTTAAGCATCACAACTTTTTTAAAAATAAAACCATTTGGCTGAAACTCCTTCTGCAATAGATCCCATCCTTTCCTATGTCCTTATGCAGATTATACAGAACAAAATGTAATCTTGATGGTCCACAGCCATCGTTGTGAGCTCCAGCTATTGTTTTGGGCAAAAAGATTCAGGACTAATTGGAACGTGTGAAGTTTGCGGCAACATTAAATGACATCATTTTTAAAGTCTTTTTTTTTTTTCATGTTTTTGCAGTTGTTTTGCCTTCTTTGTTGTAAGGTGTTGGCTACACATTCTAGCTACCAGTACTCTTGCGTCTTAAGCCTTTTTATTTTCTATTTTTCTGAGAGCATGAAAGACAAATAACCAAGCATATTATCATTATTGTACATAAAGTAAGTAGGCTCCATGAAAAGACAAGGGTTCACTGATGCTTAAATCATCCTATGGTACCCCTAGTGCCTGGAAGGCTGTATCATGTAATGCCGGGGCCCAGGGGAAGAGGATGTGACGTCAGCAAAATCTGAGTTTCATCTTAAATAAACCGCTTGACATCTCTGAGCCTGATTCTTCCTTGGTACAAATAGAAACAACATCTACTTTGTTATTTCATTTAACTGTGGGAGTTAAATGAAATAATGCATGCAAAGTTCCTAGCCCCATGCCTGCCACATTACTAGCCTCACTTAATTAAAGCTGTTAACATTGTGGATTTTGTGATATGCATTTTGATTCCTTAAAAGATATTTTTCCTTATCTCCTTATACTGCCTCTCAGCTGAAAAGAAAACACATCATGGGTGCTATGACCAAAGAAAATTTCAACCGTAAAGACAGAAGTGTAGTTGTAACTAGAGAAAATACCTGGACCCTTCAAGCTGTGGAGATCCAGCCAAATGTCAAGGGCACCAAACCAGGTCTCCAGGCAGAGACTAGGAACAGAGGACAGAGTCACTGCAAGCAGAAAGGACACAAGGGAATACCACCTTAGAACACCACTTTACTGGGGACACTTTCACATCTGAGTTCGTTTTTATTATGGGTCATTCTCCGGTCACATATCTGCCATGTGATTCATTGCTGGGGTTTGTGTTTAAAATGGATTGAGGCTAAGGTGGAGATCCTAGGGCAGCCTGATAAAGCAGAGCCATCCAGGAGTCAAAAGCCAGGAGGAAACGTACTAGAGTGTGCACAGGCCACATCAGGTAGCAGCATCTGTGGCTCACGTTTACTGGTTGATGGGCAGTGCCAGGGTGGGGAGGACGGACAGGTCAAACAAAAGGTCCGAGGGTGCAGTGGCCCCTGTTACAGTGAGACCATTTATAGAAACAGAAAAATCTTCTAGTTTCAGTGTACCTTTCCAAACTTGGTCCTGGTAAGCTTGCTTGGGTTTTGGTTTGTTTGCCTGAAATTTTAATAACTTTACCCAAAGAACCTATTTGTGAATAAACCCTGCCTTGCCTAAATTCTCTTCTGACCATTGTTCATGTTCAAAGAAATGTTTCTCTGAAGTTGTGATCAGGGTGGATGTGCTCTTTGGACTCAGATCTTTTTTACTCAGTACTTTTTATACCTAATGCAAGACACTGGCATCCTTGTCATGTTCTTTTCTTAAAATGTCATAATTTCCAGATGTCGTGGTATCACCGTCATTTGCCTGGCCATTCCTCTATTATTGGACCTGTGAACTGTTTTGTGTTCAATTTGTTATTTTTTTCCTCTATTATGAAAACCTCTACTGTGAATTCTTTCATGCTTTTTCTTTGCTTTGAGGTTATTTCCTTCGGGAACCCTAGGGTATAGAATCACTAGGTCAAAGGGTATGAACTGTTTTATATCTCCTAACACTTACCAATCTTAAGCACTTGCCTTTATAACTCCAAGAATTTTCAGAAAACCATTTTGAATCTAATGTTATGTCTTAGTGCCAGAGGCTTTTGAGAAATATTGAATGAGTAAACATAAGCACTGCTGGGCAAAGGAAAGTATTGATTTAAAAGGGGGAAGCAAGGCTGAAGTCTAGAAGAAGGAAAGAAGGAAGAAAGGAAGGGAAGGAGGGAGGGGAGATGGGAAAAGAAGAGGGAAAAAGAAAGGAAGAACACAAAGGGAGGGATACAAGGAAGGAAAGAGAAAAGCAAGAGGGAGAAGAAAAAGAGAGGGATGGAGGAAAGGAAACAAAGGGGGCTAGGTCAAAACCCTGTGGTTTGGAAAGATGTGTTTCTACTTGGTGGCTATGTGGTGGCTGTCGGTGTGTAATGTCACTTGGATGTTGAAAGAGAAAATATTTTTGTGTGGCCTTCTGCAACTTACTTAGCGCAGCCTGGCACTTGAACCTATGGGTACCTCCCTGAACCTCTTCCCTACAAGTGGGCTCATATCGTTTTCGTTCTGTTCTGATAGTGGCATCACACTCAAGCTGGGCACAACACAGCTCCCAGATCTACAGCAGATTACTGAGAACCCACTTCAGGTCCCAGCAAATTCTGCTTTTGCTTTCTTCATCCCCTGCAAGAGTTTTTGTAAAACTCTGAATTATGCCACCACCCACTTTGTCTTTCTCTTTCTAAACTCCGGGTTTTCTGCTTTTCGAATAATTACCAATACGTTGGAGTCACACCTGAGTTGAAATCCTGGCTCTGCCACCTGGGTGGCACATTCTGTGTGACTCCAGGCGGGTAACTTTACCTCTCTGGGACTCATTTCCTTCGCCCGAAAAATGAGGGCTAATTCGGTGCCTGATTCTAGTAAATGCTTAGTGAATGGCTTTAGTATGGGATTACGGCCATTACGGTTTAATCTGTGTTTGAACGAGCATCGGAGAAAATAGAATTGGAAAGATGAATCTTCTGTGTCCTCATCTGTAAAATGGGGATGATATTATTCACGTGACAGAGTTGTCCTGAAAAGTCATTCCACGGTGCACATAGCATTACCTGGTAGATGCCTGGCTGGTACTCTGTGTTGACTTCCTTCCCTCCCCTGCCTTCTCTTCCCCTTCCCTTCTCTTCCTTTCTTCAGTTTGAATAATCACCCAAGTCCACGGGACTGCAGAAGAATATATTAACTCTCTTACTTTCTGCTTTTCTTGTGGGTGGACAGGGAAGATAAACTAGGAGTAGAGAAACCAGAGGAAGTGGTTTGGCCAGGTCTTTTATTAGGGAAAGAGAGTAAGCAATGCGTTAGTGGCTGAGACAGAGGAGAGCTGTGGCTAGGAGGAAATGGAGGCTTTTGACACATCAACCTGTCCTTAAATCTCTCAGCCACTGCAGAGGGCCTGCCTGCAAGACAGATTGGGAACTGTTTAGTTAGTGCTCCCTGAAGCGGAGGTGACAGCCAGGTGAGAGCCATGATTAAGTCATGACTGAAAACAGTTAAGGGGACAGTAAAGGAATTGTGAATAAAATGGCTCATTCTACCTTGGGTTTTATATTTCATTAAATCCTATTTTAACTGCATGTCTTTTCATCACATGAGTGGACGGTTACTGCTGGAGAAGGTTATTATGCTTAACTGTTTTAACGAGAGTTTTGTTGTGTGTATGGGACAGCAAATTGGGTAGAAAAGTGTGCAAGAAAGACTCCATTTCTCTGCTAACTTTATGACCACAGCCAAGGTTGCAACCAAGACTCAGTTATCTAAACTGAGAATAAAGCAATGTTAGGCAAGGGATGCTGAGGGAAGGAGGCATTAATTATGAAGGTGGCCTGAACTTAGAAAGTAGATGCCACTGGTCAGCAAGACACCTTCAGGAACACCAAACCCCCCTGAGGAGAAGGACATGGATATTGGGGAAGAAGAGGGTCTGGGCATCCTGAAGGAGAGGCTGCTGTCGCCTCTGCCTGTCTCAGATCCTGGCTCCCGGGTGAGCTCCATGGGCAGAGGTAACAGGATTCTCTGTGAGGGGAGGTGAGAACATGGGATGAATGGAGAAACTCAGGAGAAAACAGAGAAAGTGCATGGAGAAGGCTCTCAGGCCAGTCAAGGGAAAAAGACCTCTCCTTGGGACCCTCCCGGAATACTGTGCTCATCCCTAATAGAGCATTTATTATGCTTTATTTAAATTTCCTTTTAACAATTAACATTTCATATGAATATTTAATATTTTCTTTCCCATGTCCCCCACTAAACTAAAAGCTAAGGCAAGGACCACATCTGAATGGACCTTGTATTCTCTACATCAAAGACAGCGCCTAACACCCATTAGGTGCTCAATAAATATCCACTACGTCATTACTTTCAGCTAATTACAGCCACCTTAATTAAGGTCTCATGCTCTAGAGCTAGACTACTTGACTTTGAATCCCAGCTGCAGTCTAGACAAGTCACTTATCCACTGTCTCAGCTTCCTTTCATGTTAAAGAGCTAAAATGGTGAGGCATACTTCACATGAAGTATGAGTTAAGTGAAGATACAAGTTAAGTCTAGCCCGGCATGGTGGCTCACACCTGTAATCCTAGCACTTTGGGAGATAGAGGCAGGTGGATTGCTTGAACTCAGGAGTTCAAGGCCAGCCTCAGTGACATGGTGAAACCCCATATCTACCAAAAATACAAAAAAAAAAAAATTAGCCAGGCATGGTGGAGCATGTCTGTGGTCCCAGCTACTTGGGAAGCTGAGGTGTGAGGATCACCTGAGCTAAGGAAGCAGAGGTTGCAGTGAGTCAAGATCACCCCACTGCACCCCAACCTGGGCAGCAGAGTGAGACATCATTTTTTTTTCACAAAAAGTAAAAATAAAAAAGAATGAGTTGTCATGTTCATTAAGCACAGTGCCTTACAGATAGTACTCTATCAATGTCAGCTATCAAATATCATTATTACCATCATCACCATCTTCGTTATGTCAGCTTCTCAGTGACCGGGCACAAGTCACCAAACTTCTTTCTCAACTTCCTCTCCTAGGGTAAACTGCATGCTTGTTAAGGCGATTGGCACTGACACCTTCTGGTTCTCTGTTATGTTTTATCCACTCTATATGTTAGTTACAGAAACTTCTGAATCCTAAACTGGATTTCTCTGCCAAACAATGCATGTTTTGACCGTTTTCCTAGACGAAGAAGAGCTGTATGCTTAGGACACTCAATTTGTGTGTGTGTGTGTGTGTGTGTGTGTGTGTTATAATTAGCCTAAGAAAAAATATGACAAGAAAATTAAATCTTATGCAAATACACAACATAATGCACTTCAGAGGCAAACAGAAAAATCTTTGCATAACCTGCTGTTTAAGATTATCCACATGAGAGCTTTCATCCATTAGAATACCTAGCTAAGGGTTAAGGGAAAATCTGATCATAGGATGACAAGCCTGTGTACCACCTTGTCACAGGACCTGCTGTCCTTTTTGGATGGGAAAGCAGGATAATGGGAAATGAGAAGTTAAGGAAAACAACAGAAGTTGAAATGAGGTGCCAAAGGAAGGCACCATAAAATAGCTGAAAATACTGGGGGAAAAAAAGGGTGTGAAAAACATAAAATACAACTACTTTAGTCAACAACATTCACTGACTGCAACCTGTAGAAAAAAGGGGCAGCATATAAAGACTATGTACACATATGTGTATTTATAAAGTATCTCTAAAAGACTACACAAGAAATTGATGACTTTGGTAGCCTCCAAGGAGGAAAACTGGGTAGCTCTGGGGGCTGGGATGGGGTGAAGAAACTTTTTACTAGATACTCTTTTGCGGTTTTTGAACCATGTGAGTACATTATCAATTTCAAGATGGATTTTTTTTTTTAAAGATCATCTCATAGGGTGAGCAGAGAATGAGTTTGAAGTTGGAACCTGGATTTTGGTTGTGCCTTTATCACTATCAACCAGTGTGATTTATAGCAAGTTTCTCCCCACTGTGGACCTTTTCCTCCCCTGAGAGTGAAGGGGTTAAATTAGATTTTATACCTAGCTCTCATTTCACAGGATTCTCCATTAAGCAGGGACCACAATGCTTCAGCCAAGCTTCCTCCAGCTCTGTGGAGCATGAGCCTCCCAGCTCCTTTTACTCTGGACCTGGTCCTTCCAGGCCACATTCTTTCTTTTGGTGGTCATGGACCCTTCTTTGACCTCTTACACCTGGGAGTTGCTTGTGATAGAAGAAAGGTAGCTGAGAGCTTGAAGTCAAGTAAAATGAGAATGACTGAAAGGGCAAAAAACTATTTGGTGCATCTAAGAAAGACCCCCAAAAAGAGAGAATTAGGAGAGGCCAAGGGTGTACAAAAAAAGAAAAAAGGAAGGAAGGAAGGAAGGAAGGAAGGAAGGAAGGAAGGAAGGAAGGAAGGAACGAAAGAAGGAAGGAAGGAAGAAACCCACAGAGTGAGGGGGTAAGGCAGTGGAGACTCTGAAACATAGGGAAAAGTAAGAACAAACAGCAACTCCAGTGCCAGTTCCATGGTGGAAGGAAGGGAGGGGTGTAAGAATACCTGTGTGCAATGAATAAAACCACAGGGGAGAATTCCTCTTTCTCTCTCTTTCCAACAATACAGCAGTCCCCATCATGACTCCTGGACATTTGCTTAGATGCTGTAACACTGGCCACCTCTAGGGCCTCCCATGCCACCAATAGCATGGACTAAAAAGGTATCAGAGAGCACCCCTAGGCTTCAGGCAGAGGTTGGAGAGAGAGAAAGGGAAGGGAAGAAGAGAAGGGAAAGAGAGGAGTGGAGAGGGAGGCAGAGTGACACAGAGCCATGGACAGTACAGAAATAAAAACCAAAAAAAGCTGGGGGGAGAGAGAGAGGGGAAAAGAGATTGACTTAGGATCACAGGTACCCCCACAAAAGCCCATGTGCCTCATAACATCAATAGACTTTATTTAAGACAGGGCCACTCTGATGCCCAAGGCTGCAGTGCAGTGGCATGATCACAATTCACCGGTCTCGACCTTTCGGGCTCAGGTGATCCTCCCACTTCAGCCTCCTGAGTAGTTAGGACTATAGATATGCACCACCATGCCCATCTAATTTTTTGTAGAGACAGGGTTTTGCCACGTTACCCAGGCTGGTTTCAAACTCCTGAGCTCAAGAGATCTGCCCGTCTTGGCCTCCCAAAGTGCTGGATTACAGGCATAAGCCACCACACTGGGTCAATGAATTTTAATATTAAAAGTAATATTGGCTCTTATCACCATTCGCAGAACAGTCCTAAAGGAAAGTGCATTCAGCATTCTAAACAGCACACCAAGAATCCATCATTGATGTTCCATCTCTCCACCCCTTGCACCTCCATGAAATCCCATGGGCAAGGGGACAATCAAGAGCCCCCAGCCACCAGCAGAAATATCAGGGGCTAGAAGTACCAGATGAAGAGTAAAAGGGTTGGTAGGCTCATGCTGCACAGGGCTGGAGGATCACATTGCAAGGAGATTCACAACCAAGAGCCCATCTCAAGAGCAGAAACTACAGGAGAAACAGTTGAAGAAACTGGTGACATTTAACCTGGAGAAAAAAGGGTGGTCTTGAGGACTTCACTAGCAGGTGGACTGCTAGACCCCTTTCAGCATCAGAGTGCTCTGATTCTACAAAGAATTTGAAGAGTTTCCATGTGAAAGAAATACCAGAGTTATAATTGTGCGGGTCCCAGGGATAAATTAGGAGAAATGGGAGAAATTCACATAGAGGCAGATTTCAATCCGATGAAAGGAAGAAGCTTTAAACACAGCAAGATGTTCCAGAATAGAATTGATTACACCGTCATGGAAGGAATGTATTGAAAGGATTCCTACAGCGGGCAGGAAGGAGGCTTAGGTGGTATCTCAGATACTTTCCAATTCTGAGCCTCTGAGTAGCAGGGACTGAGGGTAAATAGGACCACTAGGGGCTCCATTGAAACCTGATCAAGACACACAAATGTCAGCTCTGAAAATTGTATTACAAAAACAGAAAAACGGTGTTGACTTACATTCACCTCCCCCTCTCAGCAGATGCATTTCATGGGAGAAAACAGCTTATCAGTGGTGGTGGTAGTTACACCCTAGAATGAGGGCAGGCTGATCAGAAGACCTTCCTGCCACGGCACACAATGTCACACAGAATGCCAGAACACCACGTGTGGTGAACAGATGTTTCAGAGATAAACAAGGGAAATTTTCTTAAAAGCTTATGACTGGCACATCACAACACTAAATGCTAATTTCTTGTTGGAGAGGTTATGTGGGTCACCCCTGTACTGCCTCGTGAATTTGTTTTTCCAGCCAAGGGAGTCTCCCAGGATGGTAACACTAATTCACAGGAGCTGTTGTGTCCGAGTACCTCTGAGAACTGAGGCAGCATGGACTAGGGCTGGAGAACACAGGGACTGAATGACTACCTTTGCAAAGTCTGCTCTCCTGATTGGTAGCTGCGTGGCTTAAAATGAGTAACTTAACCTCTCTGTGGTTAAGGGTTCCTCCTCTTTAAAGTAGAGAAAAAAATAGTATTCGCCTCCTAGGGTTATTTTGAGAATTAAACACTTAGAGCATTTATGATACTTGTTTTTCGTGTAAAACACTTAGAGATGGCCCTAGCACTTAGGAAGGCCCACATTTATATTATTATCATAATAATATAATTTTGAAAGGAAGTATGGTGGAGAGTGGAAGCCCTGGACTTTGGAATAAGTTAGAGTTGGATTCAAATCCTGTGCACCAAGACTTTGCATCAACAATGGTAAAAATAGCCAGGCATGGTATCACACTCCTGTAATCCCAGCATTTTGGGAGGCTGAGGGAGGAGGATCATTTGAACCCAGGAGTTCAAGACCAGCCTGGGCAACATAACAAGACTCTCATCCCTAAAAAGCAAACAGTAATATAAAAAAGGCCAAAATCTCTCCCCCACAGAGCTGGAGTGAGAAATTAAATAACATTTGTTTATGTGCCTAGTTCTGTACCTGGCATATAGTAGTTGTTCAAGAAACACTAGTTCCTTTTTCTCCTTCCCCTGTAATAGTGTTTCATCAATGTGCCAGGTCACTGTGCTAAGAGATAGGGACACAAATATGAATGAGGTATAGTCCCTGTCTGCAAAGGGCTCACAGTCCAGCAGAAAGGCTTGGACACAAACAATGACAAGGTGCTATGACAGGGACTATCATAGAGGCATCAATCTTCCAAGGTGTGTTGCCATCATAGAAAAAGCATGGCCCAAGTTTCTCTGGGAGGATCAAGGAAACTTTTACCTAGGAAGCAATACATATGCTGAGATTTGAAGAAAGAACAGAATACCACTGGACTGGTCAAAGTGCTGGACAGAGAAGAGGGTGGGAGTATTTCAAGTTGCATAGAGAATGTGCTGCATACATGTGCCATAAAGAGACCCATCAGTCATTGCTTGGAGTCACTAACTGCCTCTGTGCCTTTCTTTAGATTTCTGTGTCAAGGCCCCCTAGGGCCTAAGCATGATACCCCTCCTATCCCTGAAAGAGCTACCATCTGGAGAATTAACAGGAAACCCCATGGCAGAGAAGACACTTGGGCAATCAAAAGTAGCACATGTACATTTGAAGAGGGAAATAGCCAGGAAAGAGGAAGCCCACAACAGCTGAACACATCAGAAACCTAAAATGTTTTAAAGGCTTTTATAAAATAGAGCTTCATCCCACTCCAGAGTTATGATGCTGGAAGATGGCACATGCTTGTCCTGGTTGCTTCATCAGTAACTGTACCGAGGTTATTAGGTCACTCCACCTTGGGCAAGACATGGGTCACTGTTGCATCCCCAGGACCCTTGAGACCAGGCAGGGAGCACTGGAGTATGAGGCTTTGTTAGAGGCCCCAGTACAGCAGGCAGCTTCAGAACCCTCCCCTCAAAGCCAGCAGCAGACATCTTCAGGCAACCAAACCCAAAGCAAACTGAATGTCATTAATACCCAACTGCGATAGGATTTTCCCCAGGTGAGTAAGAAGGGTTTCCAGGTGTGTGTGTGTGTGTGTGTGCGCGCGCATGCACACACACG
The DNA here is from genome assembly GCF_009761245.1 of Sapajus apella. Classification (NCBI taxonomy): domain Eukaryota; kingdom Metazoa; phylum Chordata; class Mammalia; order Primates; family Cebidae; genus Sapajus; species Sapajus apella. Next base: position 34,491,608 of record NW_022436952.1, read on the forward strand.
CTTCTGTGTGTGTGTATGTATGTATACAGATTGCATTGGGTGTATACGTTGGTGTACATGTATGTTTGTGTACATGTATTGCATGTGTATGTGTAGTGTGTGTATGTGTATATGCGTGCTTGTACATGTGTGGCTGTGTGGGTGTATGTATGTGGGCTAGTGGGAAATGAGGGGCTCAGAGGTCCTCTTCTCTAGAGACCAGCTGCAGGGGGTCACCATGTGACAGGCATGCCCTCAGGTCAGTAGGGAGGGAAAGCCCACCCCAGCACTGCTTCTCTCCTGCTTGGAAACCCACAGCTCTGACCAAATTGCCCCGAATTCATCATTACAAAGAGGGTAAAACTCCTCTCCATACCCAAATCTCTGCTTCCCCAAGCCTCCTCTCATCAAAGTATACAAACTTTGGTCCTTTTTCCACTGGAGTGTCCTCCCACCCTTGGGGTCCCTTCACACTGCCTCCGCCACCAAATTCTACTCTCTGGATAATGTCTGGAAAACCTCTTTATCCCGCGTAGTAACGGGGCTCAGAGTGTTCCCTTACTTTGAGCTCCATTACTCCGTGGGATACAGGCCTCAGTGAGTCAACTATTTGGGAAACATGGGTAGAGTCCTACGGTGCACACTACATGCCCAGGCAGCCACAAAAGCAAGAGTCTCACTCTGCCCTCAAGGTGCTTGGTTGGGAGAATGAAAACTGTAAGAACTTGTGGTGCAGTAGAAAGAGCTAGAGCTTTGGGAAAGTGGGTGCTGAATCCAGCTCTGCCACTTATAGGCTGTGTGACCTTGGGTAGATACTTGGCCTCCCTAATCTCACCTATGAAATGGAGCTAGTAGTGCACTGTGTGTCTCATCCATCCTCCCAAACAAGTAAAAGCAAAATATTAAATATTCAAAAGATTAAATCAAAGTGTCCAAAAGTGCCCAGAGGTTAGTGGGAGACCCTGGGCCCATCCAGGAAGGAAGGGTGACATCAGACAACCAGTGGGCTGCAGGATCCCAGCAATGGGAATGGGAAAGATGGAGTCTCTTGTCCATGGACGTCCCTCTTCCCCTTCCCACTCTCTTGGAGAGCTGTGCTTGGCAGACTGGGCCAGGGCTGAGCAATGGGCACTTCCAGGAAAGGGGCTGGAGCACACATGGGATGTCCCTAAGAATTGGAGGGATGAATTGTCCCGCTGAGCCTACCCTGCTCACAACGCCTCAACATACATACTCATTACTTGCCATACATGCACATACACGCGCACACACACACACACACGCACAAAATCAACCACACACCACATCTGGAAACCCTGATATCCATCCACACATCAACACATCCATTTCAAGCCCAGTACTCAGTAAGCGTACACATCCACACATGGAACATACATGTCATCATAGACACGACATCATGCACACACCACACACTCTAAATGGCCACAGCACCCCACCCGCAGACATGCTTGCATTCAAGAGTTTCACAGAAATGCCCATTCACACATACACAATGCACATCCTACGCACACCCAATACTTGGCACCACACTCGCAACCGTGTTCAAATGCGCACACTACACAGCAACTCACTCTCTCTACAGCCCATCTCACACACTTATGAGTCCTCTCACCCCTACCTACATTGGGGCCACATCAACACAATGGTTCTACTACTTCTTATCTCTCCCACAAGCCCGTATGCCGGGGCACTTCTGTGCAGCGCACCCCCATCCAGCTCCCCACCCACCCCCCGCGCCCGGCCGTCTACAGCAAGAGGCTCTCGCTCGGTGTGCAGCGGCCACAGTGGCCAGGAATTAAAATGCAGCGAGGAGGAGCCGGGCGCGTCAGCACCACGTCTCCAGGAGCGCACGGCGCTCACGGCCGCCGCCGCCCCGCCCGCCCCGAGCCGCGGGGCCAGCGAGCGGAGGAGCAGGTGCTCGGAGCCCAGCCGCGCCAGCATCGCGCGGCCGCTGCCCAAGTTCGCCTGGGGCCCGAAGAGGGGTCTTCCGGGCAACGGGGGAAGGAGCGCAGCCGGCGTCACTGCCACCGCGAGCTCGGAGTCTCCAGAGAAGGGCCAACGGAGCAGCGAGTCCGGGTCACCCCCGGGAGGTGTTGGCGGGGCTCCGCAGTCCCCAGCTCCTGTCACCGCCGGGGCAGAGAGAAGAGGCGAGGGACAGCAAGGCCGGGCTTTTCTGGAGACGCGAGGCACCTGGGAGAGCCGGGGCGAGAAGCGACACTTCCCTGTGACCAGCATCCTTGAAGGGGCCCGGCGGCGAACAGCCTCCCGCAGGACGCCCTGAGAAGCTCTCAGCCCGAGGCGAGAGCAGGCGCCTGGCAGGACTCAGGCGCGGGACTTGAGAAGCATAAGCGGGTCTCTGCCGAGCGCAGCCCGGGGAGCAGTGAGAAGGAAGGGTCCTGGAGGGGAAGGGAAAGAAGGCGGCAGCCGGCAAGGCGACCACTCACCCCCGTACACACCCACCCCGCCCGCCCAGCCAGGAGCCGCGGTGCGCCTCTGGGGGCGCTCGTTCCTTGGCGCCTTCTCTCCGGTGTCCCAGCACCACTGGGCTACGGGCCGGGCTGGTGGAGTCCCTGGGGATGTCCAGATCAGGCATGGTGGCTGAGTGGCCCCTCTCCCAGGACCAGCGTAAAAGCTGGGGTTAGACGGGGCAGGGGGGACTCGGCTCAGGGTCCCCCGAGGTCCAGGACGAGGGGAGGCGGGCGCAGCACCCAGGGACTGGAGAGGCGGCTCCCAGCGGGGCCCCTCCAGAAGTAGTGCCAGGAGCCGGGCATCCTCCAGGAAAACCAGCGGCCAGGAAAGCCTGGGAGGCGCTCGGGAGAGGCTACTGCCAGGGGCGGCGGGCCGAGGCGGCGCTCAGTCCCGGGCGGGCGCCCGCGGAGGCGGCAGCGGTGGTGCCGGGCGGGCATGCCGCGCCACCGGAGCTCCTTTCGGGCGCACGCTTCCCTGGTGCGGGCTGCGCGCGGCTGCCGCTGCTGCTGCTTCCACTGCTGCTGCGGACTCCCATGGCGGCTCCGCCCGGCCGGGGCCGCCGCCGCTGCCGCCAGCCGCGGGCTGAATGAATGAGCCGGAGCAGCGGAGCCCGGCTGCCCGCGGCCGCGCTCACCGGCCCGGGACGCTTCCGCATGGCCCGCGAGGAGCCGGCGCCCGTGGCGGTGGCGGCGGCCGGGCAGCCCGGGGGCGGCAGAGGTGGCGAGCGGGCGCTGCAGGGGCCGGGGGTCGCCCGCAGGGGGCGGCCGTCGCTGAGCCGCGCTAAACTGCACGGGCTGCGGCACATGTGCGCCGGGCGCACGGCGGCCGGGGGCTCCTTCCAGCGGCGGGCGCTGTGGGTGCTGGCCTTCTGTACGTCCCTCGGCTTGCTGCTGTCCTGGTCCTCGAACCGCCTACTCTACTGGCTCAGCTTCCCGTCGCACACGCGGGTGCACCGCGAGTGGAGCCGCCAGCTACCCTTCCCCGCCGTCACCGTGTGCAACAACAACCCGCTGCGCTTTCCGCGCCTCTCCAAGGGGGACCTCTACTATGCCGGCCACTGGCTCGGGCTGCTGCTGCCCAACCGCACTGCGCGCCCGCTTGTCAGCGAGCTGCTGCGGGGCGACGAGCCGCGCCGCCAGTGGTTCCGCAAGCTGGCGGACTTCCGCCTCTTCCTGCCGCCGCGCCACTTCGAGGGCATCAGCGCCGCCTTCATGGACCGCCTGGGCCACCAGCTCGAGGACATGCTGCTCTCCTGCAAGTACCGCGGCGAGCTCTGCGGCCCGCACAACTTCTCCTCCGTGAGTTGCCCTCCGCGCGAACCCGCTCCCTCTGCGCCCCCCGCCCCGGGAGTCAGGAGGCCTGAGGTGTTCCTGCCGCTCGGGGCTGTCCTCAGGCCTCTTGCCGTGTTACCATTCCATGATGCCCAGGCAGAACCCACTCTTGGATCCCCTGAGTCTTCTCCAGGTTGTGGGAACTTGGATTAACTGTAGGAGGAGTCGCCTCCCTCCAGTCGGAGCTCCCCTGTCCCAGCCCCTCCTTCCAGTGTCAGCCCCCAAACCCCTCATTCAACTCCTGATGGTCCCGTCTGTGAATGTTAGTCACAAGACTCCAAGAAATTGCTCTGTGTCTGGAGTGTTGATCTCTTAAGTGCGGACTTGTCTTTGGGAAAACCAATGCTCTTAAAAAAAAAAAAAAAAAAATAGGAAGCTCTTCAGAAATGGACCATCCGGGAATCACTCAGAGTCCCTAGGCAGGCTTATGCTCCTAAGCAGCTTATGTCTTCAAAGTTCCAAAACAGTTAGAATCTAGGCGAACCTGGGAGGAAACTCCCAGAATATGAACCAACACTGAAGCTGTAGACAGTTTGGTGGGGGAGGCAGCAGCATGCTTTGGCTACTTTTTCAAAGTGCAGGAGTCTTGAGCATCCAGGGGAATTGAGCAGTTGTGGGCCCCGGGTGGGCCCTCCACGTGCCCCCTCTGTCCCCCATAAAATGTAAGTATGAGTCTTCCGGACTGGAGGAATGCTCTGGAGTTGAGAAAGCACCGTAGCAGGGATGTGAATGCAAACAGCCGAGGCCAGGAGAAGCTGTGCTCAGGGTTTGTAAACCATTTGCTGTACCGGTTCCCCCACGCTGTGGGTCTGGAAAACGCAGCTGTTGGACAGAAGGTATCTGCCTTGTGCAGTCTGCCTTGGAAGAGTTCTGGTGCCAGGCCCCAGCATGATGCATGCCTGTCCAGCCACTCATGTGTAAATGTCCCTTAGGTGGGTTTGGGCTTTTCCACTAGCGCAGGGAAGGTTGGTGTGTGTGTTTATTGGTAGTGCTCTGATGGTGATTTTACCCGCTCTGATTCATCACTCCTGAGAGCCTCAGTTCTGACAAAGCTTTTTCTGGGATGGTAAAGAGATGCCACGGTTCCAACAGGTGTTGGCATGATGCCGGTCAGGCCAGGTCTCTCATTGGCTGATTGGGTTATTCCTTGTCTAGGAAGGCAACGCTGGCTTCAATCTTGTCCTGCTGTCTTTGCTTTAAGCCTGTGTGCTGAGTAGCCCTGAATTGTCCAATCTGAAAACATTCCTTATTTCCTGGGCTTTTTGGCTAGCCTTTAAAGAATATCTACCTGGTGGCTTTCTGCTTTGGTAAGTAGGAGATGCTGTTAACATATGCTTCTGGTGATTTCTTCAGAAACCTAAGCACAATTCTAAGTTCCACAAAGGTGAAGGAATGAGGGTAGTGATCTATTATTTTTTATTGTTTTTTGGCTGATCACTAATTAGCAGCCTCAAGAGTTAGATTAAAGTTCAAGGTTACCTCCAAGTAGGAGCAGGCCCTTGCTTCAGCTCCAAGTTTTACAGCAGGGCCCATCAAATGTAATTCTGAAAATCTGACTATCGCTTTGCAATGTGTGTGGAATTGCATTCTAACAGCCAGTATGCACTTTTGATATTCACCACAGCCCTGCGTTATCAATGAGTTTTATTCCCATTTTTAAAATAAGAAAAATGAAGCTCTAAAAAGCTGTCCAATGCTCAGAGCCAGGAAGTTCGAAGTCCAACTTTGCATACCACCAATTGCATTACACAGAAGCCACATGTACCCTTCCTCAGAGGCCATCCGAGATCCACTGCAAGACCTTCGGCCTCTCTTCTCTCAGAGGACTCTTACACAGAACTCTTGCCCTCTTCCCTACCTCTGCTCCTAGGAATCCTGTCTCTCCTGGGAGCTGAGAGAGTGGAAAGTGGAGCCACCTCAGGTGGCCCAGGGGGTCAGAGTCTTGGCAACATGTCACTGAGACGCGCAAAGGACACAGTCCCTTCAGGAGTCACCTGACTTCAACCTCTGCAGCAGGCATGGCCATGAGTTGTGTAGGTCAATTGTTAGGGAGTTGAAGAGAGTAAGGTCCTTCTCATTGGGGCACACCCTTCTCTTACCTCCCTGTACCCTGAGTCCCTGTGTTTGAAGAGTTTGCAGGCACACACACACACACACATACACACACACGCAAAAGTATTACCTCCATTCCCCAAAGGTATGAGCTCCTGGAGACTCAAGTGACCCCTAGTGGCTTCCTATCATGGCCCAGTCCAGGGAGCTTCCAGCCCCTTAAAGTTGCATGCTATAGGTTTTTCGAAGGACCTCAGAATTAAAGGCTTCACCCCTCTATCTGCAGAAGCCAGAAGCTATTTCAGGGGAGCCACAAATATACAGCAGGCCCATCAGGAATATTTTTCTCTAACCACACTGCCTTGTCTCAAGCCTTTGTCATCTTTGATGGAGTGGCACCAAAGCGTAGTGGCTGAGAACATGCACTCTCAAGCTGCACTGACTGGGCTCAGATCCTGAGTCTACCACTTTCCATGTGCCTTTGGGCAAGTGACTTAATCTCTCTATTCTTGAGTTTCCTAATTCATCTAATGGAGATAACAATACCCTATGCACCATATTAGTTGTGTGTGTGTGCGTGTGTGTGTGTGTGTGTGTGTGTGGCAGGGAGAACTCTGGAAACTGTGCTGGGCCCCCATAGAAATGCTTCTTTTCGATCATATCAGCCTCCTAACTGGTCTTTTGGCCTCAAGCTCTGTCCCAGCCAACCCTCTGCATCCCATCGTCTGCTTTACAGCCAGAGTCGTCTTTCTAAAGCACTGCTCAAAGCATATAAAATCCCTCTTCTTCAAAGCTTTCACTGGTTCAGCTGTCCTCAGATTAAGGCCTGAGCTCCTCAGCCCCTCCACCTGGTCCTGCCTTATTTCTTGCTACGCCCTCCCTCATACCATAGACTCACGCTCTACAGAACAGCTCCCAACAGCTGAACCCCTGCCTCTCAAGCCCCTCTGCTTGGTTCTGTTTCTGCTGCTGCTGTAAGTGCCCTTCCAGGCTGCTTTGTGTGCCTGGGGGACACCTGTTCATTCTTCAACAGGCAGCTCTGGGGTTTCTTCTGCTTTGAAGCCTTTCCTGACCACCTCCCACCCCTATGCCACATCACCAAACAACTGATGCCTTCCCCCTCTGGCCCCTCTTCCAGCCTATTTAGATGTCCATCCTCACATGTCATTGCACCCGTTAGACTGTGCCTGTCTCTCCCTCCAGACCAGAGCAGGAATCATATCTGATTTACTTGCCGTCTCCCGCACCCAACAGACGGCTTGACATGTAGTGTCAGGAAAGGTCTGGGGAATGCACACCCCCAACATTCCCTGTTGTCCTCTGTTGCCTGCAATAAGGCCCTTGGCTTGATTCCTCTAGAGAACACCAGTGAAATGCACTTCGGTGAGAACCAGGCCACTTCTGGGCATTTATTCCTTTTGGGGACAGAAAGGGGAAAGTAGAAAACAAGATGCCAAGCACCTTCCAGACACCTGTGCTCCCCAATCCTAAGAGGACTAGAGAGCAACAGGTGAGAGATGAAGTTCTAGAGGAGGCCTTTGGGGAGATGTGCCAGCTGTTCCCAAGTTCCATTTCACCCAGTTAGTCCCATGGCCTGGAAATAAATATGGCAGGGAGGGGGTGTCTGTTGGGTCTGATCCTCTAGGCCCTCTCGGGATGTGTTTAGCTGCAGCTCCTCTCTTTGTTGCAGCTGTGTAAGAGTTAATCTCACTCAGCAGTCAGATACAGCAGCTTGGCTTCTGAATGCCTGTGTTGTTTCCCTGGCATCAGCTGTGGACTTGAGCTCTGCATACTCTGGCCCTTCTGGGGTTTCCTGAGCCAAAAGAAGGGAGCCTTCCCAGTAATTGAGTGGGATGCAAAACTGCGAGGCTGAGCTATCTGGGTACTGGGGCTTTAAAGAAGAACCAGGGGGTTGGAACAGGAACCAACAGAGGCCAATCCAAAGCCCTCTGCAAGAACAAGGAGCAGTGGCTGTCTCTCTGGCAGATGGCATGGTTCAGGGGAGAGTGCCAGGCAGACCTCAGCTAGGGGCTTTGGTGCTGCCATTTCCTAGCTGTACACCTTGGGCAGACACTTTGTTCCCTGAGCCTCTGGTAATAAGTCCTGCCTCAGAGATCTGGGATGAAGATAACATATGTGCAGTAACTGGCACATGCCTGGACAGCAGTAGGTGCTCAATAGAAAAGAGCCATTGTCATAATGTGGATAAAGTGCTCAACTCAGTGTCTTGGCATCTGATGGTAGCAGTTGCTAATTACTATTCATATAATTATCATCTTATTATGACCACTTACCTGAGTGGAGGTATATGCTCATTTTCTAGTTCATTCATTCAATCAACAAATGTCTCTTGAAGGTCAACTATATACTAAGTTCTGTACCAGCTGCTGGGGGAATAAAATTAAATAAGGCTTGGTACATGCCCTCCGGAAACTCTCAGTGATGTTAAAGACAGAGAAGTGTGAACAGATGCCACGAGCGTACAGAGGTGCTGTGTGGGCTTCGAGGATCAGACTGAGGATCTTTGATGGTTTCTTGGAGGAGGTGGTGTCTCAGCTGAATCTTGAAGAATAAGTAGAAGCTACAAAGTAGAGAAGGAGAGAAAGAGGACTTCAGATGAGAGGACAGGAGTCCAAATGCGGGAGTACAGAGACAAGAGATGATGAGATTGAACCCATGCCTTCTGGGACCCAAGCCTAGTTCACGGTGGCTGCAGGGAGGGGCTGGATGTGCTGAGATGGGAGCTGGGCTGAGGGGTGGTGTTGCCATGATGTAGGGGTTCCTGGACACCAAACTGAAGTTTTTGGACTTTGCAGCAAAACTCTGACTTCTTTCACTACTGGTTGTTAGACTGTAGGGAGAGATCTTCTCTGTGTCCCAGCCACCCCAATTGCCACCCTGTTCCTAACTCTATGAGGGCCCACTCCTCCTTATACTCTTTCCCTGTTATCCAGCCCCCTTTGCAAGAGTTAACCTTGGGTTAAGATTTTGGACTACTCATATGTACTGAAAGCCAAGAAAACGGCATTTAGTTTTATCACATTTTGTCACATCAGACAAGCTGGCTGCTACTTGCCAGGACAGAAAGCAAGAAATCATTTCAGCAACATATTGTTTAAAATCAGCTAACTCTGTTGAAATGGCATTAGGCCAGGCAGTCCAGTAGTTGGGAGGATGGATAGCTTTAGGGAATCAAAAAATATACTTTTGTCTTTAGAGAAAGAGGAATAAATGAGCTAATACATGTGAGGGGCCTAGACCCATTTCTGGCCCTAAGTGAGCACTCAAGCAATGTGGGCTATTTCCTTTATTATGACTTTCAGTGGGCGTTTTGAGTGAAGGACAAAGGCAAATAGCATCGGGCAGCTGTGATGTGCCAGACCCTGGCTGGGCATGTTTCATGTCATCTCAATTCTCTACAATAACCCTGGAAGGTTGTATGAAAATCTACATTTTACAAATGAGGGAACTGCAGTGCTGGGAGCATCTGTAATCCACCTAAAATCACAGGCTCAGCAGGTAACAAAACTTGGATTTGAACCCAAGTCCTCATGACTGCAAAGGTACATACACGTTCTGCAGCTGCATGAGGAAGGGGTGCATCAATAGGAGATGGGGTGTATCCTGGGAAATCCAGCCCAACCTCAGCTTTTCCCTGGCCAGCTGAGTGACTTTGGCTTCAGGATCCTCCTCTGTAATATGAGGGCATGAGCCAAATGACCAACGGGATTTAGCTGAAAAGTTCTCTATTCAAGTGGGCAGTCAGGGGAACAGAGAGCTCAAATAGTGCAGATGGCATGAGTTTTTCAGCCAACCATTTCTTTTCTTTGCAGAGCTGAAACAGTAATTAAGGGGGAAATGTACAAGTTATTGAAGTGCAGAGACAGGACGGTGATTAAATAGACATTTATACAAGGAACATTAAAAGACCTCCACCAGTTATTTGACTTCGGGGAAATTAGTTTAGGGAATCAAATGTAAACTCTGTTCAGGTCTGCAGATATCCAAATTGACCAATGTCAGGATGATTCTGATAGTGCCTATTTTGGGGCCACTGTGGCCAGTCATGAAGGCATCAATCAGCTGTCTGGCCAGTGGAGAAGGGCTCGAGGAATAGCCAGGACATTTGCTTTGTGTGTCAGTCGCCTTCATTCCCTAAGTGATTTGCTTAGATTAACTACTCAGGTATTCAATCAACCAATGCACATTAAGCACCTACTGTGTGCCAGGCACTGAGCCACCACGATGACCATAAGTCTGATGTGTTTCTGGTAAATAGGCTTGCAACAGTCAATGCGCCTCATCGGAGTGACCGAGTCTAAAAGGAGCTGCCTGTTATACAGGGAGTGGGGCAGGAATGAAACAGCCTAGGGTTTGTATTGGGTACATGTTACATAAACAGTCACATTCAACTTTAACAGCATGAACAAGTGTCATGGAACCTTGCTTACAGATGACAAAGTTGAGGCTCAGGGGAGGTACAAAGTCACCCATCTGGGAAGTAGCAGAGTTGAGATTCAACCAAAGGTCAGTCCAGCTTCAAAGCCCATGTTCTTTCCTATGGCTCCATTCTGCCAACACTCAGAGATGCTGATAAGAACAAATCCTTTCATAGAGGGTACCATTCACAGTCTTCCAAGCCTCGGAGTTTTTTTCACCACAAGTTTCTGTAGGCCTTGGAGAGTCATCCTGGGTTCCAAGACCTATGACCCTGAGAAGGAAAGACAGTTCTTAAGAGGACAAGATCAGCAATGAACTTGCATCCTCCTCTGCCATCAGACAAACAGGGGAAGAGATGTAGATCTATGGAGGAGAACCTGCCCAGGAATTGGGAAAGGTTTTAATTGTGCCACAACCTCAACTAAATTACTGTTTTCATTCTTTCAAGGACACTGGTAACTTAAAGTCTTGGATGAGGAAATGGTGCCAAATTGAGATCCAGCTCAGGCCTGTACTAACAAATAGATGACTCACTCATAATTGGAACATGAATTGTTGGTAAAACAAACAGAGGCTGCTAACGTACTCAGGAAGTTTGTTCTCCTGAGCATGTCAAATAACTCCCCTGATACCATTGTTTATACTATTAATTTGCCTGGTAAATTGTTTCCTCCTATTCCCCACACATTTATTGAGCTCTTTCTTTCTGCCAGACACTTTTACATTCATTATTTTATTTTGGCTGACAACAGAGCAGAGAAAAACGTGTTCTTTTGTCCCTGATACCAAAAAGAAAACTGAGGCACAGAGTGGTTCAGTACCTTGGCCAAGGCGGCAGAAGCCCTGCTTTTAGGATTCCAAAGTCAGTGCACTAGAGCACAATTGTTCCCACAAAGAGATCTTGCTGCAGCTTTGGCCAGACAAACCTGCATTTGTAATCAGCACAAGCTTAATTTATTACACCTGGAGAGGATGTGATAATGTACATTGCTATCTCTGCAGCAATGGAGGATGCTGATTACAGTCTATTGCCTGCCTAACTCCAGAGGTGGGAGTGACTTGCCCAAGGTCCCTCATCACAGGGATACAAGAGCCAACATTTGAATTAAGGTCTCCTAAGGCCCCATCTGCCTTTTCTTCCTCCAGCATCTCCGTTGCTGGTCAGTATGGGTTTGAGATTTCACCTGCCCTGGAAGATTTCCTTAGGGAAAAAGTGATGGACTTGTGAGTACTTTGCAGAAAAGAACTGGTGCTGAGCTGTTGCAGCACGCTCCAATTGGCAGTGGATGTATGGGGAGTCGTTCAGGGGGCTACGCTTCTCAAACTTCAGCATGTCTGGGTTACTAGGCCCTCAACAGAGACCTTGATTCAGCAGGTTGGGGCAGGGCCTGAGATTTGCATTTCTAACAAGCTCCCAGGTGGTGCAGATGCTGCTGGTCTACAAACCACACTGGCTGTGAGAGACAAGGCTATGGGCTCCTGGAAGCCCTGTGAATGCTGATAATGAGGGGTCCCGGTGGATCAGCCATATCTGATTCATTGGATCTATAAAAGCCCATGTGGGATGAGCATTCTAGAATGAAGCAAATAAGTGGGACTGGGGGAGAGGTGCTGGGCTCCCTAGTAAACCCAGGAGGATGTGCAGTATCAGAAGCATCAGTGCTCTGGGAGCAGCCCTCTGCCACACCAGAGCAGTGTTAACAGAAAGCCAGGGTCTAGCTGGAGCATCAGTCAAACCAAAGTGCAAAGGCCATGTAGTAGGCTGAATGATGGTCCCTCAAAGATGCCCATGACCTCATCCCTAGAATCTGGGAATACATTACCTTATGTGGCAAAAGGGACTTTGTAGATGTGATTTTTAAGTTAAGGATTTTGAGATAAAGCGAACATCCTGGATTATCTGGATGAACCCAGTGAAATCATGGGTCCTTAAAAGTGACAAAAGGAGGCAGGAGAGTCAGTGTGGGAGGGGATCAAACTGCAGAAGCAAAAGTCAGAAAGAGGCCAGGCGCAGTGGCTCATGCCTATAATCCCAGCAATTTGGGAGGCTGAGACAGCAGATCACTTGAGGTCAGAAGTTCAACACCAGCCTGGCCAGCATAGTGAAACCCCATCTCTACTAAAAATACAAAAATTACTGGGCCTGATGGCGGGCACCTGTAGTCCCAGCTACTCGGGAGGCTGAAGTAGGAGAATCACCTGAACCTGGAAGGCGGAGGTTATAATAAGCCAAGACTGGACCACTGCACCCCAGCCTGGACAACAGAGCAAGACTCTGTCACACACACACACACGCACACACACGCACACACACACACACACACACACACACGCAGAGTCAGAGAAAAATAGATTTGAAAGTGTTACATTGATGGCTTTGAAAATGGAAGAGGGGCCACAAGTTTGGGAAGATGGGCAGCCTCTAGATGCTGGAAAAGCCAAGGAAACACATTCTGCCCTAAAGCCTCCAGAGGGTACACAGCCTTGCCGGCACTTCAATTTTAGCCAGTAAGACTCATTTCAGACTTCTGACCTCCAGAACTATAAGATAATAAATATATGTTGTTTGAAGATTTGTGTAATTTGTTACAGCAAGAATTGGAAATTAATAGAGGCCTCATTTGTTTCTGATGTATAAAACACTTTCTATTATAGACCTGAATCCATGTAATGAATGAGGCTGGGTAATTTTGGACCAGGATCTGTCCAAAACTCAAGAAAATAAAAGAATTTGTAACAAACCCGCATCTAGTTTCAGAAATAGCTTGAGAGTATTTTAACCATGCTTACATAATGCAAGATTGGGAATTTGGGCTCCAGAAACTTAGAAAGGAGGTAGTTAGGGGGAGTAGAAAGAAGATTGCCTCAGGAGTCAGACTCAAGTTCAAATCCCAGCTTTGCCAGGTATTGTGTTGACTAGGTGGCTCTTAGAGAGCTGCTTACCCTTACTGAGACTCATTTGGCTCATGCCGTCATATTACAGAAGAGGATCCTGAGGCCACCCAGTCATTCAAGGCAAAGAGGAGGGGGGACTAGACTTCCCAAGACACACCCCACCCGCCACCAATGCGTTCCTTCCTCACGTAGCTGCAGGAAGAGCATGCACGTTTGCAGTCATGAAGACTTGAGTTCAAATCCAAGATTTGTTTTAGAATAAGCTTTTGTTTCCTCATTTGCAATCAGAGACCATACTTTTCATGTAGGCCTGTTTCGAAACTTAAAAATAGTCTGTTAATCCCTTTAAACATGATTGAGAGCCAGCCATAGGCTAGTGTTTGTGAGTAAATGTTGAGTGTAAACACAGAAAGTGTTCCTACTCTCTTATATGTAAAAAGCGCAGCACAGGTGTGTAGGTGCTAAATAAATGTGAGCTATCACTGTCATCTTCATCATCCTCATCATCATTAAAATAGGAGATTCCCCTCAATTCTTCCAAGAAAGACTTTTAAGGCCCTGGAAGAGTAGACTGCAATGGCCTCCTATATAATGTTACAATTCTAGCCAAGAAACATTATGTCGTTCTCATTTCACATCTCTCTGGGTAGGTCAGAGCCTTTTTGTGTTTCTTCCCCATTCAGCACTCCCATCAAAATTAAAAATCAGAGAGGGAGATTGAGTTGCTTGAGGTCACACCGCAGGTCACTGGGAAGCTTGAAATAGACCATAAGGAGATTCATACTTATGCCCACAGTCGACACTTCTGTATCACAGCAGCATCAGTTTGTTCCTCTGTAAACTCTCCCTTCTTCCAAAATATGTATTCTGGCCACCCCCTTCTGATTCTGATGGCATATCTGATCTGAAAGTTGTTGATACTCTGATCTTTGAAAGTGAAGGGTTTAATCTTCTCTTGGAACCCCTCCCAATGAAAATTATTTTCCCACTTTGAAATGGCACGGGCATCCACTGTGAACTCACATCCATAAATCTAAGCCTACTGCTCAGGAAAGCAGATGAGGTTTGATTCTGCTTCTCAGCACAGTCTCAGAGAAAATTATGGAAAGAATTTGATTTATAGAAGCACCTCAAAGGCTCTGGAGTGAGACGCGTGTTTATTCACTTTATTACCATTTATTTTACACTATCTCTTTACGCTCCCTGCACATGGATTTGAAAGACGATTTGGATAGATGCTTATGACCTGCCAGACTGCGTGGCCCTGTTGAGGCACGTGGCTCTCTTTGGTGATGCTGCCAGCATCTCACATTGGGGGATCCTCATACCAGCACTGAGGGTCAGGCCCAGACTCTAACAAACAGACGTGGAGACTTTAGCCCAGAGTTCTTGCCTGAACTTTCCCAGCTCTATGTTTGTATGGTACTTGGTGTGGATCTCCAGCTGCAACCGCAGGATGTATACAGGCAGGCTTGATTTAAGATTCAAATATCTCAGAACAGCTGGGGATATTTAACATCGCTATAATTACATTACATTTTTGATGGTGCATGGAGTGAGAGCCTTTTTTGTTGTTGTTGAATATTCTATGAGCATCAAATATTTTAACCAGCCGGGGAAACATGACTGCATTTTTCACATCCAAGTAGTTTCGTTTTCATAATTCCGGCCGGGGATGAGTGTATCGGGCTTTCATCTTTTGCCACGTCTTTGGAACAGCAAGAGCAATGTCTCCTGTGCTCTTTGGTGGGCTATGATGCTGGGGAAAGATGAAAATGGAGCAGGAACATGTAGGCAGCCCCTGTGTGCCAGGAGTGAGGAGGGGTCAGCTCACCAAAAGTGGCCTTGCTAATCAATGATGTAGCTGAGATCTCTGCAAAAGCAATCCTGGCGACTTAGGTGGAATGAGTTACCAGGAAGTGGGACACGGGAGAAGGATAAAAGAAGGCTACTGTGTACATTGCTCTGTGCCTCTCACTTGTGATCTTCATTAATCCTCAGGACAGCACTCTGGGTTTATACCCATTTTACCAGTGAGGAAATGAAAGCTCAGAAGATTAATGGAAAAAGTGATGTTGAGGACCTGTGCCTCACACTCTTAAAAGATAGCATTTGGAATACTTGATGCATACCACCACAACTAATTTTTAAAAATTTATAGAGTTGGGATCTTGCTATGTTACCTAGGCAGGTCTCGAACTCCTGGGCTCAAGCAGTACTCCTGCCTCAGCCTCCCAAAGTGCTGAGATTACAGGTGTGAGCCACCATGCTGGACTAGAATTTTTAAATTTATGTTTACCCCTGAAGCCACCTCACTCCCATTGCCCCTCTCTTCTGCTCCTTGTTCCAAGAATTCTAAACAGCCAACAAGGCAGGAAAGCACCTACTATTATTGACCAGCCTCCCTCTTCCCACCCTCCTGGATTTATGAATTCGTGGGCCAAAGTCACAAAGCTAAGTCATTGATGAGCTGCTTATCTCTATTCCAAGGAGTTTTCCAACTTCCATGTCCTTGCTTCCTTTCCCCTGGGTGCCCTGATCTACTGTCTCTGCCTCTGACGCCCTGTCTATTCTAGACGGCTGGGTGCTTAGATATGCCCAGAATATCCTGGAAGGATGCCTGAGATCTGATAGCGGGCTGCCTCTGAGGAGGGGCCGAGAGGATGGTGTGCGGAAGGAGAGAGGGAGCCCTGCTTCTCACTCTGCACCCTTATCTATGACCCGAATATTTTTAGCCACATGTGTGTGTAACTACAACAAATCAACACATAAGAGAAAAGAAAAATGCCGTTTCTAAAAATCTCATCTCTTCTGTGGTTATCTCAGGCCACTCTTCCATATAAATCATCCGTAGGCAAAGGGGTGCTTTCCATCCTTTCAGCCACACTAAATTCACTTTGTTTATGCCCCTCTGATGACCCTTTCCTTTCTCAGTCTTTTATCACGATCCTATGCATTGACTCAGGTTCCCCTTCCTCAGTTGTCATCTCCTTGAGGGCAAGGGCCATGTCTGGCTTTATCCTGTATCTGTCCCAGCACCTAACGTTGTGCCTTGTAAGTGACAAGTTTACTGTCTGAATATTGAATTGTTGAAAGAGGCAAAAAGGATGATGCCACCAAAAAAAAAATGTGGATTAGTTTATTAATTCATTCAATAAAGAGTTATGGCAAAGGGATCCCGGGGGATATGGGATACATAGGGAAATGGAGCTGACCCTCACCGCACAGACTCCTCATCTGGATCTGTGCTTTCCAAGTCTCCCTGAAGATCAGAACCTTGGGGAGGGCTGGTCTAAAAATTCCTGGCTCCAAACCACAACTATTGAATCTGAATCAGAATTTATAGGGGAGAAGCCCATCAATCTTTTTTTTTTTTTTTTTTTTTTTTTTTGAGGCAATGTCTGGCCCTGTTGCCCAGGCTGGAGTACAGGCGTGCAATCTCAGCTCAGGCAATCCTCTTGCCTCAGCCTCTCAAGTAACTGAGACTACAGACACACACCACCATACCTAACTGATTTTCCATGGGTCTATTTTTAATAGACACCTCCAGGTGATTAGGATTTTAGAAAAACATTGTATGTTGGGAGTTAGAGGAGCAGATAATATATAAGTAAACAGATAAATGAACAAGACTGCTTCCAATATTCATAAATGCTGTGAAGGCAAAAAAATAAAAACAAGTGAATAAGGGCATCTGATAGCATCTGATAGGGAATGGCAGGGGCTGCCTGAAGCCGGGGAGCAGGGGAGAATTGATTCTCTAAGGAAGCGACATGTACGCTGAGATCAGGAAGATGAGAAGGGGAAGCTATGCAGGGATCCAGAAAAGCATTCCAAACAGGGAAACAGCCAACCAAAGGCCCCAAGTTGGGGAAGAATCTGCCTTCTTCCTTCCCACACTGGAAAACTCAATTCCATTCACTCAATCTCTTGTTCTTTGTACTTAGGGTACATCTGGCTCCTTCCAAAATGTGGCTGCCTCTCTCACCCACACAGTGTGAGAGAACAGCATGATTCTAGCAGCTTTGGAAATATTGACCTCCGGAATGCTAATGTAACATAGCTTTCAGTCCTTAGGCCGAATTTTCCTTTAAAAAAGTAACTCCAAGTGAGTGGAAAAAAACTGCAACAGGAAGAATCCAATCACAGATCCCTGTCTAAGGGCAGCTCGGGGAGACCAACTTAGTCAGGCCCTTTTCTTTGGAGTATTCCATTCTGGGTACCACGTTCCTCTGCTGATTAATCTTCATGAGGGCAAAGGACTTAAGCCTTTGAAGTTCGGACAGTTTCCTCATTCAGCCTCCGAAAGGTTAGGTCAGGATGGCTGGTTGCCCACAGCAAAAACAGACCCTTTCCCTGGCATTGTGTTTCGCAGAGAACTTGCAAATCTTTCACTTCTGTTCATCTTCCTGATAACCACGTGGTATAGTAAAGCAAATCGAATTGTTCCTGTTCTGCAGATGGGGTAGCTACAGCCCAGAGAAGAGAACTGACTTGCCCAAGTTTACCCAGTGTGTACCAAAGCCAGGGTGCTCTGACTCCTGTTCCAGAACTTCCCTGACTCATGGCGGTAAATCTCCACTGGGAGTTTAAATCTGTGTCCTTCTCCAGGTCTCAATGTCAGTGTCACCTCCCAGGGGAAGTCTTCCCTGATCCCAGTGGAGAGCACTGTGAACCTGGGCACAAGGACTTGAATCCTTGGCTGAGGGAGCAGGGCCCACGGTGCTACCTGGGTCATCTATAGACAGAATTTCTCAAACTTCATTAACTCTTATGTGCGTGAGAATCACCTAGGAATATTGCAAAAATGCAGATTCTGACTTAGTAAGTGGAGCCTAAGATTCTGCATTTCTGTCAAGCTCCTAAGTGACACCAATACCACTAGTACATGGGCCATATTTTATGTAGCAAGGACCTACAAGGCTGGAGGCGAAAGCAGGATGGAATAAGAGAGAAAGAAGGACTTCTGTCCCCAGACAGACCTGGGTGCATATCAGCCCTGCCACTTTATTTCATTACAATAAATCATTCCTTTTGGACAGAGTTCAAAGTCAGTCCACCTTGTCCTGAATCCTGCTCTGAGAAAGCAAAACTGCTTCTCCCGGGCTAGACCTTCAGGCTGCTGCTGCTGCTCGGATGTGCAGACAACACAGCAATTGGTTAAGTTTCTGCTAAGGATACTCTTTCCTTTGTCTTTATATGATGCCGAAATGACAAGTCGTTGAGGGAGTCCATGTGAATGGAGAAATGGCAACAGAGTCACATACCTCCAAAAGGAGTTAGTTCCTGCAAGGATGAACTGCTAGGAATTTCTGCTTCCTTTTCTGATTTTGTAGATATGAGTAAATGTGACAATGACAGGTGAGAATCCAAGGAGAACCTCTGTCTTGATCACAGTAATCAGTGTTTGTGTTTGAGCAGCATGTTGAGCAGTTTTGTCTTTGAGCAGTAGCATGTTGCTACTGAGGAAGGAGAAAGTCTTCAAGTAAGGGAGCCATGCCAATAACAGGGCATTTCTAGGTAATGCAGCTGAAGCCTTCACTTTCGTTGCTACAAGGCCATTAGTTAGAATCGCTAAGGCTGTTTGCAAACCATGCCTTAGCTTATTCGTTCAGTTAATCTATTCATACCTTCATTTCTTTTTTCAGTCATTCATCCCCTTGCTCACTCTTTAATTCATTCACTGATTGACAGCTTCATTTACTCATGTATACATTTACTGAGTACCTAATATATACCAAGCACTGTGCCAGGCTCTAAGGAATCAAAGTAAATCTACTCCAAGTCATCAAGTCAATCTCCCCTGTCCCCATAGTATCCTATATCCAGCCAACGAACTAGACCCCTCAATGGCCTCTCCAGTTTAGTGCTGAAAAACCAGACCAGCCATTTATTATCTTTTGTTTGAAGATCTTCCCTGCTTAAAGTTATTATGTGGTTCCCTGTTGCCTGCAAGATAAGGCCAAGCACCAAAGTAATCTCCAGACTCTCACCCCAACACATGCATTCCGCCATGGTGAGCTGCTGGGATTCATTGTATCTACCATGCTCTTCCCAGCCTTTGCATATGCTGGTCCCTCTGTCTGGAATGTCCTGCAACCCCCTTGTCTACCCTGTGCTGCATACAGCCACTGATCCCCAGAGAGACTACCCTGGAGTGGGTAAGAGTAAGGACTCCCAAGTTCAAGTCTTCACTTCCCCATAGACAGATTTTTACGGAAGTCTCTGCAAGCAGTTTCACGTCCATTCCCCATTTGGATTTGCACAACTCTAGGGAAAGGTAACAAAAGAGTTGCAAGTCACAGGCAAGTGGAGTGACTTGCTCAAGGTCACAAAGCTAGCAAGAGTCTCAGGTCTAAGCTACAACCTAGTTCTTCTCACTCCCTTCTCAGGGCGGATGCTAGTTTACAACACACACAAAGAAGACGTTAGCCACTGGGAGTCATTAATTGATACCTGTAGGCATTTTTATTACTTTCCACTGAGGCCCGGAAGGATCTGCTCTGGCTGGACAAGTAAGCTGTAGAGGAGAACTGAGGTTATTGTGTGATGATTCAGATTTTCAAAAAAGAAGTTTTGCCTGAGATATTTAAATAACTCAGTTACTGCCACCCCATCCAGGAGAGGACAACCAGGCGGTGGTATATGACTTCTGGGTGGGAGGGGAATTGTGTGGGAGGCGAGAGTCAGGCTTCCAGAGAGAAATTACCATTTTGTATTTATTACTTTGGCTTGCAGGAATGCCGCAGGGACAGGCTTGCTAATACATTGGATAATTGCCTCAGTTCACCACTTCATTTTGCAGTGTGTCAGCCAGCCTAGGTGCAGACTTGCAGGACATGATTCAGCGCAGACCTCCCAGGAACCCAGAGCTCTCTCTGGGAGCATGAGGTACTGGTGAGGAGGCATGGGGCATGGGAGAAGAGAGAAAATACCAGGTATCCTGAGGTACCAGGGGGCACCAGGATCATCAGGTCACCTTCACCACAACTGGAGAGTGATGACAGTAGAGGAAGAGTCCCAAGCTGGGAACCAGGAGACCAGAGCCACTCTCTACCACTAACTGCTGGGCGACTCTGGATCCTTAGCCGCCCCTCTCTGGGCCTCTGGTGACCATCTGGAAAATAAAGGAGATCCTAAGTCAGGATTTTTCAACTCTGGCTGCACATTAGAATCATCTGGGGACATTTTTTAAAAAAAATACTAAAGCCCAGACTCAACCCCTAGAGATTCTGATTTCACTGGCTTGGAGTCAAGACCAAGCATGGGTATTTTTTAGCTGGAATTGGGTCACCGATCTATGCAGTCTTTCTTAGGACATTCTAGGAGTCTGTATTGTCAGAAAAAAGCAACAAGTCAGTGACCTTGAGTTCCAGGGTCCCTTGCTTCCATGTTTAGATTTTTGCTTTCAGTTATCTGTACCTGCTGGATTATCTGTACTATCTCTCCCCAGTTAGGTTTCCTCTCATCAGTGAATGTTCGAGAGCTATACACTAGGAGACAGGAAGCTTCTCTTCTGGTCTTTTTTGTATTCACTTTGTGACCATGGGCAAATCAATGTCAGCTCCCTGGGCCTCGGTTTCCTCATCCCCAGCTAATGAGAAAGCAGCTGGCCCTGCCTACCTGCAAGCAGGTGTTGGAGTAGAGGTGGCTTTTTGCTGCTGTCTGGTTTACAAAGCATTTTCCCACTCAGAGCCTGAGGTCAGCCTGAGAGTAGAGAATACTATTCCATTTTCATAGATGAGAAAACAGATACTCAAAGTGGTCAGATCACTTGCCCAAGGCCATCCAGCCAGTATGAAATGGAAATAGATGTCAGTTCAGAGCCTATCAATGTGACTTCCAAACTAACTTCCACTAGTCCATTAACGTTTCTGCACCTCAGTTTCCTTATCTCTAAAATGGACATAAATACCACCATTGCCTTGCCACAGAGTGACTGTGAGGAAAAAAAATGATAACCAGGCAGAACCTCTTGTGAAACCTGACACAAAGCAGATACTCAATTAATATTTCCTTCCTCCCCCTCCCCCATCATTTCTCCCATTCTCCCTTTAGTCTTTCTTCCCCACCCAATGCTACTCTTTGAATTTTTAAAGACTGGCACCTTGAGAGGCAATTCACTGAGCATGACCTTGGGCAAGTTGTTTAATATCTCTGTGCCTCTATTTCCCCATCTGTAAAGTGGGGATAATGGTGGCATTTGCAATTGTGAGTGCATTTGCAATTATGACAGCTTCTGGCATAAAGCTTTGGCTGTTATTGTTCTGTTTCTTTAAGGCCTTCCTTCTCCTCACTGGGTCCTGGCATGAAGGAATACTCCCCACCTCCACCCCCTCCAGCGGTTGCTGAGTGAACAAGGGAGGGTTCCCGCCAGGCAGAGGGACAATAAATAAGCCCCCCTCCTAGGTCCTTCCTGTGTTCTCAGCTGTGACAGCTCTGCTGAGTACACACAGCCCCCAGGGTTCCTGGGCAGGAGTAACAACCCTATATCAGGGGATTGCTTACTATCTTGAGATGGGAAAAAACAGAAAAAGCTATAAATATGGAGGATTCATCTGTGATAAGTCATGGTTAGAAACCCCAGCTATATAACTTTTTAATTCTCCACTCCAGCTTGTAAGCTCAAGCAGTAAAAACAGTCACTAGTAATTTATTTTTTTCTACTCTTTTAATTTTGTAATTTTTTTTCTTTAACCAAGAAAAAAAAGTCCTCCTAAACTCACCTTAAGCTTTTATTTTCCCCCCTTAGCAGTCATAAAATGTGGCCATGGATTACAGTTTAAAAGCTATCTCTTCTCCTACATTGCCAGAATGAACATGTACAAACTCAGGGGTAATTTCTTAACTGTTGTTGCAACAGCAATGAGTCCTGGGCTCCATTTACATGACCTGTGTCCAGGTGGACAAGGAGGCTGGTAGGGAGGGAGGCAGTTCAGTCAAAAGGAAAAGACACTCTGCAAGGGTTGGATTTGAGTCGCTTCTCTTTCAACTTGGAGCTGAATGATCTCAGGCAAGTGTCTTTCCTCCCAGGGCTCAGTTTTCTCATTTGTAAAAAGTTTATGGAGAAATAGTGACAAACCTCCCTCACTGGGATGTTCTGAGAAACCAAAGAGATAATGTATAAAAAATTGTTTTGTTCCATGTAAAGCATCATAAGCATGTTGGAGACTATTGCTACTGCTGATAATGATGATGATGATGGTGATGATGGTGGTGGATGATGGGGATGATGCTGACAGTGATGGTGATGATGGTGGTGGATGACGATGGTGATGACGATGATGGTGATGGTGATGATGCTGACAGTGATGGTGATGATGGTGGTGGATGACGATGGTGATGACAATGATGGTAATGATGCTGACAGTGATGGTGATGGTTATGATGATTGTGGATGACGATGGTGATGATGTTGGTGATGGTGATGGTGGTGGATGACAATGGTGATGACGATGGTGGATGATGATGGTGATGATGATGGTGGTGGTGATGATGCTGACAATGATGGTGATGATGATGGTGGATGATGATTGTGATGACAGTGTTGGTGATGGTGATGATGCTGACAATGATGGTGATGGTTATGATGATGGTGGATGACAATGGTGATGTTGATGTTGGTGGTGGTGATGATGCTGACAATGATGGTGATGGTGATGATGGTGGTGGATGACAATGGTGATGACAATGATGGTGATGGTGATGGTGATGATGCTGATAATTATTGTGATGATGATGATGATGATGATGGTGATGACAATGGTGATGATGTTGGTGATGGTGATGATGATGGTGGATGACGATGGTGATGATGGTGTTGGTGATGGTGATGATGCTGACAATGATGGTGATGGTGATGGTGGTGGATGATGATGATGACGATGGTGATGATGATGTTAGTGATGGTGATGATGCTGACAATGATGATGATGATGGTGGTGGATGAGATGGTGTTGACAATAATGATGATGGTGATGTTGCTGACAATGATGGTGATGGTGATGATGCTGACAATGATGGTGATGACGATGATGGTAGTGGATGACGATGGTGATGACAATGTTGGTGATGGTGATGATGCTGACAATGATGGTGATGATGATGGTGGATGATGATTGTGATGACAGTGTTGGTGATGGTGATGATACTGACAATGATGATGATGGAGGGACGGTGATGATGGTGATGATGGCAGAACAACCATTTGCAGGGTAGGGCTAATGGGTTTATGTGATAAGAAGAGGATTTTCCTCAGAGCTTTATATATCTCTATATACACAAAATACGTGCTCAGTAAAGAATTGTTCACCTAAAATCTATTTCAGAATTCAATTTACCTCTTAGAGGTTTAGGTCATTCATTCAACAAGAATTAATTGAGTGCCCGCTATGTGCTAGCCCCTGTTAGCACTAGACCATAGCACACAAACAACACAGTCACAGTCCTTGCCTTCATGAGGCTTATAGTTTAAAAGACAGTGGGTTGGAATGGGATGGTAAAGGTAGATGGCAAACATATAAACAAATGCCCTGATTTCAGATGATAATGAGCACTCCGAAGACAACAAAATTGGATAATAGGATAGAGAGAAATGGAAAAGGATGCTTCCAAGATGCGTTAGCTCATTAGCTCATGCAGTCAGGAAGACTTGCATGAAGAGGTGGCACTTCAGCCAAGACCAAAATGATAGGGAGATGCGATCAAGGGAAGACCTAGAGGCAAGGTGTCCTGGGCAGAAGAGATACAGTGCCAAATTTCTGAGAATGAACTTGGTTTGTTCAAAAAATAGAAAGAAGGCCTGTGTGTCTTGAGCAGGGTAAAAGAGGGAGAAGGCAGTATGAGCTCACGTTGGAGAGGTAGGTGCAGGCCAAATGGCAGGCCTTGTAGGCTGGGCTGAACGTGGAGATTATTCCCAGGGCAGTGAGAAGTCATTGGAGGGCTTAGGTATGAGAGTGCCATGAATTAATATACCCTGCAAGAGTATCATTCTGGCTTCAGAGACTGGATGAGCATGGGTAAGAATGGAGGCTGGATGACAAGTTAGGAAGCAGACACAATACTTGGGATGAGAGATGCTGGTGGATTGAGCTAGGGTTTTGGTGGTGGAGGTGGTGAGCATGGTCCAATTTGGCATATATTGGAGGTAGGTCCAGTGAGACTTGATGTTGGATTGGTAGTAGAGGGTGATAAAAGCAGGGCTCAATAATAACTCCCAGACTGTGGGCCTGAGCCACTGGATGGATCCTGGTAATATGAATTGAGAATGGAAGTCTGGGGGAGATTAGATATGGGTGTTGAGAGAGGTGGGAGCTGAATTTAACATTTGGAGTCTGTTGAGTTGAAATAACTATTGGGTATCCCAGTAGGTAGTTGGACACATATGCCTGGAGCCCCAGGGGAGGTCAGGACAGGAGACTGGGTGGGATTTGGAAGTCGTGGTGGAATCGTGGCATTTAATCACTGGGACTGGATGGGATCATGTAAGTTGAGTGACAGAGAAGAGCAGCAGGCTGAGCACTGGGCCCTGGATTCACTAACATTTAGGGGTCTGAAAGTAGAGAAGCAGGCAAAGAAGGGTGAGAGGAACAATCAGGGAGGTAGGAGGGACACCTAGCGGGGCACTGACCCAAGAGAGAGTGGTACCAACGCGGCATGGTCAGCTCTGTGCAACAGCGAGCTGCCAACACAGGACAGGCTTGTGCCCTATTTGGAAGCAGGAGGCTGTGCAATGTACAGGTTGGAACCAAATGCACTTAAACCTAGGTCCTAGTGGTGCCATTTCTTGGCTTTCTGACTTTGACCAGGTTCTAACGTCGTGGATCCTTAGCTTCCCTCTGTATAGCATTATTGTGCAGTTTAACTGAGATGTTGTCTTTGAAGTGCTTAGCACTGAGCCTGGCATAGAGTTGGTGCTCAATAAACAGAAGCTATTTGTATTCTTCCCAAAACTGTTCAAGTGAGTAGAGACATTGTCAGTGAGACACATTGCAGAAGGGCTCAGGTTAGGTAGGGAAGATTTCATTTGGACAATCTAGCCTTTGTCCGGGTTGGAAACGAAGTTGTCTTTAAGGTTCAGACAGGTGATGTAAGAAACAGACAGGTGGAAATGGAAAGGGGCAGTAACACCACTGGCTGGCTGGAGCACACACACCCAGCCTAGAGGCATCCTAGGTTAATATATTTAAAGCAGCCAGGCATGTTGGCTCATGCCTGTAATCCCAGCACTTCGGGAGGCCGAGGCAGGCAGATCACCTGAGGTTGGGAGTTCGAGACCAGACTGACCAGCCTGACCAACATGAAGGAAACCTGGTCTCTACTAAAAATACAAAAGCAGCCAGGCATCATTGTGGGCTCCTATAATCCCAGCTACATGGAAGGCTGAGGCAGGAGAATCTCTTGAACCCAGGAGGTAGAGGTTGCAGTGAACCAAGATCATGCCACTGCCCTCCAACCTGGGCAACAAGAGCAAAACTCCATCTCAAAAGAAAAAGAAAAAAAAAAAATGTGTAAAGCCCCATACAGGCTAGATGAAACCCATTCTCAGGTCCAGAACAGCTCATATGTGTTTGGGACTCCATTTAGATGACGGTAGACCAGAGAAGAATTTTAAACAGGGTATATGGGATTGACAGTATTAAATTTGCATTTCAGAAAGACTGCTCTGGCAGCAAGGCAGGGAAAGGATGGGAGGGGATGCAGGTCTAGTCCAAGGCAGGGACAGAAGCCAGGAAACTGCACTCAGATGAGAGGGGACCAGGATGAGGAAATGGGCAGATTATAACATAATTAGCTCTATAATCAGTATGCAGGCTTCTCATTTCAAAATGTATAGATGATTATATGATTAAAGGATTTTTTCCTTTTAGTGGAAATAACTTGCCAACCTGGGGGTTTACCGGGTGGGTGGGTGGAGAAAAGTAAGGTATTAATTTTTTAACCAATTCACTTTGCAATGCATTAGTTTGTTGATTCAAAAAAGTCACTCACTGTAGACAGTAAAAGTTTTAAATGAGATTAGTGTCTGGTTAGAGTGAATGCTAAGTGAAGGGGCCCAGGAGACTTCCCTCATTAGACTGGAGAGAAGTCTTGCATGAATGGAGCAGAGAGGTGTCTGGGCTGGCCCACAGAGCCTGCTGGGACCAGGTGCATGGCTGAAGGGAGTGGACTCAGATCTGAAACTACTCCTCTGCCTTCCCTAAAAAAGTGGTTGAACTTTAAGCAATGAGGTGATCTAAGCTGACTAAATACAGAAACTAGGTTTACTACCATTCCTAGTGTTTTTAAATGTACAGACAAACTAGAAAAAGGGAAGGAAGGAAGGAAGGAAGGAAGGAAGGAAGGAAGGAAGGAAGGA
>NW_022436952.1:34518161-34596701 GCF_009761245.1 Sapajus apella
GGAAGGAAGGAAGGAAGGAAGGAAGGAAGGAAGGAAGGAAAGAAGGAGGGAAGGAAAGAAGGAAGGAAGGAGGCCTTAGGTTCCAGAAAAATGAAAGGCCTTAAAAACCAGGGTGTTCAACACACATCTGGCTTCCTGGGGGCCTGTGGGTGCGGGTCCTAGGCTCCAGGCCAGGAGGCTGGTGTGTGTTGGGGATGCGGGAGGGTGGTGATCACCTGAAGCCGTGAGACAGGATCCTTGCATAAAGGACTATTGACAGGGCTGTCAGTTCTCTGTTTTTCCTCCATGGGGCACCACTTGATATGTCATTTCTGTTAAGAGTAGAAAACTCCATCCAGAAACCCAAAGAAGCTGGGTGTCTGCGAGGGGTTCTAGGTGGGGGGTGGGGGAGATAAATCTCTCACAATAACTAGAGTCTGCAAGCCTGCATCATGTGTGAGTGTAGGGTCTGAATTTATTAAGCTACCCATGTGGCATAAGAATTTCAAGTCAAAAAATAAACACAAAACTGAATCTGGTGAAACATGGGACCCCAGGAGAGCAAGTAGGGAGAATAGTTCTTTTTATGGCACTCCTCACAATGCACTACCTGCGGGCACAGAAGAAAGCCATAGCAATGTCACGCCTGTTCATATGCTCATTAAATGTAGTGCTAGAACGCACCTGTCTCATCCAACCCCCTCCTTCTGTAAAGATGGAAACAAAGTCCCGAAGAGGGGCATTGACTTGCCCAAGGTCACACAATGTATTTGTGTTAGGAAATGTGGGCTAGAGGAAAGAGCAAGAGTGTTGGGGGTGGTAAGACCTGAGTCTGAATCTCTGTCCTAAGACCTGAGTCTGAATCTCTGTGCTGTCATTTAGTAGATGTGACCTTGGTCAAGCTGCATAAACTTTCTGAGCTTCCATTTCCCCATCTGCAAAATGGAATCATGGACATCTACTTTGCAGGATGGTTGGGAGATAAGGGAGATGTCTCTGGTAAAAGTGCTTGGGACGGTGCTAGGTGCTTTATATGTGGCAGTGTCCTTCAAACTTTGCTCTTAAAAAATTCCCCTCCAAAGCACCCTCTCAGTAAGTCCCAGTTGACCTCGATGATTTCCTCATCTACTGGAACACCTGTGTTGTGTTACTTAGCACTAAATTTCTTATTGTTGAGTTAATTTTTAAACTCCAAATCCTGGCTTTTGAAGTTACATTTAACTTTGTATATTTTGACTGTATATTTTTTGAAGTTACATTTAACTTTGTATATTTTGACTTATTTTCTACTGGTCCTCGATACTCCAGTAGACTGGAAATGGATGGATGGGTGAATAGATGAATGGATAGATGGATAGATGGATAAATGATGGATGGATGGATGATAGATGGGTGAGCAAATGGATGATGGGTGGATGGACGGATGGATGGATGGACGGATGGACAGATGGATGATGGAAAGATGAATGGATGATGGGTAGATGAATGATGGTTGGATGGATGGGTGGATATCAGGGTTTGCTGTTTGTAAACAATAGAAGCTGATCCTGGCTAAATTAAGCAAAAGGGATTATATTGGAAAGATATCAGATTGCTCACAGAATCAATAGAAAGGCTGGAAAATGAGACTGAAAAAAAAGCAGGAAATAATATAGAATGGCAATAATCACTTCTCTGTCAGGTCAGCGCTGTGTTCCTGGAATGAATGAACACCAGGCATTTCTCATGCACAGGCTTAACTGCATTCAAAAGTCAGAGTCCTTTGTCAGTGTATCTTGGGTCACATGTCCCTTGATTCATAAGCCCTTCAGGCATGCACGATAAGGAACAGATAATTTTCCAAAAGGAATTAAGACCTTGTGACCAAAAGAAGAGAGAATAGCTGATAGGTGCTCAGAACCCAGCCACCACCCACATCAGAGGGAATGGATGAATCTTCAGTTCTCCAACACCAATGACTGTGTCTTCATTTGCCCCTTGCCACCTCCTTCATGCTCTACTCACCCCACATTCTCCCATCCCCTCCACTTCTGGGCATCCTGTCCCTCCCCAGAGCACTGTCACTTCCTACCTCCTGCAAGATGCCTGTGCAGCTTCCTAAGCCCGCACTCATCTCTCCTTTCCCTGAACTCCAGTTGCCCTTGCCATCAGCACAGTGCCAGAATTATCCTTAACTACAGCCTGTTTGCTGCTTCACCCTTGGGATTTGGGCTCTACTCTAAGTTTCCTGAAGGCAGAAACCTTGTCAAACTTAGCTTCTATCCTAGCAGTGTTGGGTTCAGAGTCAGTTACTGATGAATGCAAGGCAATTAATGATCTATGAGCGTGTGTGGCATGAATCATTATAGTCATCAGTCTGATACAGTCAGACTCTATCAGATTCAGTCCTCAGCTCTATCATCATACCTTAGAAATGAATCAGGCCTGGCATTCTTTGAGAGTTGAATCAGCTGCGACTCAAAGTTGCACAACTAGTTAAAGACAATTCTAGGAAGCCCGCTGTTACAATTCCCAATGGAAACCAACACTCCTTGTTTCCTGGGGGGTTGAGGGGTGCAGGTGAGTGTGTGCATGTATGTGTGTGTATGTGGGCAGGTGTGTGTGCAGTCCGTGGTTGTTTAATGAAACAAAGGCCTTCCAGGATGGCACCAATATGTTCTTTTTCTTGCTCCTGCCCCATCCTTATCCAAACTTCTGCCCATCTTCAAGTCCTTTGCCCAGTGAACAACCAAGAAATGACAACCGATTACCCCCAATATTTCATTAACTTTGAGAGTCAGTGCATTTCAAAAAGTGGAGAATTTGTTGGCTCTATAGAGAATCAACCAAATCCTTGTGTCACTAGAATCACTCCAAGCCGACTCTCTTGTCAAGCACCCGACCTCATTCTGCTGTTCTGTGCTACTTGGAAAATTAGTTGGTGTACTGGAAATAAAGTCACAGGGAGCCAACATTTTGACAAGGTAATGGTCCCCTGCCTTTCTTGACATTTGCGAGGGAGTCATAGTCCATTATAACGTCACAGTGGCGTGCACCATTGACATCTCATTGAATAATTAAAAGGCAGCTTAATCATAGCGATCATCCACTTAGTGTCTGGTTCCAGACGTCGGGGATCCACGTGTAAGGGGGCAGCCAAGGTTGTGCAGATGGGAGACTAGTTCAAAGCTGGGTCACAGGCCAGACCACTGGACAACAGGGTCTGCCACATGTGTTGCAACTGAGTGAGGGGGCGGCCAGTGGGGATGGGAAGGCAGTTCCTGAAGAAGGGAAAAAAAAAGGTTTTCTACTGTCTTTTGCTTTTTGAACCAAATGCAGAGGCAGACGTTCTTTTTGACCCAAATGAGAAAGTGGGAATCTGTTGTTGCTCATTCCTCATGAATACTTTGTGCCAGAAGAGAGCTTAGTTTTCATTCTTTCATCAGGCAGATATTTATTGGATGCCTGCTCTGAGTCAGGCATTGTTCTTGGTGCTGTGGATACGGCAGGGAAGAAGATAATCACAACAGTTGCTGCTCCCTGGGGCTTATGTTCTGAAGGGGGAGGAGGGTAAAAACATACGTGTGTCATATGCAGGACAAAAACGGGGGGTGTAGCAGAAGGGTGATTGAGTGACTGTGTTAGGTTATACGGTCAGGGTAAGTGTCTCTGGAGAAGAGCATTGTGAGGTCTGAATGACAAGGTGTCAAACAGGACAAGTTCCCTGGGAGAACACTCCGGCAGTGAGGAGAGTTAGTGAAAGGGCCGTGGGTGGAAGGAACTGGACGTGCTCAAGTAGCAGCAAGAAGACCACCGTGGCCACGAACAAGAGGTGAGCAGGGGAGCGGGGCCAGCTCAGGTGGGCTTCACAGACCAGGGTCAGGAGTTTGGATTTTGGTTTCCATGTGATGAGAAACTCAAGATGAGGTTGAGCAGAGGGACAATATACTTTGAATATAGAGATCTTCCCTGCCACATGGGGAAGACAAAACAATGAACAGACCATGGCCATCTAGTGAAAAATACCCTGGGGTAGAAGGAAGTCCAGGACTAGGAGAACCAGAGTGCAGACACCCAATCCAGGAAGGCTTTCTAGAGAGGTGGCCGCCACACTGAGTCTTTTATTTATTTATTTTATTTTAAGTTCTGGGATACATGTGCAGGGCGTGCAGATTTGTTACATAGGTAAACGTGCAATGGTGGTTTGCTGCACCTATCAACCCTTCACCTAGGTATTAAGCCCCATATGCAAAGATTATTTATCCTGATGCTCTCCCTCTCACTGCTCCAATAGGCTCCACTGTGTTGTTCCCCTCCCTGTGTCCATGTGTTCTCATTGTTCAACTCCCACTTGTAAGTGAAAACATGCGGCGTTTGGTTTTCTGTTCCTGTGTTAGCTTGCTAAGGATAATGACTTCCAGCTCCATCCATATCCCTGCAGAGGACATGATCTCATTCCTTTTTATAGCTGCATAGTATTCCATGGTGTATATGTATCACATTTTCTTTATCCAGTCTATCATTGATGGGCATTTGGATTGATTCCATGTCTTTGCTATTGCCCCACACTAAATCTTGATGCAGTTAAAGCAGGCAGAAAAAAAAAAAACAGCCTAGGCAAAGGAGCCCTGAAAGAAAATGGCCCATCTGGAAATTACAGGGAGTGTATTGGAAATGGAGTCATGTGACCCAGAGAGTCCAAGAAACTCAGTGAAAGCCACACAGCGTATGGTTCTTCACTTTTAGCTCCTTCTTTATTCTCCTCCAGTGAAGGGGGCCACAGTCACATGGTCAGGGGTGATGCCCTATAACTGTTCTTAGCTAGGCTGGTGCTAGGACCTGGCAAAGTTCATATCCAGCTGGGCCAGAAATATTTGTTTCCCCCTAATACATGTGGTTTTGACTCGGTTCCTGCTTTTTCCCAACTGTTGTCCTTCCCAGTAACTGTTTGGACCCAAGACTCACACCCTAAAGCCAGAATGACCCAGATTTCATGCTATCAGCACCCTCGCTCTGCCAGCAGTCTTAAATTTGGGGAAACCCAGGCCCAGAGAAGGGAATCAAGTTAGCCCAAGCCACAGAGCTTTCAGATGGAAACAGGGGACCAGAGCAGAGATCGCTTGACTCTTGATCCGACATTGTCCTGGGAAACAGTTCCCCATCAGGAGTTGGGAGGGAGAAATACAGCAGCCGCCCTTACTTTACCTTGTGAGAGATGCAGGTGGCCTGGTACAGGATGCAGTGGTTTTGAGCACAGGAAAGGAGTCAGGCAGCTTGTATCTTATTCCCTCCACCACTGTTCACTAGCTGTGTGACTCTGGGCAAGTTGCTTCACCTACCTGTGTCTTGGTTTTCTCAACTGTAGGATGAGAATCGTCATACTTGCTCCACAGGTTATTGTGAGGATTCACTGAGGCAATCCATGCAAAGCACTTACAATCATGCCATGCACGTAGTGAGTGTTTGATTCCTGGAGCTGACTGGGGGCATGGCATTCATCTCTAGGTCCCGTAAGAGCTGCCATGGAAGTGCCCACAGCGTGCTAGACACCGTCCTGGGTGCTTTTCCACATCTGTGTGTGGTAGTGACACCATGGCTTGTAAAGTGTTGGACGGATGTCATGCTGCCTGGCATACACCTTGTGCCTCTGTTGATTGATTGCACTCACACTGTCTCACTCAACCATCACAATAACTTTGTGGGGTGGGCTTTATAGATGCAGAAAGAAAGGCCCAGATGGGTTCAGTCACTTGCCCAATGTCACACAGCTGGCAAGAGGCAGATTGAGATGCCAGCCCAAAGCTCTTTCCCTTCCCTCCACTTGCCACCACCCATCCATTCCCAGGCTCCCTGCCCTGCAACTTGGGGACCTATTGATGCCTAGCCAGTATCACGTGAGGCTCACCAGGCTCCACCCTCTGTCCCACGCAGAAGAGGAACATGGAGAGGAGCCGGGGACCATGCTTCCATGCTTTAGGAATTCCCCTTGTAAGCAGAATGGGGAGAGACCAAGCTCTGCAGCAGGTATGCCCCCCTTTCATATGCCCCGATCTGTGCAGCCCAGACACGCCCAGGCCAGGTAATGAAGGCACACTTGCTCCTGCTGCAGAACACCAACTCTCCATTCTGAAACGGCCTTCCCTGAAGGCCAGAGCCCAGGCAGAGCAGGAGCAAGCACAGCGGTCTTCGTGGGGGCACTGCCCTGTCCCCAGAGGAGGTCAAAGTCAGGATTTGTCAGAAGCACCTAGTGGGAGGAGCAGCTGCTGTAGATGGACGGGGCTCCGGTGCCTCCTCCCCTGCTCAGCACCAGCCAGCATCTCTGCTTTTGTCTATTTCACATTGAGAATTTATGCCCAACATTTTCTTGGGAGAAAAGCTTAGTTTACTAATCAAAACATTAAAAACACATAATTGCAGCCTATAATAGGCCCATGCCTCACAGCCCGGACCCACAACCCATGGTGAGAGTAAGCAGATAGTGGTCTTTTCTGAGATGCATTGTCCTCACAGCCTAGAGGGACAGCAGGCAGAGTGTGCAGAGCATGTAGCATAAACACACTTCCCCCAGCACCTGCTGCTGTAGAGGTCCCGGGCTTATCTTTATGCAACCAGGCTGTGTACATATGAATAAATTAATACTAAGCTCTTAGCTAGGGCCGGAAAATGCCCAGTTGAATAACAAACAGGTGCCCTTCCCTCAGGGAGCTCACAGTCCAGTTAATGAATGAAGCAGCATCCATTACATTCCTCTAAAGAGCTCATTTACAGAGCAAATATCCATGAATTTCTTTCAAGTCTTCTTGCGTCTTTTTGCAATAGTCCTGGGCACCACCTGCCTGGCTGAGACGTGGCATGTCTATCCCTCATTCCACAGCAGCCTTAAACCCTCATTTCAACACCCTTCATCTACACATGGGCGAGGCTTTCGCTACACCTGTTGCTTGGGGATGCTCACCACATTCTGACCCTCCTTTTCCCTGTCATAGTACGTTATTCTTTTCCCTTGTAGCACTCAGCACAATGTGTGATTACATGTTTATTTGTGTTTTTATTAGTTTAATGTTAATCAGCTCTAAGAGGGTAAGAACCATCTGTCACACTCAACAAGGTTTAACCACAGTCTAGCAGAGTATCTGTCCCTTATTGGACACATGGATTATGTGTGAATGACCCTTTGGGAAATTTTGATAGGTAAGACTGGAAAGTGGTTGGGGCCCAGAATATGGTGGGCCTTGAATAACAGGCTGAGAGAATCATACTATAGGCATTTGAGCAATTACAGACTATATATTCCTCCTTTCTTCCTTCCCTCCCTTCCATCCCTTGCCTCCCTTCCTACCTCCCTTCCTTCCTTCCCTCCTTCTCTTACTCCCTCCTTTCTTCCTTTCTTCTTCCCTCTCTCCCTCCCTCCTTCCTTCCTTCCTCCTTTTCTTCCCCACCCTCCCTTTCTTCTCTCCCCATTCCTTTCCTTATTTTCTCTCCTTCCTATTCATAGGAAGATTAGAGAAAGAACAGAAAAGAGATCCTTGGGGGTGTGGAGGGGCAGTGAATTTTGCAGCAGGCATGTGAATTTTGGTAAACTTGTTTCCAGGGCCAGGTGGTCATCCAGGCAGCTTTTTGAAGCAGCACTGGGAGGACCAGATATTTTCGCAGCTCAGCAGAGCCCACATGGCCAGCACTGAGCACAAACTGTTCAAAGGAAGAACCCTTCAGTCCCCAGCCTAACAACCCGGTCATGTGCCAGCTACCCTTCATTACTCCTGTCTCCAGACGCTGCCCTGGAGCAGGCCCCAAGCCCCACAGAGGCATCTTCGGGCCCCAGCAATCACATTTCAGTGACAGCGAGAGGCCACAGCACCCAGATAGAGGCCGAGAGGGACTAGGCAGGCCAGATGGCTTCCTCTGGGTAGGAGACGCTTCTGGAGTGAAGGCAGCCAGCACCCCCACATTCACCTCGTCGTGACTGGGATTGCAGGGTTGAAAGCATGGACTCTGGAGCAGATTTTCTGAGTTCACATCCCAGCTCCACTGCTTGCAAGTCACTTCTCTGTGCCTCAGTTTCCTCCTCTGTAGTGTGGCTCATATAATCATAGTATTAACCCCCAAGGACAGTTATGGCTCCTAAATGAGCTGGCATATATACAGCTCTTAGACACAGTCTGAGTGCTGTGCGCATCTCAGCTGTTATGATTACTGCAAAGAACTGGATGTGTGACTGTCTCCCCCTCTCATATGAACTCCTTGGGGACAGAAACCAGAGCATGTCACTCATCAAAAGTTAATTGACTTTCTCCAGGTCACCAGGGGCACATGACAAAGCATGGTTCCCTGTTCCCTTGCAGTTTCACCTATCTCCCTGGAAGCTCCATGAGGACAAGGACCAGCACCCAACACCAGGGACACATAGCAGCTCAGAAAACAACTGTCGAATCCACGAACAACAGGAGGATTAGAATGAATGATGTTGTGAGTGGGTAATGAGGGGAAGATGGGAGACGGTGTTCATTGTGAGAGTCCTATCTTTCTCCAGAGGGTAGGTAGAAATTCTGATAACCAAGCTGGGAAGTAAGAGGCAAGAAGCTAGTCTGGAGAGGGTGTAATGCTGGAAACCACATTTCTGAAATTAGTGATGGCAAACCAGGATGCTATTTGGGTCACAAAGGGATCTGCTAACTTGGTATCAATAGTCCTTTGGTTAGGGCAGGCACACTGGGATATTTATTTCCAAGTTTGTAGTCAAATCAGGAGTGCAAGAGTTTGCAGTTGGGTCAGGGCAATAGGAATGAAATCAAAATGTTTGTCAGAGAGGCTTAAAAGGGTTCTGAAGAGGTGGTTCCTATCAAAGAGCAATCTCCTGGCAATAAAGTGTCTGCAATCATGCTACGTGGCAGCGGGAGGCCAGCGTTTGGTCGTCCCCAGCTCATTTACATGCAGGCGCACTGGGGCCAGGACCTGCACTGTGTGAGGAGCCAGTCAGCAAGGGGTGTGGTGAGAAGGTCACCCCTGGGAAGGGATGAGGGCTGTCCCAAGGAAGCAGGCATGGGGACCCAGCACTGGGTTGGAGAGCGGTGACTCTCACAGCATCTCTGGCCTGCAGGGCTCAGCCAGGCATAGCATCCCCGCTTACTACCTTTGATCCCATAACTCATTAAGACCTCTCAAGGAAAAGCGTTCTGCCTTGCAATACAGCAAAGCCCTCGTATTCCCCGGCCCCCTGGTGGCTGCAATCCGTCCTGTGGCTGTTGGAGGTGATGAGGTTCAGTAGGAAAAAAACCATCAGACCATCATTTTCCCTTCAAGAAGCCATTAGATGATTCTGTCTGACCTTCAGGGGAGCCCTAGGAAGCTCAGAGTGGCCTCTGCTGAGTGCTCCAACGGCCCCTGCAGAGTTAATGTGCCCACAGGTTCTTCTGTGAGCTGCATGCGTCTGGTTCCCATCCTTGTGGTCCTCCCTCCCTGTTGCTACTTTTGTGGTTGGAGAGCATTTGGAGACAAAGCCGGGACACAGGCAGTGTGGCCCGTTGAAAGAATCCTGAACTCGAGAACCAGGAGGCCAGGCTTTATCCACAAATCTGCCCCTGTCTGTGTTCACTGGGGCGGATCATTTCTCCCTCTGCAATTTTCTTTTTTAGAGACAGGGTCTCACTTTGCTGCCCAGGCTGGAGTGCAGTAGTATGATCATAGCTCACTGCAGCTTCGAACTCCCTGGGCTCAAGCGATCCTCCTACCTCAGCCTCCCAAGTAGCTGGGACTACGGTCGTGCACCACTGCACTCGGCTAACATCCCTCAGCATTTTTCACATAGAGTCTCCCAAAGTCACCTGGAGCAGAATGACTCAAAGCAGGGCCCCAGGACCAGCAGCATCAGCCTCCCCTGGGAACTCATTAGACATGCAAAGTCTCAGGCTCCAGACCCATGAACCAGGGCATTCTTGGGTTAGAGCCCAGTGTCTGTAATCCAGCAATATCCCCAGGTGATGTAAATACACATTAAGGATTGAGAATCATGAGACCAGAAGGAAGACTGCATCTTATTTCCATCCGCATTCCTAGCTGGGTGCATGACACCTACTAGGGATTGTGTGATTACCTGGGCGAGGAGCGTCGTAAAATAAATGATCAAGTCTTCAGGCTGTCACTCTCTCTTCTCTCCAACACATCTTGCTGTTTTGGTATCTTTATTTTCCTCTACCACCAAGACATAGCCTGATGCTTAATTTACTGCTCAGAAAGGGGAATCTGGCAATGATATGCACACCTCGCCTTGTCTGGTGAGCCCTACACTTGAGGAATGGGTAGTGGGAGGTCCTTTGGCCCTGACTTCTGAACCAAGTGGTTACTGCATGTGGAATGCCAGGCAATGGTATCTACACATGTATAATACATAGGTTTATAAGATC
Organism: Sapajus apella; assembly: GCF_009761245.1. Classification (NCBI taxonomy): domain Eukaryota; kingdom Metazoa; phylum Chordata; class Mammalia; order Primates; family Cebidae; genus Sapajus; species Sapajus apella. The sequence goes on from NW_022436952.1 coordinate 34,528,520, forward strand.
CTATTATAAATTACAGGGTTTTATGGCCCTGGTCTTGCAGACTGATGGCATGAATTGTAACAGTGCAATATATTGCTGTACAAGATAATGCCACCAGCGATGGAGGCCTAATATATCATTACCAAAGAGGATATTGCATTTAGAAATGTGCTATTTTTATTTTTGTAAAGTGCCTTTGGTGTTTTAAAACTGTCAGTTCCGAGATGCCCCAAGAACTGACAAGTTTTAGACAAATGCCAGTTTTCATATAAACCCTGAGCCTTCACCATTACCCAGAGTGGCTGCATGAACCTGCTAAGGCAAATATGAGTATGCCAGAAGAAAGGGAACCCCTTCCTTTCTGCTGTTCCCCACTCCTCACCCCACACACACCCTCACTCTCTCACTATGCCTTACTCCTTACTCTGTGTCTAATTTCCCAGCAGTTGGTTTGGAGCAGGACCACCTGGGATAGCTATGAGTGCATGTCTAGGCCTCCACTGTGCATGTTAAGGTGATGTATCCTAGTGGTTGGGAGCAAATGCCTTGAAACCTTGGGTTCAAATCCCTTGATCTACACTTACTAGCTGAGTCACTTCCGGGGAAGCTATTTAACTTCACTGAGCTTTGGTTTCTTTTTCTACAAATCAGAGAACATTGTATATGACAATTTTTGACTTCCTCCCTGCCCTGTGTCTGGGTTCTACTCCCTCTTGCTCATGGTTGCAGCCACTCAGACCTTCTCTGGGCTCCACAAACATTCTAGACAACCAACCCACATTTACTACTACCTCAGGACCACTGTACATTTCCTTCCCTCTGCCAGGAGCACCCCTCCTGTGTTCATCAGCCTCCCTCCCTCACTTCATTTAGATCTCTGCTCCAACGCACTTCACGGGAGCAGCCTTCCCTTACCACATGGCCCAAAATTACTCACTCAACTCCCTACCTATCCTCCTTCTCTGTCCTTTACTCTGTGTTATTTTACTCCACAGCATGGATGACTCCTGACTCTTGATTAACTAACGGATTACTGTCTGTGTCCGCCCGGCCCTCAATAGAATAGAATGCAAGCTTCACGAAGGCAGAAACGTAAGCTTTCGGCACTCTTGACCCCATATCTCCAACACCAAGGGCAGTGCCCAGCACAGCTAGATACTCCTACAGATCTGTTGAATTAATGAATGCACGTGAATGCCATGAATTAATGAATGCACGTGAATGACACCTACCTGACTACAGTTGGGAAGGCTAAGATAAAGCAAGCAAAATGCTCAGCATGGTCCCTGCCCTGTAAAAGTGTTTGTAGAGCACTTACGATGTGCCAGACACGGTTTAAGCACTTTGCACACACATAAATGTAGTTAATGCCGAAAACAATCCTACGAGGTGGGAGGTACTATTATAATATAATCTCCACTTAGCAAGCAAGGAAACATAAGAACAGAGAGACAAATAACTTGCCTAAGGTTACCCAGCTAGGAAGTACTAAAGCCACCTCTCACCTATCCTGCCTCTTGGGACACATGTGCTGTGAAGGAAGCGGTGGTTGTCATTGCTGTTGTACCTGTGTTCTCTGGATGGCAGAGGACCTAGATACCACCATTTCCTTGCTCAGGAAATGGTGCCTGAGAAGGGAGGGCTAGGTGATGTCCAGCCCCCAACTCTCATTCGTCACCCAATCTGGGAGCCAGTCTGTGAGAGGCCACATAAGACAGAGGAACGTGCACTGGGGTGGGAGTTTGGCACTCTAGGCTCTTGTCCTGACCCTGAGACTAACTTGCTGTGTGACCTTAGATAAGTTACCTCACCTCTCTGAGCCACCGCCACTTCACCTATATACTAAAAATGTGAGATAACAGCTCTCCTCCTACTGTGGAATTTCTTAGGATATGCTTGGACAGGCTCTAGTAGAAAATATTGTTTGACTAACAGAATGCAGTGGAGAGATGTTCAAATCCCCCTTCCATCAGGGGGCAGGGCCTCACCCGTGAGACATTGGAGCAGGGGAGTCAGTTCCTAGTGGGCTTAGTAAAGGAGGGCACCTGGTCAGTGAGGCGTCCTCACTTGCTAAAGGCAGCCCATACCTGGCTGCTGCCCACAGTTGTGCTTACAGATGCAGCTCTGGTTTTGTCAGATTTCTGCAGATAGGCCGGGAATCTGAATGTATTATGTAAAATCACTCCATTTTTTTCAATGTTGACACAAATTTCAGAGCACTCTGGGATGGTAGGTAGCACATCTGTAGGCTAGATTACACCCCGGGGCCTGGCAGCCCACCATCTCTGCACCTGCACCTGCTTTAGGGAGTAGGGAGAGCTACTGTTTGGGAGATGATGCCTCAGGGGACTTAGGTCTGCCCATCACCTCCCGGCAGACCCACCGGGGATGGGAAATGGTCTCCTTCCATATTCCAAAACCAAGAGGAACTGGTAAACAGCTTTTCTCTTGCAGTAGAATTTTCTATGCCAATTCATTTCTTTATTATCATGAAAGTCATACATGCTTATGGTTTTTAAAAATGCAAAGTGTAAAAAAAGTATGTAATAGAAAGTATAATAAAAAGACCCCAGCACTCTTCCTAAAAGTAAGCCAACCATTTCTTATGTCTCTTTCTAGCACATATCTTTTTTTCTTTGCACATTGGGTTCATATTCTACACATTTTGTTCTGTATTTTTTACTTCATGTACCTCAGACCTATTTGATATCATCTCACACAAATTCATATCGTTTTTTGATTGCTCTATAACAAGTCCTTACATAGGCTTACTATAAGGTATTTTACTAATCTGTGGACAAACACTTGGATAGTATTCAGTTTTCAAAGAATAATCTTGTCTCTATGGTTTTTTCATACACATGCAGCATATCTGTAGATTAAGAAATAGTATTTTTTAAAGTGACCACTCAAGTCCATGGCAATTAGTCTGGCGTAAATAGTGATGTATGAATCTGTAATGCGTTTTTTCCTCGTGTGAATTAAACATTACTGTACTGAAGAACAAACAATAAAGCAAGTGGAGGGAGATATTAATAAGAGGCAACTTGGGTAGAGGGTATATTGGTGTTCTTTGTACCATTTTTTATAGTATTCTTTCAGCTTTTAGATAATTTCCTAAGTTTTAGATAATTTCCAAACTAAAAGCGTTAACAAATTACTCCAGTGAAGCGTCCAGAAAATCAGGTTTGGAGATAACATTCTGACGTGCCTGAAATCTTATATTACTAATTATAAACACCTTGGTTCATCCTCGCTATTTAGAGCCTTTTGTTCTCTATTTGATTTTTGAGAATTTACAACAGTGACACATGCTTACAATGGCAAGTGAAATAAAACACTGCAAAGATCAATAAAGGCAAAGTAAATTATCTGACTCCTCCACCCCGCCTGTCCCTCCGATCCCCCCTCCTCCTGAGGTAACCAGTGTTACCTGCCTGATGTGAACATTTCCACCGCATACTCCTTGTTGACACATGTATAAGCATATAGTCACCTATTTGTGTGTTTTTAATCAGAAACTATACACATTAGTCTAAAGCTTACCCATTTTACCTTATCACATGTCAGCAGACAGAGATCTAACCAATTTCTTTACATTCACATACAATATTCAGCAAAACTATTTCTTTCTGGCCAGGCGCGGTGGCTCATACCTATAATCCCAGCACTTTGGGAGGCCAAGGTGAGTGGATCATTTGAGGTGAGGAGTTTGAGTCCAGCCTGGCCAACATGGTGAAACCCTGCCTCTACTAAAATGACAAAAATTAGCTGGGTGTGGTGGTGCACACCTGTAGTTCCAGCTACTCAGGAGGCTGAGACAGGAGAATCGCTTGAACCTGGGAGGTGGAGGTTGCAGTGAGCTGAGATCATGCTGCTGCACTCCAGCCTGGGCAACAGGGTAAGACTCTGTTTCAAAAAAAAAACAACAACAACAAAAAACAAATAAAAAACTACTTATTTCTAAATAACATTTTGTCTGATTATCAATTAGATAATCATCTTGACTTCCCTTCTCAGGTGAAATCCTTCAGTAGGGACAGAAGTGAAGTTCTTTAATCTAGCTGAAGCCTTTCCAAGAACGATCTACCTCTGCTACCCAAAAACCATGTGCTGGCATCATGAAGCCTCATCAATTAGATAATCAGACAAAATGTAGATGATTTGTAAACGTAAAAGAAGAAAATAAAAATTGCATGTAACTCCCCCACCGGTGGCAACCACTGTTAGCACCCTTGTATATTTTCTTTGGATCTGTTTGCTGTGCGCCCATGCACATGTCTGTGTGCGGATTAGTTAACAAAAATGAGGACGTTTAGCATGTTTTCTTGCATCCTGTTCCCTTGACTTACTGTTACAATGTGAGCACTATTCCCATGGATCAAATATCCTTTTAAAAAACAAAGCTTGGAGGTAATTAAAACAAATTTTAAGCTAGGTTAGGTTTTACATGCCTACAAAGTGGGAGAGACAATCAGGGAAGGCTTCATGAAGGAGGTGATACCTGAGCAAAGCTCTGAAGGATGTATAGAAGTCAACCAGATGGAGAAGAAGGGAAATACGTGTACCAGGCACAAGAAACAGTATGGGCAGAAACCTGGGTGTAAGAGGAAGCTGGGTGCATCCAAAGCCTGCATGAGGCTTCATGATGCCCGCACATGGGTTCGGGGTAGCAGAGGTAGATCGTCCTTGGAAAGGCTTCAGCTAGATTAAAGAACTTCATTTCTGTCCCTACTGAAGGATTTCATCTGAGAAGAGAAGGCAAGATGATATGATCATGTCTGAGATATGCATTTTAAGATGATCATATTGGTGACAGTATGAGGACGGGGACAGGGGAGGCACAATTGGAGGCAGAGAGAGGATTATAGGTTTGATAGAAACTCCTGGACAGTGTTCCCTGACCTTTGAGATTCACATCCTAAAAATCCACCTGGCTCTCGTCAGCAGCCCAGGGCTACCTCTGGAATAGTTGCCTGAGCCTCCTTGGCAGTTCTGATGTTCTTAGCTGGTGGACTTCACCTCCAAGCTCCAAAGTGCCTGTTAATGAAACCACTAGCAGTTTGATGAAAATGGTTTTAGAAAACTTGGATCAAAATAGATTCCTCTCTTCTACAGCTGCCCCTGGTGACCTATAGTTCACAAAAAAAGAAAAAAAAATTAGAGGAAAGAATATCCTAGAAACCCATAGAATTATAGAACTCAGCAGATGGTTTAATTGTACAGAGCCTGGGTGAGTTGGAGGATGCTTCCTCACCTAATTATCCCCAGTCTGGTCTTGGCATTATGGGGCTGGAACATCCACCAAGATCAAGCCACTTCCACATTTTACACTTGGAAAATCCAAGGCTCTTCAAAGAAGAGACTAGATATTAATTTATTTTATTTTAAAACTCCTCCTTTTAAAAGCAGATCCTCACTTTCCTCTTCTTTTCATGAAAACCAGAGTCTCCAGTCCCAGGAGTCAGATGGTCACTCATACCTGCAAATCCTCTGCCTCTGACTGCCTAGACCATCCAGAGAGGATCCTATCTGCCAGCAAATGCTAGTCAATGCTACAGAGGCAGAAATTTTTGTTTCTTCTTATAAACATCTGTAGTAATAAGTAGGAAAAAAGAAAAAAGATGCAAGAAAATCCATCAACCTAATTTTTTGGAAGTGGAATGTTTTCCATGAAGCATGAATAATACTGACCTGGTGGTAATTTTTCATTTTCAGCTCTGTTGTAGCTCCCACAACTCCCAGAGAGACAAATGAGGGGTGGTGTGCATATATATGCATGCATACATGATTGTGTTTGTGTATACTCATGACTAAAATCTAAAACCACAGTCAGTAATATAAGTTTGGTCCTGAATTCCTGAAGCTGTTCATATTAGCTGGGAGGCAGTGTTGCACACAGCTGAAAACACATGGACCTGCATTTGAACTCCAGCTCTGTCCCTTGTGAGCTGTGTGATCTTGGGAAGTTGTACACCCTCCCTGTTTCTTCATCTACAGAGTGGGACTACTGTGATAACTATCTTACAGGAGTGTGAGTACGGACTGAGATGATACCTAGCAAACAAAGGCATTAACATGGTGTCCAGCATGCAATGAATGGCAAATGTTATTTCTATTGGAGCTTAACACACATTTCACCCCTGGGGATCCAGGTGGATCTGGGTTTCACCCACAAGAACAAATCAGACCTGATAGAGGCATGGGATAGAAGATAGGACAGTATGCCATAAATCTGAGAGGCCAAGGCAGTCTGTGAGTGTGTTGCTAAAATGGAGAGATGTGGCCATAGCCCAATGAAAAGCCAAGTTCTTGGATGAGGGAAGAGAACACATAATCAGCCAAAGATGCTGGGCAAAGGCATAATAGAAGGACGAGTGGCAGAACTCCAGCTAGAATTGCCAAGAAACAGAGTCAAGTGCAAGGGACACACGAGGTCAGGTAGTTCAAGAACTAAGGCCAAGAATGAAGGGGGCTGCCCCAAGCTGCACTATGTGAATAGCACTGGAGAGTCTGTACACCCATCGCAGGGCTGGGCACACACTTTTCTATGGCTCAGGAAAACAATGCTGAAGATGTTACCCAATATATTGACCCTGGGAATGGCAGACCAAACAAAAGCACATTTTTGTCATTGTCCTTTCCTTGGCAGGCCATCAGCAGAAAATCTGGTCTCTGGGCTGGGTCTGTGTCAACACATCCAGAGAGGTGTTTCGGGTACTTGTAGACCAATTTGTCCTAGAACGGAGCAGACTGTAACAAAAGCTGTTTGTAGCAGGGCCGGCTGTATTATACATGACATTCATTTGCTAATTTGCATTTCCTCCACCTCTTAAAAAATGAAAAGCAGGAGCAAATAAATGATGAATGTGAGGGAAATTGAACGCCTAATAAATGAAAAAGCTGCAGTGATGAAAGAACTGGGTGCTGTTTGAAAATGAAATGAATTCTCCTAAAGAAGGGGGGCATGAACTATCTGGGCAAGACAGCCCTATGGCATATGGCCCACACTCTTGATTGGGAGAAGGTTCAGGAGGGAATAGCAAGGCCCCAGTTCTTCATGCTCTGCACAACCTTAGGTAAGTCACTCCATCTCTCCAAACCTCAATTTTCCTATGTGAAAAATGGATTTGATAGTACCTGGCCTGCTTACTTCACAGGGTTCATGGGAGTTCAGCATGAGTCATGTAGATGGGAAAGCTAGAGCTACGCCAAGAACTTACCAATCAATACAAGGGATCATTCTTAGTGCAATTCAATGACTATCTCCTGAAATCAAAGGGACTTTTTGCCTTTAGAAACAACAGTGGGTGGGAAGAGCATAGTCTTTGCATACAGATCTGAGTTTGAATCCTGAAGCTATCATCTATTAGCTGTATGACATTGAGTAAGTCACTTTAACTTCTCTGAGCTTCAGTTTCCCCATAAGCAAAGTGGGAAAAATGGTACTTGCACCCGCATTACACTGGTCAAAACATTAACTAAAATAAAATACAAGATGGTACCTGGGGTCAATGTGGTGTCTCATGCTTATAATCCCCACACTTTAGGAGGCCAAGGTGGGAAGATCACTTGAGGCCAGGAGTTCAAAACCTGGTCAACATAGCAAGACCCTGTTTCCACAAAAATAAAAAATTAGCCAGGCATGGTGGCATACACCTGTAGTCCCAGTTACTCAGGAAGCTGAGGTGGGAGGATCTCTTGAGCCTAGGGGCTCAAGGTTGCAGTGAGCTATGATTGTGCCACTGCACTCCAACCTGAGTGACAGCGTAAGACCCTGTCTCAAAAAAAAAAAAAAAAAAAAAAAGATGGTAGCTGGTACATAATAGGTGTTCAACTAAAGCTGGTTTTAACTCTTTCCTGCCCTAACTATTGAAAAACAACATTCTGAGCTATGAAAGAACTTAGAAATATTTAGCCCAGGATCTGTCTGTCTGTCTCTCATAGTCAAAGCAGTTTTAATTTACTACAAATACTAAATCAATTCCTTCTTTGAATATAACTGTGCAGCAAATTTGACATCAGGAAAGTAGCAAGTAGGCATAAAACATTAAGAATTTGGCCTGCTGTCTGCAAGTTTAAAATGGAAATAAAGTATACACATAAATATGTTTTTGCACATAACTATTTGAAATACATATTCATCAGCACCAATCCATCTAACACCGATTACATATAGCTTTAAAATCAGAGGCACCATTTTTGCCTTTAGTCGGAATTTTTCTAAGTCTGTTCCTTAGGGTTGTAGGGTTCCATGGAGGCTCCTTGGGCACCCTGGGGGAGATAAGCAAGGCTCAATGCCCAGGACTCCCTCCCTACTGTAACCAGGGCATCTTTCATTTGTTTAAAACATTGGGGTTCTATGCAAGGCTTTTCTCTTTGAGAACCTTTTCCTACAAAGCAAAACTATGAAAATGACCAGTGTAGTTCAAACCCCTCATCTTACAAATTGAATTCACAAAGCTTACAGGGGAGCAGTGACCTGCCCAAGAACGTGGTACATGAGCTAAACACGACAGGACGGGGGGCAGAACTCACAGCTCAGGCCTCTTCTTGTTCCACTCAGAGAACTTTTTTTGAGCCTAGTGTTACATTTTTCTGGGAGCCAGTGGCATGATCTCCCCTGGCCCTGCTGGACACATTTGCAAGATGGTAGTGAAGTGCTGGGCTGGGCTATAGCCCCACACTAGGAGCAGGGTCCCGGCTGTGGCCTCCAAGGCCTGGGGCTGGCCACTCACACCCCCAGCTCCTCTAAAAAGGGGCAGCTCCCTTTGAGCGAGTATTATGTCAGGACTAACTCAAGTAGTTTCAAATCAACACAAGGAAAATGACCAAAATTCTTTGAGCACCTATAATGTGCCTGGTAGCTTAAACACAGTATATTATTACTTTCCTGGGAAGCAGGTATTTGTAGCCCCATTTTACAAATAAGGAAACTGAGGCTTAGAGAGAATGAGTTTGCCTAAGATCGACACAGGTAGAAGTGTCAGAGGCAGGATTACTCCCTAGAAGTGTCTGGCCCCAGGAATCCCTGATACCCAGCGGCTTCTTTGTTTCCTGACCTCCTAGCCTGTGAACTCAGACCCCCATACCTTCTGGATCGGCCCCACTCACTTTTCTGAGACCATCTTCTCCTCCCACCATGATCTCACCTCCCTAGCTACAAGCTAACAGGCCAGTAAGTCCCAAGCCTATGGTGCATGAATCCTGACAGCCAGCAGATTCCATGACCTGTAGAGTGAATGGTTTCACCACGAACCCTGCCTTTGGTGGAACTAAGGTTTATGCAGCCACTACATAAAGTTATGCTTTGGGGCCTGGGGGCTGCAAGAAGCCTCCGGAGTGAGCAGATACATGCCAGATGTGCCCAGAGGGAAGGACAGTTAGAAGGCAGGGCTGCAGCCCTGACTGAGATTTCAGTCTTGGCATGAAGGCCGTATTATACCACCTGTCATTGACGTGTCTATTCACTTGGTTTCCCAGACAGGGCCCCGTCCTTGTCCTTCATTTGTCTCAGAACTCACTCCTGCGGAGACTCCTCTTCTCCCCAACCTCCTAGTGTTGGAGGACCTCGGGGCTTGGTCTTTAATTCCCTTTTCTCTATATACTTGCTCCCTTGCTCATCTCCCCCAGTCGCCTGGCTGTGAGTACTATCTCCATGCCAATGCTCCACTATTAAAATCTCCAGCCCAGCTCTTCCTCCCAAACCCTGGGCTCTTCTCCCCAGCCACCTACTCAACATCTCTGTGTGGATGTTTAGACATCTCACCCCGCCCCCACATCTAAAACTGAGCTCTTGTTCTTAGTCCCAAAACCTATTCCACCCACAGTCTTCTGTTATCAGTGAGGACACCTTCATCCTTGCAGTCGTTCAGGTGAAAAACCTTGTGTTCGGTCTTTACCCTTCTCTTTCTCTCTCACCCCACCTCCAGTCTGTCAGGAAATCCCGTTGGCCTTACCTTTCAAATATGTTGAGAATCCAGCCATGTCTCACAGCCTGCACTGTTCATCCCGTCTAAACCATCACCATGCATTACCTGGATGACTCCGGAATGCTCATGGCAGGACTTTCTACTTCTACCCTTTCCCCTGTAGCAGGCTGGGTCATGGCCTCCAAAAATACCAAGTACCGGTTCCAGGAAGATGTAAATGTTGCCTTACTTGGGAAAAAAAGACTCTTTGCAGGAGTGATTAAGTCAGGAACTTGAGATGGAGAGACCATCTAAGATTATACAGGTAGGCCCTAAATATCACCATAACTGTTCATAGTAGCAGCAGAGGGAGAATTGACACGTACAGAGAGGAGGAAGATGTGACCACGGAGACAGGGATTGACGAGAGTGAGGTGGCTGCAAGCCAAGAATGCCAGAGCCACCGGAGGCTGGAAGAGACAAGGAACAGATTCTCCTTTGGAGCCTCCGGAGGGAGTGTGGACTTCCTGACGCACAGAACCCATATTTGTTCCAGCTCAGTGAAACAAATTCTGGATCTGTGGCCTCTAGAACTTTCAGAGAATAAACTCCTGTTGTTTTTAGCCATCCAGCTTATAGTAAATAGCCACAAGAAACTAATGCACTCCCCATAGTCTATCCTTATCACGTTATTTTAAACATCCGTAAGATCACATTAATGATTTGCTCAAAAGCCCCAGTGGCTCATTCAGCGAAAAGCTGCAGGCATCACAGTGGCTAAATGCTCTTGCCCACATTACTGCCCTGATCTATTCCACTATCACGTACTCAGCCACTCCCCCCACACTGGCCTCCTCACTATTCCTTGAATGGTCCGGGCATACGGCCACCTCAGGGTCTTTACACTTGCTGGTCACTCTGCCTGGAATGCTCTTTCCTGAGATATCCCCAAGTTTCTCTCCTTTACCACTTTGCAGTCTTGAAAGTTGAGTCAAGTCTGATCTCACCTTCTCAGTGAAGCCAAGCACGGCCACCCAGTTTCAGCTGCAAACCACACCCCCTCTTCCCCTGCATCCCCATTCTACTCACCCACCTCTGCTTTCTCATAGTCTTCCATCACCTTCAAACATGCTGTATCACTCTCTTACTTATTATGTTTATTGTTTTCTGCCTGTCTCTCCCACTCCATGTACACATATTCTTCAGAGTCTAAGCTCCCTGAGACAGTCCTGTGCCCACTGATTTATTCCAAGTACCTAAAGCAGCACCTGGCACAGAGGAGATGCTCAGAAAAATGAGTGCATGCATGATCTATAAAACTGAAGCTTAGCCAACTCACTCCTTCCTCTCCGGGAAGCTCCCTCTGCTGGGTCACTTCTCTCCTGGCCTCCTGGCTGACAGTAAACCTGGGTAGGCTCTCTCCACCTTGATTTTCTGGAAGCTACTGTGTTCTTTTTGTCCCTTGTCTCTGTCTCCTAGAAACGTTTCCTCCAAAAATGATGGTAGGTTAAAACCAGAGACAATTTTCGGTGGTTTTTTTTTTTTTTTTTTTTTCTCCTTCTGATCTTTTTTTTAGATTCACAAAGTTTCGTGAAAACCAAATAAATTTAGAAAAGAGATCCGAAGGAGAGCTGAAGAGCTGCCAACTGGACACCTAAGGTCTCTCAGGCCCTCGACATTTGTATGTATTTGAAACCACACCTCACTTTGTATCAAACACACTAAAAAGGACTCCTTATTTCACAAGAAATATAACATTTTGCCATAAAATACTTTGAAAGGATTTTAAAATTCTGCCTTTGCAGTTATTTAACTAGAAACTGGCTCACCAACTAATTCACCACTGGCTATGATTTCTGAACACGCATCCCATATACTCTGGAATTCTTGCAGAGCGAGGAGAATGTGGCTCACACGTTATTTTCAAATGTAATGAAATCTTACTAAATGCTCTGTGGAACAATGAGTGAAGTTGCTATGGCATGAAGTTGACATGTGGTGAACATGTGAACAAACATTTATTGACTTCATTCCTTCCCTTTTCTTTTTGTATATTGGAGCCAACTACATTTTTTTCAGATCCAATTTTCTTCTTGTTGTTGGCTCTTAAAAACCTCCTAGGGCTTTTGTCAGGGGTGGCTGATGGACAAACTGGCTGTGCTGAGGAACCCTCAATGAGAATTAGAAAGGCTGGGGTCAACCACCAACTCACTGTGTGAGCTTGAGCAAGTCCCTAATGTACTCTAAGCCTGAGCTTCCCTCTCCCTGAAATTGGAATTATGGCTCTGCTTCTCTGTGACTGTAGGAGTCTAAAGGGATATGTATGTCAAAAGTGCTTTGTAAACAGTAAGGCACAATGCACTTGCTCATTTAGGCAATTGTTTTTTGACAGCCTTGCTGGCTGAATTCACTTGCACCCAGTTCAGGAGGATTTCTTATTTCCTGCTGAGCAGGGGTGAGCCCCACCACGCCCTTGCAAGGCTTTCTGGCGCAGTGCCTATGGTTTGCCCAGAAGCTCCCCAACCCCATTCTGTCTACTGGTCTGGCTGCCAGGCCTGCCTGCATTTCATTAAAGTTGCCCTACTGCATTGAAGTTCGTTTTAAATACAGGAAGGGGATGAAGGAGTCGGCATTTATGGAGTGCACACTGTGCACTAGGCGCTCTTTACACATCATGTCATTTCATCCTCAGAGAAGCCTGTGATCCCAGAAGTGTTCTGTTTCTCTCCCTGCCTTCGCCCTCTCTGAAAACAGCACCTCCATCTGGCCCGTACCTTGAGCCAGGAACCTGGGAGTCACTCTTTATTTCCGCCTCTCCCTTCTCCCCACCACCACATCTTATCCACCAGCCAATTAGGCCAACTCCACCCACCTTCAGTACCTATCCTGAGCCCACCCACCTAGCTCCATCTTGGCTGCTACTGTGACTTCTTGCCTGGAGGGTACATCTCCAAACTGGCATTTCCAAATTCACAGGGTTCCCTGTGTTTCATCTTCTACCAGGAATCCAGAGTGACTTTTTGAGTAGAAGCAGGGTCTCACTATGTTGCCCAGACTGGTCTCGAACTCCTGGCCTCAAGCAATCCTCCTGTCTTGTCCTTCCAAAGAGCTGGGATTACAGGCATGAACCATTGTGCCTGGCCTGGAGTGCTTTTAAAATTGGTAAATCAGTTCGCTCCCTGCCTTCCCCCATTAGTGCTTCCTCCCAAACTCCTTATGAAGCCTGCACGCTCTGGCACCCGTCTTCGCCTCTAGCCTCATCTCTCTCTTAGTGGTCTTGACACTTGACCTCCCAGTTTCTTGAGGAGCCCACCAGGCTCTTTGCCCCTTTGTTTCCATTACCCTCTGATGCTCTCCCAACTCCTCACATAGAGGATCCCAGCTTAGTGGCCACCACCTCAAGGAGGACCCCCAGGTCTCTAAGGCCTATCGGTCTCTGTCATTCCTGAACATCTTTGCTGAGCTTTCTTCATAGCTCTGTATAGAATTGGCAACCCACATTTTAGTTTATTTGTGCATCGTCTGCCTCTTCATAGTAATTCCAAGAGGCCGTAGACTTTGTATGCTGAGCTCTCATAGACAGCCAGCACAGTGCCCGGGGCTCAGTAGGAGCTCAACCAACAGTTGTTGAATGAATGAAAATTCCATATTGACTCAAGATGGAAGAGCAGATGTTTAGCTCAAAGATGAGCTGAAATTCCAGCCCCTTTAGGATCCTAGCAGCCTCCTCTGGACTCCCCAAGCACCTGTTCCTCTTTCTGTAATAGCTCCTGCTGCACTTTAATTGATCTTTTCCTTGTCTCTTCCATTCCAATATGAGGTTTTCAAAGACAGCAGCCATGTGTCCCAGCATCTAACCCTGTGAAAGTGTGTTTAAGGAGTAACTAGATCTATGATGAGCAGTCCCAGGAGCCAAGGCCACTGGGGAGTCTTTGTAATGCATGTGATGGTTGTTGTATGTTGTTATAGTGATGGTGTTATGGTCTATATTAATATAATCATTATGTAATTATTATTACAGAATAGACTATGTTAATGCTAACCATACCCCCACGTGACTTAGTTTAATGCTTTTGTTATGTGGATGAGACCAAGACTGCTGAGAGGAGGGTCTTGCCCGCGCCCACACAGTGGCAGTCCCAAGAGCAGAACTCAGAGCTACCCACTCCTGTCCTGCTCTTCTTACTGCCAGCATGTACTGCCTCGTTTCTTTCCTCTGCATTCTCCCGAGCAGAGGTACCGAACCAGTGAGAAAGGCAGGCGGGGTCAGCGGTCAGACCACACCTTGTCCTCAATGATGAAGGCTGTGTGTTGAAAGCACAAGACCCTATATGCAAGGATCCTCTAAGAGCCAAGGGTCTCATGGGTGGCAAGGTGTGGCCAGGGCAAGCCAGTCTTAGGGAATGACAGCTGTTGAGTGGCTGCTGATTGAGAGCATAGATTCTTGCGGCAAAGTAGATTATCTTGCCTTTGTTTGCCCCTTTGTTACCAAAGCTGATTGTGTGTGAGCTTTGTGTCTCCATAAACCCTTTAGTCAAACATCTGCATGGAAAATAGAAATCATAGAAGTTATATCTAATACGTATGATTCTAAGCACTTCGCTAAGCATTTTCTGTGTTGGCTCATGTAAACAGTGATCTGATTAATTCAACCAGAAAGATCACCAAATGATGTAAAGCAGGATTTCATGCACTTCCTGGGGGCCTCATTTTCCAGTCTGATTGCCTATGTGGTCTTCTCAAGTCAGTGGATGCTCACCTAACCTGCCTTTCCAGTGTGAATACACAGTTGTCTCCAAATACTGCCAATGCAAAGCCAGTATTACTGCATAACTTTTTGTTTCAGCTGGAGATATATCTCAAAGTATTTGACTTCATCTATTCTAACAGGATCACTTAGCATGTCCCCACACTTCCTTAGGCTGTCTCCACAGGAAATAATCTTCATTTCAAAAAATGAAAGAACAGCCCTTACCAGTTTAATTCCCCCAGCACCACGTTTAGCTTAGCAATGCTCGCTTATTGCTACCTCATGAGCATATAGAAGTGCGCTGGGGGACAAGGGGCTTCTAGGAGATAGAGCTCATCCCGGGATGAACAAAGGGGAAAACAGAGGCTCAGAGAGGTTAAGTGACTTCCTTAAGGTCACACAGCCAATTTGTGGCAGAGCCAAACTAGCACTCGCTTTTCCCAGCTCCCAGTTACATGGTCCTTCTTTCAGAGGATTAAAAGTGATCAGGGAAAAGCTGGAGATGGGTATATGGAATTCTTCATACTATTCTTTCTACTTGTACTTGTTTGAAATTTTTCATACTAAGAAGTATTTTTAAGTGAAGAAAAAGCCCTAGAAGTGTGTTTGATCATAGCAAGAATGGGCCCTGTTTTTAATATTCACGTCTTCAAAGAAGATGTGTTTAATTCTTCCTGGAGGGATCTTACCTATATGTTGAATTCCCTCAACATCACACACAGTCTATTCCACACATAATTACTAATAGCGAAACAGGCTTGGATTTTTTTTCCTTCTGTCTACCAGCCACAACACAAGACTTCCCTTCTTTGAAGCTCCAAGTATCCCTGGGAACTGGCCTCAGGTTTCCTCTCTACCCACGTTTCCCCATCACCTACTCATGCCATACCCTGGCAGCCATGGTGCCCCGAACCTCATTCACCCATGGACCACCTCAGGGTTTTTGCCATTGCTAAGGATTGTCAAGTACTGCAGTCCTATGATTTACTATATATTTTCCTTTGAGCTGACTCATTTTATTTACTTCAATCTATTTTCAGAGAAAACTGCCTGTCATTGCTATTGATGGAAGAACAGTCATATTATCTGTGAAGTCAGGGTTTGATGTACTAGTTACACTTATTCTAGTAATCATTATAAAATACATAGTTATTAAGAAAACATTGTGTCCATCAATGTACAACTTCATGCTCTCAGAAGCTCTGCCGCCATCAGCCGCTGGACTCCTGGGAAGAGCCCTGCGTAGTATCTCCACCTCGAATGCAGGGATGTGGGAGTGTGGAAGGTGTGTGCACACACGTGTGTTTTAAGCAGTGGATCATGTCCATCTGACCACAGCAACAGACGTGGCATGCGCTTCTGATTTCTGCCATGTGCTCCAGCAAGCTGGGCTGGTGCACAGGAGTGGGGATGTGGCTTGCAGGTAAACCAAGCAGGCAGTCCAGCATTCACCTCTTGATCCAGCCCTCTTACTCCCTGCCCACCTTCCCTGCATAACAACCCCCACAAAGTGAGCAGAGTTCCCTGGAAAGAACCTTAACCACCATTGCTGGAAACAGAAGTAGGTGAAGTGTAAGGAGGACTGAGAAGGCATGGGCCTGAGCAAGAAATATGTGTTTTATGGAGGTGATTATACGCTAAAGTGGAATTTGTAAATCGGAAACTCCCAGACGTCTCGGGATGACTCTCATGAATGTCAAGGGCTTAAGGCTCTTATGTTTATCGAGAGGCAGGGAGGAGTGCTAGGATGGACTTGGCTGTGGAACCACACGGACTAAGTTGAAATCCTATTTAAGTCATTTTGAGAAGTTATTGAAGTCCTCAGAGCCTCATTTTGTTTATCTGTGAAATGGAGATACTAATATCATCTGTCCAGGGTTGCAGTGAAGATTAACTGTAAAGAACTGGACATAGTGCTGGGCTATAAAACGCAAGCAATTGTGATTTTCCTAAATTTCTGAAAGACCATGGAAGACTTTCTGATTCACTGAAGAAAGAATAAATCCTCTTTTGTATAGCTTCAGAGTTAAAGTGCAGAATACTTATTACTGTACTCCAATATTTTGAGATTGGGTTTTCCATTTATACATAGCAGCTCTCAACTGGAATACTGATTTAAGTGGATCACTCCACGCATGCCTGCTAGCAGCATGAGGGTGTTCCAGTACACTGCCTTAGAATTGCCAGGTGCATTTTGTGGCTTGGCTGTGTCTCCCCAGCTTGGCTGTGAAGCCCAGGAGGACAGGGACCACACATTCCTTAGATGTCTCCACTAGCAGAGGCACAATCTGTGTGCATGGTGGGCTCTTGTAGCATGTGTCCTGGGTAGAATCCAGTGGAATTAGGCCACAGGATTGTTACAGTCTTCAAGAACGCCCCATAAATACAGTCCTCTTTCCTGCCCAGGTTTGGAACCTTTTGAAATATTAGAAGAGATAAAATGGGATACAGGCTAAAATGTTATCTTTATGATGAATAAGGTCTCTATGAGGTATGGCTTATTTCTGTGAGGAAATGATCTTCCTAACCTAATACTGAATGCTAGAATTCTATGGACTCCCTCTGCAATCATAGGCAGCACAGGGCTGGAACAGCTTTCGCCATGTGGTAAGAACAGAGAAGGAAGGGGATTGAGGAGAAAATCTGAATATTGCATGAATGGAGCTCCCACCACGTGAGTGAAACAGCAAAGGAAGAGGCGGCGTCTCCTTCACTAGGGTCAGTTTGCTTACTTATTTGCTTGTGTTTTCCTGGATCTACCTCTGCTCAAGAACCAATATCCTGTAAGTCTCAATGAAGTACCCAATACTCAGTTAACCCGTTCATAAGATAGGGTGGCATGTAAGAAAAACAGCATGGTTTGATTCTGAAGAAACTGGAATGAGGAAGACCTGGGTTTAACACAATTCTGCCCCTGACTAGCTGTGTGACCATGAACCCTGCTCTTAAGCTGCGTGGGCTTCAGTGTCCTGATCTATAAAAGGAGATCTGCGATTTCTATGTTACAGGATAGGTCTGGGTGATAAGTGAGATCATGCACGTGCCAGCGCCTCATTTGTAGTATGGAGCAGGCACTCCAGAAATGGTAAAATTATCTGAAGAGCTAAAAACACCAGATATGCCTGCCACGGTCCTGCTTTTGAGGGCTTTATTTTTTTTTCTTTTCTTTTCTTTTCTTGGAAGGGCTGGCTGTGGAGAGGACAGGGAATATGTCCCTAAGAGCATCTTGATTTCTGGTGGAAGACACCCAGAGGGAGTGCAGCAAGAACTAGCAGGGCAAGACTCCACAGGAGGGGGACATGGGAGACACACCCTACCCTCCAGTGCTACAGCTCCTTCCTGCTCCTGGCTGCCTGGGGTAGGGGATGCTAACAGCCTCTCGTTGCGTGTTATGGCCCCATAGACAGATCAGGTGGAGAATCTAGTTAAATGGCAAACTTTCATCCAGACAAAGAACTCCAGGTCTGAGCTGCACAGGGTCCCTCAAGACGAGGCCAATATTTGCTTTCTGACCAGTTGCCTAGCACCCAAGCATCTCCCATCTCTCTGGCAGGCTGCTTTCTTTGAGAAGCTTTTCTCTATCCAGCCTCAATAAAAGGCAGCCTTTGGCTGGAGGGTCTGGAAGGAGGAGCACTAGCAATTGCAGGCCTGAAAGAAATCCTCTGGAATGAGCTGGGATCCAAAAAAAAATGTGTAGGTAATGCAGGTTTGACGTGCAAAACTGCTCAGGCCTGGGACCTCCATCTTGGGAGGGAAGTAGGGGAGGCAGTGTTTTTGTGATAGCCATCTGTGCTCCACCAAAACAACTTGGGGGCATCCCTCACTCTGTAGACTCAAGTCAGGGCCGGGATGGGACCAGCACCCACAAGCCCAAAGCATCCAGATCAACTATCTCAGGCTGTGTCCATTTGGGAAGGTTTTTGGCTCCTGGGTTGCAAACTCATCCAACAACCCTTTACTGTGTACCTACTACGTGCCAGATCTAAATCTCGCTTTTATCCTACAGTCTAGTAGGATAGACAGGCAAGTCAACTGGCAGATACAGAACAATGCTGTGCTGGGGCAGGGTCGGGGGAAAGAAGGATAAGGGAGGCCTAACCTAGTCTTGGGAAGTCAGGGTAGGCTTCCTGGAGGAAGGGACACTTAAGAACAGCATGTGCAAAGGCATGGAATCTAGAAAGAAGAAAACTTATGCAGGGAGCAAGCACAGTGCTGACTGTAAGCAGACACCGAATACCACCCAATATTTGAATTTAGGGTGGTTTGCAAATGTCCCTATGGCTCTCCCCAGATCTCAGCAAACTTTCTTCTAAATTTATAATCACTTTTTTGTGGGGAGGCAGGGTAGGAATGCTAGTAACACTGACTGAGCACCCAGGCCAATTACCCTGTACAATCTTAAGAATCCTCATTTATTCATTCATTTGACAAACAGTTATTGAACACTTACTGCGTGCCAGTGTTCTAGGCATCAGAGTGTATGGCAGAAAACAAAACAGACAAAAAACAAATTCTCTGTCCTGCAGAGTTTTCACTTAAACTATGAAGGACATAAGGGCAAATAAATACATAAATGAAACAGACTATCAGATGGAATCAGTGTTATGTAGAAAACCAGAGCAGGAAAGGGGAGCAGGGATTTCTCGGGCTGGGGGATTACAATTTTAATTAGAGCTCTTAGGAAAGGGTTCATATTTGAGCAAAAACATTTTTTTTCTTTTTTTCGAGACGGCACCTCACTCTGTCACCCAGGCTGAAGTGCAGTGGTGCAATCTTGGCTCACTGCAACCTCCACCTCTCAGGTTCAAGTGATTTTCCTGCCTCAACCTCCTGAGTAGCTGGGACTACAGGCACATGCCACCATGCCTGGGTAATTTTTATATTTTCAGTGGAGATGGGGTTTCACCATGTTGGCCAGGTTGGTCTCGAACACCTGACCTGAAGCGATTATAGGCGTGAGCCACCGTTCCCGGCCAAGTAAAGACTCATAAAGGGCACTCTTGGGCCTTTTGGCTATTGGTTGGGGGAGCAGTGTTGGGGAAAATATTCCAGGCAGAGAGAACAGCAAATGCAAAGGCCCTGAGGCAGGAGTGGGCCTGGTGTGTTCAGCAACAACAGGGAAGAGAGTCTGGCCAGAGGGGACCAGGCAGGAGATGGAAAAGGAGGTGAGGCCACATCTCATAGAGATGGCAGGCTGTCATAGGCATGCAACTTTACTAGGCCTGAAACGGGAGACATCCGGCAAGTTTTGAGCAGAGCAGTAGCATGTTACATTTGCTGGCTCTAATGTCAAGAATAGCCCAGAGGGCAGCAACAGAGGGAGCAGGGAGGCCAGTAAGGAAGCAGCTCCCTGCAGCCAAAGCCTCTGCATTGCCCTGGGCCATGCTGCCAGCCTCCCTGGAGTCCCAGAGCCTCCCCATCTCTCCGGGGGAGTAAATCCAAGGAGCAGCCTCATAGTCCAAAAGTCTGGCAGTGCCATCGTGCAGCCCCCACAGGGTTTCTCCAGCACAGCCTCTGTGATTTCACCTGCGGGATCCTTCACCAGCACGTGACTTCAGGCCCGAATGGTAATGAAATCAGGTAGAGGAATGGTGCTTTTTTTTTCCCCCCCATTTATTTATTTTATTGCATTTTAGGTTTTGGGGTACATGTGAAGAACATGCAAGATTGTTACATAGGTACACACGTGGCAGTGTGATTTGCTGCCTTCCTCCCCATCACCTACATCTGGCATTTCTCCCCTTGCTATCTCTCCCCAGCTCCCCACCCCCCACCGTCCCTCCCCTATTTCCCCCCATCTGACCCCAGTGTGTAGTGCTCCCCTCCCTGTGTCCATGTGTTCTCATTGTTCAACACCCGGAATGGAGATCATTAAAAAATCTGGTGCTTTTAAAAAAAACGAAAACAAAACCGTGACCGTGAAAACAACAGCCACCTTTATTACAGCAATGATTGGCTCTGGCTTCCGAACCACGGGCCCAGCAGGTTTGAATCCTAATTACGTGAGGTTTCGGTGCCCCAGGCTCCTCATTTGTAAAATGAGATAACGATAGCTCCCAGTTCGATGGGGAGGATTTAGTGAGATATTGTATGAGAAGTCCTTGACCACAGTGTAAGGCACAGGACCTGCTTATTAGAGATGCAGCAGTGATGGCTACAGGAGGAGACTGAGACTCTCAGAAGGCGTGGACTTATCCCTGCCATGGCCATTAGCATCAGCATTAGCCACCCAAAAGGATGGGCTGAGACTAACAGTGTAATACCCACCCTGTGCCAATTGCATGCCTCATTTAATCCTGCCTCTACCCTGCCGGGTAGATACATTGCATTTATTATACAGATATGAAAACTGAAGCTCAGGGCAAAGAATTTGCCCAGGGCCAAACATCAACTAAGGGCGGGTGCGGTGGCTCACGCCTGCAATCCCAGCACTTTGGCAGGCTGAGGTGGGTGGATCACCTGAGGTCAGGAGTTCAAGACTATCCTGACCAACATGGAGATATCTTCTCTCTACTAAAAATAAAAAATTAGCTGGGTATGGTGGCACATGCCTGTAATCCCAGCTATTCAGGAGGCTGAGGCAGGAGAATCGCTTGAACCCAGGAGGCGGAGGTTGCAGTGAGCCAAGCTCACACCATTGCACTCCAGCCTGGGCAACAAGCAGGAAACTCCATTTCAAAAACAAAACAAAACATATCTACTAATTGGCAATGTCTACCTAATTGCAGAGAGCACAATACCCACCACAAACCCTGCTGTGGCCACCACTCTGCAACCTCAGGCCCAGCCCTAGATAGCACTCAGTTTATGCCTCACTAACCTCCACTTGGGACTTTTTTGGACACCAAGTACTAGCTTCTTCTGGCTCTGATGGTGCTCTGTGGCCTGGCTGGATGATGAACTTCTCAGCAGCACTGTCCTTGTCATGCCTGTGAACTCTTCATGTCCCTGTATCAAAATGGGACCACAGGTACACACCACCACATACTTACGTGTCCCTGCATCGTGTCCCTGGCATGCCTGTGAACCCATCACGTCCCTGTCTTAGGGCTGCTATAACAAATTGCTACAAAACGTGTGTCTTAAAATATCAGAAATTTATTGTCTCACATTTTGGTGCCAGGGGTCCAAAATCAAGGTGTTGGCCGGCTTATGCTTCCTCTGAAGGCTCTAAGGAAGACTTCTGCCTTGCCTCCTCCAGCTTCCGGTGGCTGCAGGAGTTCCTTGAGTTGTACGAGGAGGTATAACTGCAATTTCCGCCTCTATCAACGCATGGCCCGTTTCTTTCTGTGTCCAAATCTTCCTCTGTTTTCTCTTAGAAAGATACTAGGTCATTGAATTTAGAGCTCACTCGAAATCCAGGATCATTTTGTCTCAAAAATCCTTAACTAATTACATCTCTAAAGACCCTATTTTCAAGCCAGGCATGGTAGCACACATCTGTAATCCCTACACTTTGGGAGGCTGAGGCAGGCAGATCACAGGCTCAGGTGTTCAAGATCAACCAGGGCAACATAGCAAGACCCTATGTTTACAGAAACAAAAATTAGCTGGGTGTGGCGGCATGCACCTGTCATCCCGGCTACTCAGAAGGCTGAGGCAGGTGGATCACTTGAGCCCAGGAGTTCAAAGTTGCAGTGGGCTGTGGTTATGCCATTGTACTCCAGACTGGGCAACACAAAGCAAGAGCAAGACGCTGTTCAAAAAAAAAAAAAAGAGAGAGAGAGAGACCCTAATTTTAAATAGGGTCACATTCCGAGGTTCCAGGTGGACATGAATTTCGAGGAGACACCATTGAACCCACGACAGCCCACCCTTTTGCCTTCCAAAATTTCAAATCCTTCCTACATGCAAAATACATTCATACTAACATCCCCAGAAGTCTTAACCCCTTCTAGCACCCATCACCTCTAAGCCTAAAATCTTGTCTAAATATCATCAACTCAGAAAGCCCCAAATCTCATCACTGAATGAATGAGTTATGGGTGTGACTCTGGGTCTGATACATCCTGGGACAAAATTCATCTCCATCTGGCACCAAAGAAGAGTTCCTCCTACATGGAGGCCAAGGCTGGGCTGCCCAGGGCAGGTTCCTTTTGGAGAGGTGCAGGCAGGGCAGCACAGAGGGCTCCTCTGAACACTCACCGAGAAGCCTGGCTGGCATCTGTTCCCTGAGGGAGCTGAGCTGTGGTCACCCACGGGCTTTCCTAGTTTGCACGCCACTCCCCCCGGTAACCACTTATGTTTAAATAATTTGTACTTATGCCCTGACTCATTACAAAAATGATTTGAGGTAGAGTTAGAGCAGGGACTCTCAGAGCTGGAAGGCACCAATTCCCAGCCCATGCATGAGTCATCCTGGCTCAGCTCTGCTCTGGCCTGGTCTAGAACACTGCCAGCAACAGAGAGCTCCCTCCCACATCAGCTCCACAGGGAGGCGGAGAGTGGAGCCCTCTGTGTGGGTTGCCCTGTTGAAATGGACTACCTGACCCTGGGAAGCGGGAGGGAGCTGGTACACAGGCCCAGTTTGGTTTTTCCTTTGTGTCTGGTTATTCCTGGGAATGAAGATGTGTGAGCAACTGCGGCTGCCTACATCTCTGGCTGTGTGTGTCTCACATCTCATGCCCCAGGGTCCAGCAGTGAACCTTGTTTTCCAGAACAGAGGGCTATAGGAAAGTGTCATGGTGAAGAAGTAACATGGGACCAGAGCCACATGCCTGTGGGAGAGAGGGAGCAAAGGAAGCAGGAGAAGACCAGAAAGGAGGCGGCTGCAGTTTCCTGTCTGGACTCAGCCTGATCCCACAGGGGAACTCAGGGCCACCCATAGTGTGGTGGTCTGAATGTTTGTTGTCCCCTTCCCCAAAATGTCTATGTTGATACCTAACCCTCAGTGTGATGATTTTGGGAGGTGAAAGCCTTTGGGAGGTGATTAGGTTATAGGGTGGAGCCATCACAATTAGGATTATTACCCTTGCCGGGCACGGTGGCTCACACTTGTAATCCCAGCACTTTGGGAGGCCAAGGCAGGCAGATCACGAGGTCAGGAGTTCGAGACCAGCCTGGCCAATATGGTGAAACCCCATCTCTACTAAAACTATAAAAATTAGCTGGGCATGGTGGTGGGCACCTCTAATCCCAACTACTCAGGAGACTGAGGGAGGAGAATCGTTTGAACCTGGGAGACGGAGGTTGCAGTGAGCCAAGATCATGCCACTGCACTCCAGCCCAGGCAACCCGGCAAGATTCTGTCTAAAAAAAAAAGAATTATTACCCTTATAAAAGAGACCTTAGAGAGTTCCTTTTCCAATTGACACCATGTGAGGGTACAGCAAGAAGGTGCCATTTAGGAACCTGGAAGCAGACCCTCGTGGAACCTGCTGGTGCCTTGATCTTGGACTTCCCAGCCTCCAGAACTGTGGGCAATAAATGTTTATTGTTTAAGCCACACAGGCTAAGGTGCTTTTGTTATTGTAGCCTGAACCAACTAAGACAAATAGCATCCAAGACTGGATCCTTCCTCATACCCTGGAGATAGGGGAGCTGAGTGTCTGTGGGCAGAGACCAAGGCCACTCTGAAATCATCCACCTCCTCCCACAGGGTCTACCGCTGCACTTCCACACATCACCCACAAGCCACCAGGCCAGCCTTCCACCAAGCCGGATGTGGCAGGGGCCCAGCCAGGGCCACATAGCCAAGGCTTTTCCTAAGGCACAGAGAAGCTGAGAAACCTAGTAGGAGCTGGTGGCCTCCAGGGCCACCACTTTTAGTAAATTACAAGGAGGTGTTCAGCCTGCCCCGAACCTCATAAAAGATGGATGGTGTCATTGTATAACATCCACAGCTTTTTACGAACTTCACCTTTCCTTTAAAAAGCTGCTAACTTCAAAGAAAAAAAATCGCTCCGGGCATTCTGGTGGTTGTAATAAAATGCATTCCCCAGGAACATGGGCTCTGCCTCAGCCTTAGAGAAGAAGTCAGGGTGGCCATGTGGGTGCCCACGTGCCTACTTCCTTGTGGGTGACAGGTTTTATCTCCCTGCAACTGATTTGTGCTGAAGACTGAGAGCCTGTGGCCATGACCTACTTTTCCTTTTACAATACAGTATCCAGGGCTCAGCAGGGCTGTCCCGCCTAAAGGAAACCAAGAGTACAGAAGCAGCACTTGGTAAACGCGTGCACCGGGGGTTTCTCTTGACTCTCTGCTTTATAAAATAAAATAATCGGGTGTGTGTCTGTGTGTGTGTGTGTCTGTTTATATGTCTCGGTGTGTGTGTTTCTGCAGAACGAGGGGTTCTTTTTAAAGAGCTAGCTCCTCAAGTCATTTGACATTGGGATTTGAGACCTCCTTCTCATCGTTATTGTGAAAGCCACATCGGCCTACACAGCATGTGTGGCCTACATCCACCCAGCCTGATATCGTTCAGAAAAAAGCCAGTTGAAAGGAAGATGTGCAGACTTTTGTAGTGGAGAGCATGCCTGAATGACTGCTTCTGCCGTGTGTGTGTGTGCGTGTTTGTGTGTGTGTGTGTGTATGTGTGTGTGTGTGACTCTCCAATTCCATGACCTCAAGTGTCATTTCAGTTTTTAAATTCCAGAAAGAGTTCATGTGTATGTGAATTGGGTCAGATAGTAGAATTCAACTCAGGAGAGGGTGACACACATGGCGGTGTAGTGCGTGAGTTTTCTATTTCTAGAGGGAAAACCTCCTAGGGCATGAAGGCACTGTCGAGCAGCCAGGCAGGGTGGGGGCTGGGAAGAGAAGGATTTGGGATTTAGGTGGAGCCTCAACAGAGGCTTTGGCTCAAGATGTCAAATCCTAGAATGTTAGAAGGGAGCTTTGGGAATCATCTAGTGTAGCTGTCTTCAACTGATGAAGTTGACAGCCTACCCAGACTGCTGAGAGTATGTGAGGACTTTCCAAGTGGCGCACAGGAACAGAACGTGGTAAAAGCATCCATTCCCAGATTGTCAGTTTCCATTGGTCTCCAGGACACGTGGCTGGAGTCTGCCAGGACAGGCCTTCTCAGGTCTCCCTTACAAAGCCCCCTTCCCTTCACAAGTGAAAGGCAGGCCTTGCCCCTCTAGGGGACATTGCCCTGAGGGGTGGGCCTCTCCCAAAGGGACATACAAGAATGCATTGCTACAAAGGAAGAAGACCCCCAGGACAAAGCACAATACAAGCACCACTGAAGGAGGCAGCCAGGTGCCAAGGGCTCTACGGTACCTGTGTCCATCTCTCACCTCTCTTAGTGTTCAGAAGTGGCCACAGAGATGCATATTAATGGTTTATGTGAATTGAAAAGAAGTCAGACTTTTTGGCTGAAAAATAGTCCAAACTGGCTGATTGGCCTGACAATGAGGATGGCTTTGCCATTTGGGTTGTAAAATGGACATTTTACATGAACTCAACAAGCGAAATTTGTAGCCTGAGGTTTTAGTGAAAATATTTTTAAAGCACAAATACAAAACAAAGTATATTTAGATGCTGTTTATAAATATTTGAGGTGTGTCTTGGTTTTCTTGGGCTGCCATACTATACCATACCATAGCATACCACACCACACCACAATTTCATACCATACTTGGGCTGCCATACCATAGACTGGATGTCTTACCTACAGAAATTTATTCTCTCACAGATCTGGAGACGGGGAAGTCCAAGATCAAGGAGCCATTTTGGCCAATTCAGTTCCTGGTGAGGACTCTTCTCCTGGCTTGCAGAGGGCCTCCTTCTCACTCTGTCCTTGCGTGGCAGGGGTAAAAGGAGTCTCCCTTTCCCTCCTCTTACAAAGAAACTATTCCTATCATGAGAGTCCCACCCTCATGACCTAACCTAAATTTAGTTATCCTCCAAGGGCCCCACCTCCAAATACCATCACTTTGGGAGGCAGGGATTCAACATATGAATTGTGGGGAGGAGGCAAACATTCAGTTCATCACAAGGTGGTTAATTAGTGTTCCAAATTCATTTTAGGAGTGTGTTAGCATAAACTGTGAAGAGCCCTGATCAAGTATCTAATATAGTGCTGGAGATATCATAGACAATAAATATTTGTTGGATAAAAGGAAAAGTAATGAATGAATACAGAGGAGAGGACAGAGGCTACAAGAGGACACTAGAGGTTTTTTTAGAAAAAATAAGTGGTGGCCAGGCGCAGTGGCCCACGCCTGTAATCTCAGCACTTTGGGAGGCCGAGGCGGGCAGATCACAAGGTCAGGAGTTTGAAACCAGCCTGGCCAATATGGAGAATCCCTGTCTCTACTAAAAATACAAAAATTAGCCAGGCATGGTGGCATGCACCTGTAGTGCCAGCTACTTAGGAGGCCAAGGTGGAGAATCGCTTGAACCTGGGAGGCGGAGGTTGCAGTGAGCTGAGATGGCGCCATTGCACTCAGGCCTGGGTGACATAGCAAGACTCAATCAAAAAAGAAAAGAAAAGGTAAGTGGCACTAGCCAGGCATAGTTGCTCAGCCCTATGATCCCAGATACTTGAGATGCTGAGGCGGGAATATTACTTGAATCCAGAGGTTCTAGACCAGCCTGGGAAACATAGCAAGACTCCCATCTCTACCAAATACAAAAAATAAAATTATATAAGTAAGTTAGCCAGGCATGGTGGTGCACACCTGTAGTCCTAGCTCCTCAGGACACTGAGGTGGGAGGATCACTTGAGCCCAGGAGTTCAAGGCTACAGTGAACCATGATTGTGCCACTCTAGCCTTGGTGACAGAGCAAAATGGGGTTTCTTATTTTAAAAAAGTGACACTGAATTATACATTTAAAAACAGTTAAAATGTTACACTTTAATTGATGTGTTTAATCATGATAAAAAAAATAAGTGGCAAAGTTGGGTATCACCCAGGTGTCCTGACTCTTACCCCAGGCTCCCTGCTCACCCCCTCCCCATTGCTCATCTGAATTTTGAGCAAACATTTTTATTAGAGATTTGCAGAGTGATGCCAGCAAAGCACAAGACTCCATTGTTGAGAAATGCTGCAGCAAGACTTTATCCTAACCAGAGAAGCAGGTTGGGAGGCCACTCCTCTGCCCAGGCCTATTTCTCTAGGCCTGAGAAATCATGGGGTCCGGGGGCAGTGCCAGGACCCTGATCACAGTGTCTAAGGGGACCCATCAGGCCTCTATCTGTTGGGTATCAAAGCCCGTACCTCAGGCTTAGTTTGGAGGTTGGGATCAGCAGTGGTGGCCCATCAAATCTGGGATGAGACTTTAGCAAGTGCCTTGGGGACAGGGCAACAGGGTCTAGCCATGAGGAGAGAATGCCGGCATGAGCTGGGGGCAATCAGACACCCTAGGACCCAGACCCATGCTTCAAAGGGCCCCATTCTGGCCCCCATCCAGCCATGCACCTCTGTATAGATAGAGTGAGCAGTTCTTGAGCCATGCCCATGAGCATTCCACCTCCCCCAGATCAGACTCCAGGTACCCACAACCTGGAATTCCCTCTCCAAGGGGTGCCAAGTCCCACAGATAGCAGGACTAGGCCTGGGAGGCATGGGAATACATTTTACTCTGAAGGCCTAGCCAGCCGATGCTATGTCCTGACGCCGAGAGCAAGAAGGTGCCTGGTGCCACTCCTCTCCCCTCATGCTGGGCAGCACAGCTAGCACACAGGTTGATCCTGAGACAACTCCTCTGCCCAGCTCTTTGTACCTCGATGCTCAGCTCCCTAAGAACAAGAGAGCCCTGTCTCAGGCTCCCAGAACTGGGCAGCTCATTAGTTCTTCCTCTGTTTAACAGAAAAAGTTCCCTGTTTCTCTCCCCCAAGCACAAGACACCCAGTATTGACCTGGTGGCAAACATTTGATAACTATTTCATTGGTATTAATGATTGGAAGATGCATTTTCCCATGGGAACCAAGTGAGTCTCTGGGCTCACATGGCAGACTCAGGTTGATGCTGTTTGGCTGCTCTCTGTTAACATCTCATGGTGCAAAATCCCGGGCACACCCTGAATAGGATGTGGCGTACTCTTTATTAATACTAGATAACTGATATCATCATTGCTAATCCCCACGATGCTATAAGATTGTCAGTATTATTTCCCATTTTACAGATAATGGAGTTGTGTCTTAGACAATAGAATTCATCAGTCACATAGCCAAGTAAGTGGCAGAGCTAGAATGAGTCCCCAAGCCTGCCTGACTCCAAAGACTTTGCCAGCATACCCATGGCTTCTGTGACTGGCTGTGGAAGGAACACTGCTGGCCTTCCAAGGAAGTAGCCTGAGCGACCCCACTTGGTTGTCACAAAGCCAGTTTCTTTGGTTCTGCAAATTCCTCAGAGCATGGAAGGATGGCCATCTACAATTTCGCTTTGCAAGAAATGGGCAGATTAGCAAAGAACCTGGCTCTGTGGTTTAGATGAGAGATATATTCCTGCAAAGTCATTTACAAATCAATCACTTTTTTAAAGATTCATATATTGAAACCATATAGAACATATTTTCTTTGCACATCACCTAGAAGTGGGAACCTCTGCATTAACCCCAGCCCGGCATCCACACTGTATGACAGCTCACTCAGTACTGAGCCCATTATTTTATTTGGTACATATAGTCATGATTATCCTCATTGCACAGCAAGGAAAACGGAAGCTTATGGAGAAGATGTGGCTTCACCCAGAGCTCCCCTAGTTGAGGAAGTGGCAAAGCTGAGCTGGAAGTCTGGCCCCCCAAGTCCATACCCCTACTCTGTACCTTCACACCACTTGCCTCTGGTTCTGCCACCAGAATGAGCAGTGACCAAGACAAAAGGGGTGGCAGGTGTTGCCCTTGGTTGTGGTCTCTGGCTGGAGGGCATGTCAGGGAGCTATGTCACCTTCCTTTTCTCCTGGATAGTTTATTACCTGTCACTGAGCATCAGCTTTTGCCAAAGAGTGACAGTCTCACCAGAGCAGCTTCTGAGCCCAGCAAAGTAAAGGCTCCAATACATATGGAGTTAATATAGCAGAAGTCAGAGCCCACAGCTGGCTTCTATCACTTTAGAGTGGCCAGCTGCCAGCTTTTGACCTTGCGAGGGCTTCTAACCATTTATTAGGCTAAGTTACGGTAGTCCTGTGCCTCACCCCAGAAAATGAATCATTCAGCAGCCAGCCCATGTATGTACATCAGACTTTCATGAAACAGCAGGAGTCTTGCCTAGGACACAGGGGAGGAAACAGATGTCCTGTTCAACCATCCTTGGCTGCCTAGCACAACCCACAGGCCCCATCTGGGCCCCAGAATCCCCAAATCAGGGCAGCTCAGGGCTGGCAAGGACTTTCAAGGTCATATAGTTCAAATGCGCATCAAAGGCTAGAGTCCCAGCAGTGGTTGCCTACTCTCCGCTTGAATATGTTGGTTGATGGGGAGCTCACTACCTCCAGGAGCAGCCAGGGCTGGAAAATCCCCTGAGAAACATCTAATCTGATTCCCTCATTGTACAGATGGAGACATGCTCAAAACTGGAAAAGCAGCTTGTTCCAAGGTCAGCCAGCTAGACCAGCAACAAGGAGACATCTATTTATTGGCTCCCACACGTCCCATGCTCCAGCTGTATTTCAGTTCCCGAAATGAGCTGTGCTGTTTCACATCTCCATGTGTGCACTCGCCCTGTTCCCCTGCCAGAATGTTCTTCACACTAAATCTTCCCTCTCCCTTTTGCATGGAAAAACACACCTGCCTTTCAAGGTCCAACTCAGGCATTTTCTCTTCCCTGAAGTCTTGCCTGAGAGTGTCCTCCCACAGGTGGAAACACTTCCCGTCCTCCCTGCCCTGCTTGAAGCCTATGCACTTGTGCCCCTGGATTCTACCTGTCTCTGTACTCAGACCACATTCCTCATGTCTGTCCTCGGACCCTTCCGTAGCTCTCAGCGCAGTGGTGCTTGTTGAGTAAACACACAAATGAATGATTGAACCAATGGACCCTGGATAAGCCAGGAATGCTATTTGTAATTTCCGTAGGACTTATCAGCTCTGTTCCATTTTCATTGCATTTTCCTCCTGCTTTTCCTATCCCGTCCCCCATCTCAGCTCTCCTCTTGCTTGGTGTGCCTCTTTCCATTCTCAGAGAAGTTAGGCAATTTGTCTAAACCAACCCACTTTTAACAGTCTCTGGTGTTCCCGTATTGCCAGTCTCAAGGGAAATGTCAAGGCTAGCTGTGCCCCACTTCCTGAACGGCTCACCCTCTGGATGAAACATTCTGAGCATATCTGGGGACCTTTCTCTTCCCTAACTCAGTTCAGGATCCCCATGCAAGTGTCTTGGCTTCTGCCTTAGCATCTCTGAGATCCAGCTCCAGGAGGATAGGGAGGAATGTGGGATGCAGGTGTGTCACCTTTGTGTCCTTGCTTCCTCCTGGAAGGATAGAGGCATGAGGCTGGGGCGGGTGGGGGGAATGGAAAGAATTGCTGGATCCAACAGGCCTTGGCTCCAGTGCAGGGAAGGATAGTGAAAGTACATGTAGAGTGTAACTGGCAGGAGGCTGATGTCAACATTTGACTCCAGCTCCTGCGCACTTGATGCAGCCTGGCTGAGTTGTCACCCATGCTCTCTCCCGAGTGATACACAATCACTGTCTCGTGTTAGAGGTTTTCAGACTGACTTGACTTCTCGTTAGGATAGTGGGCATTAAACACTCATGAGTGAGAGATGTATCATGTGGCTATATCATGTCTCGTGGATGTCACGCACTCACACCACGTGGATGTTCCATGCGCACGTGGATGTGACACACAGTCTCACAGATGGGCCTGCCTCCTTGGGAGGACCTGCAACCTCATCTTCTCATGGGCTTTGCTTTCTTCCTTCTTCCTGGAGAAAGTTGCATTTTCTCTTACCGTCTTCTTTTTTATCAATTGTGATAACATCTACATCGCATAAAATTCACCGTTTTGACCTTTTTCAAGTGTTCGATTCAGTAGCCCTTAGCACACATTCAGTGTCCTGAAACCATCACCACTGTCTAGTTGCAGAGCATTTTATCACCCCAAAAGGAGACTTCATACCCGTTAAGCTCTCATTCTATCTGGGTTTTGAAATGACTCTCAAATAATAGGGCAGCACAGGGGGCTTTCTAGCTCTGTCCAAGTGCTGACAACACTGAGAGTGCCTCAGAGGAGAGAGGCAAAGACCCCATGTGGAGTATACTCTCCCTGTCATCTCTGTAGATTCCTCCAAGTCCCAGTTCAAAGTTCCCACCTACCTGCTGGACCCCATCCTCTCTCATCTCTCCCCCTGCAGCGAGAAGTGACCTCTGTCTCTTCCTAGTTCCCAGGGCGTCACATATGCACCTTTCCTGTAGCTCAGCAGGTAAGAGCACAGACTCTGGAGCAAGATAACCTGAGCTCAAACCCTGGGCTGACCTCTCATTAGCTGTGAATCCTGGAGCAAATTGTGTAGCACCTTTGTGCTTCAGTTTCTTTATCTGTTAGATGTGGTCAATAAGAACATCTATCAGTTTGGGTTGTTGCATGTCTTCTACAAGGTAACACATGCAAAGCTCTTAGAACAGTGCCTGCAATGGCTTAAGTACTGTGGCCTGTGGTACTTTCCACCTGCTCCTTAGCCACAGGGCCTGGAGGTCAGGGTCGCTTTGAAAAGGACAGTTGAAAAGGTCTAACAACATCCAGGTGTCCCTGGCTTCACAGTTACAGCCCAGTTCCTCACTCCCCTTTGTCCCAATATTTTAAATAGCTAAAAGAACTGGATCTCACTGTCACACTTGATCAATGCAAATGCACTGTGGAAATGCTAAATTCTCCCTAAGCTGAAGGGGAGAGCACAAAAGAGAAACATAGGTACTGTAGCCGTGGGCAGGAGGGACCTGGGAATGTCTCCATATGCCAGGGACAAGAAGAGGTGGCACACCAGGGTGGCCACACCGACAGGGGGCGAAAGGGTAGATGACACGATTCTAAAACAGTTTATTCCAGTTTCATCACACATCCTCCAGTGCCGCTCCAATCAGGGTGGCAAGTTATTTGCCAAGCACAGGCCTGCCCTGCTGGGCAACAGAGTGGAGGCCTTGGGCCTCACTGCCAATATGGCAGCCACTGGCTCCGTGTGGCTACTGCATACTTGAACTGTGGTCAATCCTAACTGAGATGCACTCTAAATGTAAAACACACACTGGATTTCAAAGGCTTGAAAAAAAAAATTATTGACTTTTTTTTTTCAATAACATTATTGAGACATAAATCTCAATAATTTTTTCACATTGATTACATGTTGAAGTTACATTACTTTGGATGTGACGCATGAAAAAATACAATATTAATTAATTTTATCATTTCTTTTTACTTTTCTTAAGGACTACTAGAAAATTTGAAAATACACATGAGGCTCTTGTTATATTTCTGTTGGACAGCACTGCCCCAGATCTACCCAGGCAGGGAAAGAGCCCCCTGACGGTAGATACTTAGGGCCCACCCTTCCCTTCTCTTCCTTTTCCCATATATTAATTTACTCAACAAGCATTTATTGAATACTAACTATAAACCAGACACTGTTATAAGAGCTGGAAAGACAGAGACCCAGACAACACATAAACAGATGAATGGATTATATATAATTGGGCCAAGGTTTATGAAGAAAATGACCAGAGTGATGGGATGGGGTGTGGGGGTCAAGGAGAGGAGAGATTCTCACATCTTCTTTTCCCTGCTGGCTTCTGCCTTCATTAATTTGAAAAGAAGCACCAAAGTGATTTTCCATGGCCCCAAAATTATAATTTTAGCTATGTTATCGGCATCTTACACTGCAAACTGTTGACCTAATAAACTCCTATTCATCTTCCAAAACCCTGTTTATACATCATTTTCTAAGATTTTCTTGCCTCCATAACAGAGTTGGTGTGTAGCACTTCTGTACTGTGTACACATTATGCACATTATGTTATTGTGCGTATCTGTTCCATAAATATTACTATGAGCTTACTACTTACCAGGCGCTTTCTAAGGCTGGAAACCAATGATAAACAAAGCAGATGATGTTCTTGTGTGGGGTTCACACAACAGGGACTGTAATTATTCGTTTACTTGCCTATCTTTCCTGGTAGACCACAAGCGCCTCAAAAGATGGGAGTCTCTGAGTGCCTAGAAGCTTTATGATACTGCCTGGCACATGGTAGGAGATTAACAATTTTTTTTTTTTTGAGACAGAGTTTCACTTTTGTTACCCAGGCTGGAGTGCAATGGCGCGATCTCAGCTCACCATAACCTCCGCCTCCTGGGTTCAGGCAATTCTCCTGCCTCAGCCTCCTGAGTAGCTGGGACTACAGGTGCGTGCCACCATGCCCAGCTAATTTTTTTGGTATTTTTAGTAGAGACAGGGTTTCACCATGTTGACCAGGATGGTCTCGATCTCTTGACCTCGTGATCCACCCGCCTCGGCCTCCCAAAGTGCTGGGATTACAGGCTTGAGCCACCGCGCCCGGCCGAGATTAACAATATTTGATAAATGAAT
Source organism: Sapajus apella (assembly GCF_009761245.1). Classification (NCBI taxonomy): domain Eukaryota; kingdom Metazoa; phylum Chordata; class Mammalia; order Primates; family Cebidae; genus Sapajus; species Sapajus apella. The sequence continues at coordinate 34,562,624 of NW_022436952.1, forward strand.
GAAAAAAATGAGAGAGGAAAGAAAAAATCTAATGTGATGATGGCAGGAAGGTTGTAGGTAACCATATAAGTGACAGAGCTAAGGAAATGTCTTTTCCCTGGCCCCCTTTGGTGCCAGAACACAAATTCCAATACCTCCTCACCTTTCCTGGCTGCTGCTGGCTGAGACCACAGGCTGTGGCCAGTGTTGCCTTAGCCCCAGGAGCCAGGTTAGGCTGCCTGCGTAGTTTGGTTCCCACCCAAGCTTTGGCTGGTTGCTCAGAGCTGTACTGGACTGGTGACACTTTTCACCTTCTGACCTTAAGATTAGGGCACAGTCGCAGCCCCCTTAACTTCCATGTGGTCAGCGACCCCTAGGGAGCAGAAATGACTAGATAACCACCTGGCCAGAGGGCAAAGCCTAGGCCTCAGAGGGCTTACTCTTATTCATGACTTCATGTTTGTGGGGCACTGTTAATTACTCAAACTTACTAACTTCTGACTAGATGCCAGATACTGTTCTAAGCACTTTACATGTGTTAATCCTTGCAATAACTCTGTGAGCAAGTTACTATTATCATCCCCATTTTATAGATGAGAAAACTGAGACTCAGAAATGTTAGTAACTTACTACGATCACACAGATAGTAAATGGCAGAGCTGGGATCAGTATCTTGCCTCTCTGTACAGAGCGTTGTACTGAACCATCCCTGTTGATACACTCTTGGGTTGTTTTTTCTTGCTATAACAAACATTGCCACAGCACAGCCTTGATTTTCAGCATATACAACTCTTTCCCAGGATTGCTGAATCAAAGGCATCAGGTATTTTTCATTTTGATAGAATGCTGAGCTGCCCTCCCAAAAAGCTGACCTGTTCACACTCAGGAGGTGCCTTTTCTATGCCAGGTCTCCCAAAGAGCAGCAGAGATGAGGGTGGGTAGAGAGACAAGAGGTCTCTATCAGCTCCCCATCACTGTGTCCAAGGGACTGGGCGCTCACTCTGGCTGCATTCTCTGCAGAGTTACTCCTTCTCCCAGGAGGGAAGGCATTGGATCACTCTCCCTCTACCCTGCCAACAGTACTTGATACATATAGTTTTGCCAACCTATCCCCAAAATCGTGTCTAGCCAGTGGGCATGGGGCAACATGATCTGAAGTCCCCACTAATAGCTGATCAACTGCAAGCCTCTTCTGCAAACCCCAGCTTCCAACACTGTCAAGCACTGATGCAAATGCCCTATCATAAGTCATGAGGATTAAATGAAACAAGCTGTGCATCCACTTCCTCCTTGCCTCATTGAATGGCTGTGAGAATTCAATACAATGACTCAAAAGAGGCACTTAGCAAAGGCTAGTTTCCTCCCCTCCTCCCTGTTTCAGCATGTCTACATTCATTCTTTCATTCATTCATTTGATATTTGTCCAGCTCCTCCTTCTAGTTGGGTCCATACTTTTGCTCCCTATATTTTGCCCAACTTGTTTATCGACACACTTCCACATTCTCTGAGAGCAGCATTACTTTATCTTTCTCCTCTTGATCTCACTCCTCTGACGACTCTCCTCTCCTCTCTGCCACCTTCTGCTCCCCAAAGCCCGCTAAGTTCCTTAGCCCAGCCCGTATTTTTTGGAAACAGATGTGGCATCTCTGCACATTCGGGTGCCACAGCTGGAGATTACCAATAATCATCATATTTTATATCTAGCCTCATGAATAATTCAAAGCCCAGAAAGCAAGTGCATAACAATTAACACAAGACAGAGGGAGAACGCCAATTCTAACACAGCCCCATTGGTTTTATGATAGGATTTGCCAGGCTTACACGCACAACACCTGACCCCATGTTCTTGGCTTGCATTTGAAGTTGTTTTCCATACTGAGACAATGTGTCCAAGCCTCAACGGGAGACCTTTCCCAGAAGATGGTCTGTTAGTAAAATCCTTGAAAAGAAGCAAATGGAGGTGCCTGCAGGTCCCTGTCCTTTCTAATGTCGTGCGCAAAAATCTGGTGTCTGTGACCAGAACTTCATTGCCGTTTGACTCATCTGCTTCCCAGCAAACTGTCCCTCTAAGGCAGAGTCTAAGTCTCTGCTATCCATGATCCCAGCCCCACCTAGGTCCTAGCAAAGCGACGGGCACAGAGGAGGCCCTAGTAAGATTTGGGGTGCTGCACTTCACTTGCAATACTGCCACCCCATTTCTGAGAGAGCCCTAATGGTGGTGACCTTAACACTTCTATTTTAGACTCCTTTGTCTCAAAGCCCTTTGGTTTAATACCAAATATTCTATAAGAAAATATTTAAATGCACCAGTCAGATTCCCTTTTTGAAGCCATACTGGAACTCTTTTTACAAAGTACACTAATTAATTTGGTTGATAACGTCAAATGTTTGGATGCTTGTTGACTTTTCCTTTAAAAAAAAAACTAATCTACTCTTAAGGAACATATGTTAGAAAAGAGGTGGCCGGGCGTGGTGGCTCACTCCCGTAATCCCAGCACTTTAGGAGGCCGAGGCAGGTGTATTGCTTGAGGTAAGGAGTTCAAGACCAGCCTGGCCAACAAGGTGAAACCCCATCTTACTAAAAATACAAAAATTAGCTGGGTGTGGTTGCACACATCTGTAATCCCAGCTACTCGGAAGGCTGAAACAGGAGAATCACTTGAACCTGGAAGGTAGAGGTTGCCGTGAGCCGAGATCACACCACTGCACTCCAGCCTGGGTGACAGAGCAAGACTCCATCTCAACAACAACAAAAAGACACACACACACACACACAAAGGGGAAGGGGATGATTGTGTTTTGATTCAGTTCTGTGAGAATAGGTTGGCATCTAAAATAGGGCTAATTAGGGCTTTTAGTACATCAAAGTGTTTTTCTGAACGTAGCTCTCTGATGAGAATCTGATTTCCTAGCATGAACCCGGCTCCCTGATATGAACCTGATTCCTTACTGAGAACACACCTACCTGGTGAGAAACTGGGCTCCTGGTTAGAATTGTTTGCCCTTATGTGAACCTGGGTTCCTGATGTGAACTGGCTATCTAGTATAGACTAGGTAGTCAGAAAAAGTTTGCTGCAGGAATGAATGAATGATTGATTGATTGACTGAGTACTGCTAGACTGTAGTTTTATTGGATAATATTTTGCACAAGATGCTCTCTCTTAAGAAACATATAAATATATTGACTAAATTACAAGTCCCCGTGCTGCAAACATTCCTGTTTATTTATGTGAACAGCAGGTCAGCATGAAGCCAGGGGAGTGGAGAAAGTTCTTGTTGGAGCAAAGCAAAGAGACAAATATCTTCTCAATTGTTTTGGTTAATTCTGTTTTTAAAAAACAGCTTTATTGAGTTATAATTTGCATGCCAATTCACCCATTTAAAGTGTGCAATTCAATGTTTTTTAGTAACATACACAAGAACATGCATCTATTGCAGTAACAGAATTTTAGAACACCCCCCTGCTAAATAAACCCATACCCATTACTGTCACTGCCCATTATCTCCAGCCCTAAGTATTCATTATTCTGCTTTCTGTCTCTGTAGAATTTGCCTCTTCCGGACATTTCCTATAAGTAGAATCATACGTGTGACCTTTGGTGTCTGACTTCTTTCACTTAGCATAACGTTTTCAAGATCCATCTATGTTGTAGCATGTATTAGGACTTCCTTTTTTCATTGTTAAATAATATTCCACTGCATGAATATATTACATTTTATTTAACTGTTCATCAGTTTTGTTGCTTAACTATTGCTGGGGTGGATGGAAAGCCATGAGTTGTGACTAAGGGCACAAGAACTCCCCCAGTTGCCATGTTCCCTTTTAACTACAGAAAGCATCCCAGATATCAGGCCACCATACTCTCTTTGTGGCACTACAGAGAATCCACCTATCCTAGGGAATAGTTAAGTTTCCAGGATAGCCTTCCCAAACACACTCCATTCAAAATGGAGCCCCGAACCATGATGGGAGGACCACAGAGGACAGTGACCATAACAAAATGCAAATCAATCAAAGGGGAAGTATAAATGATCAATAGCTATGAATGGTTTCAATAAACGTCTATCAGGCTAGCAGGGGAATCTAACCACCATTTATAATTTTGTTTTCAAGAACCAATTAATCTAAATTCTAAATAATTATCTTTAAGATGAACTTTCAGAAAAAGACATATTTTATGATTTTCCTGTACAATGAATGCATTTTAAAGCTCAAACAAAAATTAAACTATTTGGTCTAAAAAAAGCCCAATTAGTAAATTCTTCATAATGCACATTATGGCTCTTTTACAAAGTCAAATATAAAAGGAATGAATTCATTTCATTGGGTCCTCTTTAAAATAAGCATCTTAAACAACTTTGGTTTTCTTGTCAGTGCCAGGTAGAAGCAGAACTTAGAAGCCTGAAATCTTTACACAAACTCTCATCAGTTAGATTTCTCATTATTCTGAGATCAATTGAAGAAAAACTCAAATGGTTAAGTCAGTCAGGAAAGAAAAAGAACAGTCACATTGGTTCCTGGTCCTTGAAGATTCCACCTCTTTTGTTTGGGGTAAAAAATGTTTTATGCTATTGTTTCTGAAAGTCAGCTCATTTGCTGGATTTTATAATTTTATTTTTTTGTAATTTGGAAGAGTATTTGAACACCCACAAATACCCCAGAATGATAGAGTTGTTCTTCAAATGTAGGAAGCAGAAACCCAGAGTGAAAAAGTGACTTGGCCCCGATCACCTTTGGATTTACAGCAGAGCCAGGCCTACAGCTGGCTTCTAGAATGAGAGAATTGAAGGTACTGTCTACTCCAAGGGTCTGCCTACACCTGGAATCCTTTTCTTTTCTTTTTAATTTTTTTAGACAAGTTCTTATTCTGTGGTCCAGGCTGGAATGCAGTGGTGTAAGTCAGCTCACTACAACCTTCTCCTCCTGGGCTCAAGTGATCCTCCCACCTCAGCCTCCAGAGTAGCTGGGACTACAGGCATGAACCACCACGCCCAGCTAATTTTTTTTATTTTTTTGTTTTTAGAGACAAGTTATCACCATTTTGCCCAGGCTGGTCTCAAACTCCTGGGATCAAGCAATCTTCCCACCTTGGCCTTCCAAAGTGCTAGGATTACAGGCATGAGCCACCACCCCCGGCCCTACATCTGGAATTTTTTAAGCATCTCATGGGGGATAGTAACATGCTTCTGCAGAGGAGAGGACTAGAAAGGTAGAGGAAGTGGAGAGATGGAGAGGCATGATCAATAACATGTATTGACCACGAATTAGGCTGGATGCTTTGTACACATTATCTTATTTAGTCCTCAAAATATTCTACCATATATATATATATATATATATATATATACACACACACACACACACACATATAATTGATAAAGACACTGAAACCTAGAGAAATAAAATGAATTGCCCAAGGTCATTCAGATGCTATAACTGTTAGGAGATCCAGGATTTGGAGCCAAAGCTTCCAGCCCCTTGGAAGAAGCGAATACACCTGGAAAGGCGCCTGTCCTTTCCAGGTGTGTTCACTTCTCTCAAGGGGCTGGAAACCACATGGATGGGGAAGTGGGGATGTTTAGCAAGGAGAACAGGAGACTGAAGAAAGTAACAGTGGCCTTCACGCTTTTTTAGAGCTCTCGGAGGCAAAAGGAGGCACTGTGCAAGAATTGCCGGAAGTAGATTTCACGTCAATAAAAGGAAGGCCTTTCCAAAGGCTGTTTTCTACGTAGCACAGGATGCTTTGTGAGGTAGCCAGTTCCCTGTCCCTGGAGGCATGTAAACAGAGGCTGCAAGATAACTCGGGGAGACCAGGGGTGGGGCAAATGCTCTGGTCTCTATTCTAGGGTTAAAGTAGGGGATATCTTTGTGTCTCTTCCACTAACAGTGCCATATGAGACATTAGCGGGACTGTTAGATGTTAGCAGGGATAGTCAAGAAAATGACGTTCTTTTTCATGACAGTAATTTTTTAAAGGCTGCCTTTTCTTGATTGAATATTTCCCCTGGAGAGTTAACCTCCAGGGGACATCTGCACTGTTCTGTGGGTACTCTGGCAGGGAAGCAGGGAACAATGTGGCGTGTCCATGACCCTTCTCCGCACAGCCCAGGGTACCCTGAGATTGGGATGAGCCTCCCGGGAATTAACAAATGGCTGCATGATCAAGCAAGTCAGAGACATGGCTAGGCTCTACAGAAACCACCCAGGGCCCTTTGGAAGGAGCTTGTGTGCCCACTCTGGTAGCAGGATTTTATGCGAGCCAAAATTCCCACACCCTTTGAACCACCGAACCTTTCCCCCCCATCTCTGATTACACCCATGAGCATCTTGGAAGACCCCAGAGTCCCTCAGGACACAGTGTGGGAAATGCAGGGGCTTAAGACTATGGGCTTTAAAGGCAGAAAGACTCAGGTTCAATTTCCACTTCTCCCCTCTGCTGGTCCGAGCTTTGGTGTTCTCATCTACAAAGAGGAGACAGCAATGACTGTCTTGGACTGCTGGAAGGCTTCAAGGAGATAATGGATGTAACATGCTGAGATGTCTACCAAGGAGGCAGGAAATATATATGGGGGCTGTTATTTATTACCTCATAGGCATTAAGTGTATTACTTCATCAGGTCATTGTGAAGATTAAATGAAGTAAGATATGAACTAATGTGTGTAACGTGTTTGGCATCGATGGGGGTGCCTTCTGAATACCGGTTTGCCTTTCTGCCTCTCTCTCTGGTTGCTAGTAGCTAGCTAGTAGCAGATTTCCTGTGCCGGGAAGCCATCAACTACTTAGAATATGGAACATTTCCCATCTGCTTGTGGCTGTTCTGGAGAAGGTGACATTCTAAGCTTCATCAGGCCCTGGAGTTTTTAAGTAATTGAAGCGCTAAGAATCTGAAGTGACTCACCCTATGCTGTTTATTCTGGTCTCGTTTGCACAAAAGAAAGGAAAATCACCAGCTCTAACCACCCACTGCAAAATGTTAGAGATCAGAATAGCTGGAGAAAATACCAAAAATAATTCGCCCGGCCCAGTTTGGCTCTCCCGTCCATGGGTGGGGTTGGAAAACATGCATGGCCGACCCTGAGTCATCAAATATAGTAGCCCCCGGTTACCACTGTGTCCCCTGAAGAGGTGAAGTGATGAGGAGACGAGAGTGGAGGGGCGGAGGAGGGAGGAGAGAAGCGCTGAGCAACAACCTGATGGGATTTACAGTCCCTGCTGGAGGCAGAAGGGAAAATGGGTGTTTAAGTCCACTATCAATGACTGAACACCTACTGTGTGTGAGGCACACTGCTGCCACAAACCAGAGGATAGAGCTATGCTCCCGCTCCCATCCCCACCCCAGCAGTGCTCAACTTATAAATAAGGATGAAAACGAATGCTCCCACATAATAGGCATCTACTATGCACCAGGCACAGCCTTTGGCATATTCTCTTCTGCATCTCTATGACAGTCCTTCAAGGCAGGAGTTACTGCCCACCTCTTAGGGAAGGTGAAGTGGTCAGACTCATTTACCTAACAGACTTTGAGTTCCACTGTGCCTGGCACTGGGCTCGACTTAAGAATACTCAGAGGAATAGAACACAGACTGTCAGCTGAGCAGAACGGTCAGAGGACTTTCCCAAAAGCAGTGGGGAGCATGTGTCGAGCCCAATTCTCTGCACCCCAGACCTGGGCCTGCCCCACAGCATCAGGAAGCCACTTCCAGCCCGGCCCCCGCCAGGCTTCTAGATTCCCAGGGATGGAACGTGAACTTCACTCCGAGGCAGCCGTTGCACTGCAGAGGGGCAGACTGAGAACACAGCCCACGGTCTGTGCCAGAGTCAACAGCACGGCCAATTTATTTTAAATAAAAACATTTAAAAGTATGAATTATATTATGTAGCAAAGAAGACTTTGTCTTTGCCATTACAGGAGGTTTTGCTGCAGAAATTACCATACTACTATACAGAAATATCACAAGGCTGGGTTACCCCAAAAGGGCTTCTGTGCACAGTGTGGAATGCCAGACAGAGCTAGACCTGTCTCTTGGGTCCCTTTTCTCAGGAGCCAGAGGGGAGCTGCTACTTAGCACACCCATGGGCCAGAAGGAAAGCCTCCCTGCTCTAAAAGTCTCTGCAGAGAAAGACAAAAGAAGAAACAGGCATGGAGTACCTACCATGTACTGGGCACTTTACCTGCATTATCTCATCTAATCCTCGCAGGCTCACAAGGTGATGCTATCATCCCTGATTTATAGAGAAGAAATCTGAAGTTCAAACAGCACAAGCCCAGGGTCACCAAGAAGAGAAGGAACCTGGATTCTTCTCTGTCTGGGGCTAGTCTGGGCTGTTTCTACAACCCAAGCTGCCAATTCCTTTCTTTGGCTTGCAAGGTGCTACTCCAGGGGAGTGGTGGACCAATGTTTAAAGGTGTTCAGCACAGCCTATGGGAAAGGACAAGCATTCAAGAGCCAAAGACTCAGGCTCTGGGCTGGCTCAGCCATAACATGTGTCATGATTGGAGAAAGACTATGCAATCATGCAGAGCCTCATCTGCAAAATGGGTGCGTGTGTGTGTGTGTGTGTGTGTGTGTGTGTGTGTGTGCATTTCACAAATATACAAAAGCAAATCACAATTTCACAATTCCCTTCTGTCTTTTGAGGGAAGGTCTCCTGCAGAAAGAAGCTCAGCCTTACATCCCTGAGAGCTCCCCAGAAACCACTGTACATTTGTAGCCCCCTCACTCGACACCCTCTGAATCCCACATCCATTTGGGGTAACCAACCGTCAAAAGCAAATACCTCTAGGAAGCAGTGCCTTTTGCTGTCCAAGAGCAGGGGCTCTCATCACACTAAGCCAAAGTCTCGACTTTACTCTCTCCAATGGAAAGGCACAAAATGCTAGCTGGGAGCCTTCCAGAGGCTCCAGAAAGGAGTTGGCCTCTACATCTTTACAATTGCTCATGGATAATATATGGGCATTTGGTCAGTGGATGCACTTACATTGTATATATATGTATATAATGTAATATATATAGTCTCCTGAAAGTTTGTGTATCAATTTTATTTTGTTCACTCGGACTACCCTTTAATTTACTGTAACATTCGAGCCTGCAAAAACACATAGCTTAGCAATTACAAATATCCTGACAGTCACTGGGAGTTCCTCCCTCTCCCGAAGCCTCCACATCCCATTAATTTTCAAGACCTGTAGCTACAGATTTATCACTAAAACTCCCTCCCCACTGCCTCCCTATCCCCATGGCCACCTCCTCATTGTTTCTCACCTCAATTAGTGAAACAACCCCCTGACTTGTTCTCTCTATGCTCACCCACACTGTCAGTTGAACCACCCGCCGTCTCACCTCCACTCTTTTGCCAGAGTGATCTTTATTAAAGTCTAATTCTGTCATGATCCTCTCCTCTTTAAAACCCTCTTGGGGCTCCCACTCACCTTCCAAATAAAATGCAAACCCCACCACATGGCAGCTATAGTCCCTGATGATCCCAGCCATTCCCAACTCATTTCTTCCCTCCCCCAAGCATACCACCCTTATGCCAGGCCACACTTTGGGGTGGCTCCTGGAAACCACCATGCTCTCAATGTCTCCCCTTCAGGGCTTTGCAAGCACTGCTTGGAGCAGCTTCCTGTCCCTTCCTTACCTAACACCTCCTTGTCATTTAGGACATATTATCTTCTGAGTCCCCTTCAGCACACTCTGTGCTGATCAGCCCTGAAAGCCTGCTCCCTCCAGACTGCAGGAGTTGATTGGCTTCTCTCCCCTTCCAGACCATGAGCCACTTGCAAACTGCCATCCATCTCAGCATCCACAGAGCACAGCCAGCTGAATGAATGGATTATCCCTCATACAGTTTCATTAATGTTATCACTCTCTCGATGACATCAGAGTTTTCGCTTAGACATTATGACATATTTATTAGTTTGATGCACTAACCTAATAATCATAGAAGCTGAGGACAGAGAAACTGCTGCCAATCAATGGTCAATCAGAAGTGAAGGTCACTTGTCTCCTGAAATTATCATGTGATTCAATGAGAAAATAGGAATAGTTTATGGAATTTTAGCGTACATTTGACTTTCAGTTTGGATAAGTGCTGTAGATCTAAGTTTATTTGAAAGGACATTTTTTTAAAAAAAAATCACTTTAAAAGTCACATGTATATTTAAAACATTTGGAGAAATACATTTAAAACATGATTTGTAATTCCAGAAACAAAACCTAACCACTGATATACTGGTTTAATTTCTTTCAGGCCTTTTTCTCTGCTGAGGCTTCATGTTTTAGATTTTTTAAACGTCAATTTTAGATTATTCTCTGCGTGTCATTTTGCAAGCCACTTTTTTCCTTTATAACATTAACATTTTCATGGTATTACATACACATAATTCAATGACTACATAAAATTCCATTGTGTGGATGTTTCATAATTACATCTCATTCTTCTACTGTCAGATATTTAAATTGTTTCTACTACTTCTTTATCCTGGATAGTGCTGGAATACATAATTTCGAGGCTTTTTAGGATAGATTCCCAAAAGCATAATTACTGAACAGGAACATTTTTAAGGCGTTTGATAGGTACCATCTGTTTTCCAATCAGTTGCCCAAATTTACCCTCTCCCCAGAATCGTATGAGAATCCCCATTTTACCGTACCTTTCCTCACAGGCAATCATTCTTTAAAAATATCTATTCTATTTTGACTGGTGAGAGATCATTTCACACGCTTCTGCTTTTCATTTTGGATGAAGAGTGTGAGACCAAGCATCTTCTGTATGTTTACTTACTCGGTGTATTTCCTCATTTGTGAATTGCGACAGGGCTTCATCTTCATGTATAGGGAAGCCTCTTAGCAGAGAAAGTGAGCATGAGCCAGACGCAAGAACTCAGTCCCTGCCTCCTTTTGCCAGCTGTGTGACTCTGGGCGTATGTCTGTAGCTCCTGGGCTTCTGTTCCCTGATCTGTGAAATTAGGATCCTAATCCCTTCTTTGCAAGTCTGTTGGGAGGATTAAGAAGGTAGCTACGTTCACCCACTTCGCACAGCAGCTGGCATGCAGCAGACAGAAATTTCAGTTCCCTTCTTCTTGAGCCTTGCAGTTCCTGTCATTGCCTCCAGGTGCCCCCATAGGTCCCTGCGACTCTGGGATCAACAGCATCAGCATCACCTGGGAACTTGTTATGAATGCAGAGTTTCAGGTCACTTCGGGCCTATCACATCAGAATCTGCATTTCAACGAGATCTCCAAGTAGCTCATATGTACAGTAAAGCTTGAGGTGCTCTGTTTTAGGCTTTGAAATGAAGGTGATGGTATGCTTCCCTGGCACCATAACCTGCACCCACTCAAGGCTGAAGCAGTAGATTTAAGAGCCTGGTGCCAAGGAGTTCTAATGCACCACTCCCATCCACACATACACAACTTCTGCCAGCCCCAGAGGACAGAGACGATGAGCAGATTCATCTATCCCCTTAGAAGTCAGCCCAGCAGTCACTGAGAAGTCAACCTTCAGGCCATCGGCCCAACCTTGTATTATGTGTCTGAAAAAGAGTAGAGTCTTGGGGAGGAGACAGCCAAGGGTGCCAGTAAGAGGGCATAGTATTGGCTGGATGTAGCACCTGACCCCATATCATGCTGACACTCTATCGCTGGGTGCCCAGAGCTGCTGGCAGAGGCCTCAGATGGGAGCCAGGGATGTTTCTGAGCTTGGATAGCAGGCTTTTTGCCATTTAAGTCCCAATCATTGTGCATGTCATGCTTACCCCGGGCATGGGAGATGGATAAGAACTTGACCCCGCATTTGGCAGAAAAACAACCAGGTGTGCTCAGGGAGGTGTGCACGTTATCCCATTAAGAGCCACCTGCCACGTAGGCTCAGCCCATCTCAGAAAGAATACCAGCAGCACACTCACCTCTGTTATTGATCATATCTTGTTACTCTCTCAACTTGTGAGAATGCCCACAGGGGCCAGGGAGAAAATCTGCATCCCAGGGCTTGCACCACCAACATATCCTGTCTCATTAAACCTTCCATCAACCTTCTGATGAGTAACCCCATTTTCCAGAGATGCAAACTAAGGATCAGTGAGATTGGCAGCTGGGACACCCAGCCTGGCAGGGAGATAGAAGGGGAGCTTACCAGCTCCACAAAGCTCTTATCACTCATCCAGTTGGCAGATCAGAAAGCTAAAGTTGAAACATTTAAGATACTTAGAGACCCCAGGATGACAGTAACGGGACTTGAACTAGGGCCTAAGCCATCAGAAAACCTAGGTCATGGTCTTTCAGTTAAGCCATGCTATAACCACTAAGCTTCACTCCTAGGCCTTATCTCATCGCTGTTGCAAGCAAGGCCCAGCCTCCAATGGCTAGAAGAACAGGCCCATGATAATTCTGACAGTTCTGGCCACTTAGCACACCCACTGCTGAACCCACCATCATTGCCTTCCCTTCCCTGAAACTGCCATCCTCTCTCGTTCCTGCAAGCTCATCTTCAAAGCCTTCAGCTTTGCAGACTTCCAAGATTTGTTTCTGGTCTTTCCAAGCAAGGTTTTTTTTTTCCACCTTCAGTTCTTAGGACCAGTCTATGCCCACCTCCTGGCCCTGGCAGCCAGAGAAATCTTCCCAAATTAACGTGCATGGGAGCTTCTGCCTGAGGGATGGTTATCCAGCCTGCAGCTTTGAGAGGCCTACACAAGGAGCCTCAAGACCGTCTTGCATAAAAGCTGATTGCAAATAGTCTGCACAGAGTGTGTTTTGGATGCTCTTTTGATGGGCTCAGTGTTCTACCCAAACTGTGTTTATACGATTAATTTGCTTAGCACTTAGATATAAAAATCTGGGGGCGGGATCTGAGAAGTCGCGACACTTGCAGCAGTTCAGAGAAATAAAGTGTTTTATACAAGATCACAGAGCAAGTGGCTGGCAGGGCTGAGACAGAATGCGGGTGCCTGAGCCTGCGGTGGCCTCTGTCACTCAGCTGCCTCCTTCTCTTCCATCTGGGGGCAAAGAATGTTTGTCCTAATTATAGATTGCATTGATTCAAACTGAAGTCAGTGTGGCTAGGAGGAGTGGGATTAAGGGAAAGGGAAGGAAGCAGAGGCCCCAACTTAGATCTTTTGTGCTTAGAGACAGCCAAGGACACCTGCAGGCCAGCCCATTCCTTTCTTGCCCTTGACACATGCTTCTCATACCCCATTCCTTTCTCACATTGATATCTTGATTCATTTCTTTTCCTCTTGCTTTGGAAAGTGTGTGAGTTTCCTATTGCTGCTCTCATGAGCTTAGTGGCTTAAAACAAGATATATTTATTCTTTTATAGTTTTGGAGGCCAGAAGCCTGAAATGAGTCTTGCAGGGCTAAAATCAAGTGATGAGCAGGGCTTGCCACTTTTGAAAGCTCCCAGGAAGAATTCATTCCTTCCTCCTCCAGCTTCTGGTGGCCGCCGCATTCCTTGGTTTGTGGCCACATCGCTCCAATCTGTGCTTCCATCATCATGGTGGCATCTCCTCTTCTGTGGTCATATCTCCTGCCTCCCTCTTACAAGGACCCTCGGGATTACGTTGGGATCGCCCAGATCATCCAAAATAATATCTTTATCTCAAGGAACTTAACTTAATCACATTTGCCAGGTTCCTTTTGCCTTATATGGTAATATTCACAGATTCCAGGGATTAGGATGTGGATATCTTTGGAGACAGTTATCCAGCCTACCACACATAGTAACAAAACATAATTCAAAGAGTAGGAGCCTTAGATACAGATAGGGATTCCCATCCTAGCTCTGGTGCTTGCTAGCTGTGTGACTTTGGGCAAAGTTCCAGCCTTCCTGAGACTCTTGTTTCCTGTTCTTTAAAATGGAAGTCACCCTTCCTGGGCCATAGTGAGGATCAGGTAGGTTCCATGCCACGCACCCAGCGTTGGAGCTGGTGCACCGTGGATGTTCAATATGGGCAGCCAGGCACTAGGGGGATCCTGGAACCAGTCTTCACTGGGAAGCAGGGTCTGATGGTCTGGCGCAGCCTCACTGATTTTAAGGATTCAGCAAATACTGTCGGGATGCCAGAGCCAATTGTGCAAACAGATCAGGACTCCATTATCTTGGAAATTAAGTTAGCACCAGGTCCATTTGGATTAGCTAGTAACGGAGGAGGCAAAGTGCTGATCTGCGGTGAGAGAATTCCGAAAAAGTGAGTCTGAGATAATGCAATATTGGGAATAGATGAACGGGGCTGCCTGCTCTGCCTGTTTCCCTGCTGAGAATCCTCAGCAGGTCAGATCTTCACTTTGATTTTTTTTTTTTTTTTTTTTTTGTTTTTTCATTTAAGAGATGTTCACTTTATCCTATCCTTACTCAGATAGGGCATTTTCACTTTTGTGAGATAAAAAGAAAAGGGAAGGGAACCAGTCATCTCTGGTTTTGTTTTTGTTTGTTTGTTTGTTTTGAGATGGAGTTTTGCCTTATTGCCAGGGTAGATAGAGTGCGATGCCATGATCTCAGCTCACTACAACCTCTGCCTCCTGGGTTCAAGCGATTGTCCTGTCTCAGCCTAAGTAGCTGGGATTACAAGTGCATGCCACCATGCTCAGCTAATTTTTGTATTTTTAGTAGAGATGGGGTTTCATCATATTGGTCAGGCTGGTCTCGAACGCCTGACCTCAGGTGATCCGCCCACCTTGGCCTCCCAAAGTGCTGGGATTACAGGCATGAGCCACCATGCCCGGCCTCATCTCTGGTTTTCTAAACTACAGAGCTGAAGTTCTAACCACCAGCCTCAACTTCCTGGAGCCCTTGTCTTCATCACTAACATTACCAACCTGCTGTTGTTTGAGACTCGGATCCCTGGGGTCAGCTTGGTGATGATGTCCTCCAATACCCAGCATGTGCTGGTTAATGTTTAACAACTAGCTTTCAGGGAGGGGAGGAGTCCTAAATACCCATTTCCATGGTGTAAATGCCCCCTCCGTGGCTGACTTGAAGCCATAGACATGATATCACCAAACACCAATTTGGGAAAGGGCAGCACAGCTCTCCTGAGCTTATGCAAGCTGGGTCCACCACACAGCTGCACCACCTTCAGCCCCACCCCTCAACTAAGGACTCTCTACACAAACCCCTCAGTCTGCTGAAGGGCCACACACTTCTTTGCTGTCACACACCCTATCCGTCACCCCTGGAACGGTCCCATTTTCCACTGCTCAAAATCCTCTTTGTTCCTCTAGCCTAGACACATTAAGTCCTCCATGCAAATTAATCCCCTCTTTCTCTGTACCTGACAGGGCATTGCTTATACCTTTATTTGGCATTTCTTTCATCCTGCCTTGTAGTAGACAGCTAAGTCATCAAATGTCTGTCATCCTGGTCAAAGTCTGAAAGCCACATACAGGCGCTGGAAAGACTCTAGCCTGAGTTAAATCCTTCTAAGTAGCTTTATGACTGACTCAATGCCCACTAGTCTCTCAACTGAGAAACAAGGGTACCCGGCCATGCCTGTTTCCTTTTGAGGAATTCCTGGGAGGTTATGTATGGAGCATCTAGGCGGGGCCTGGCACATGATGGGTGTGGCCTTTGTTATGAAGGGTGAGGCCTTCCCTTGGAGGGCAGGACCAAGCCTCCCTCCTCCTTGTCTGCCCCCGCATTCCCTGCTAAGTACAAGGTGCTCACTCAGCCAGGACTTGAAATGAAATTAAATCCCTCAGCATGTGCAATGCAAATAGAAATGGGGGTGAATTGCACCCTGAAAGGTCTGCAGCTGGCCTCCAGTCTCACCCATATGGGCTGAGCTTTCACAGTCTCAGGCATTCTAGCTCAGCCTGGCAGCCTGGGTTGGGGGGTGGAGGGGATGAGAGTGCAGATGGAGAGTTTTCATGGTGGTTTAATCTTGCAGACATCATAGATAACTCGCAAATGTCAGATGTGATGCACACAATTTAGAAGGCAGGAAGGAATCTGGAGATATTAAGATATTTACTGGACCACGTGAGGAAGTAGGCTGAGCTCAGAGGCAGCTTATATTTTCATTAGCTGAGGCTGAGTGAACTTGAGCAGCTTAAAGTCTCATAGAAGCCTCCCATTTTCTTATTTGGGATTTGAGTACAGTTGCTTCATTATACAGAGTAATGTTTCCTGATGGGTACGGGCTCCACTGGTCTCTGTGAGGTAGGGAAACATGGGAGATGTGGGGAAGGTGGCTGCTCAGAAACTCTCAGAAACTTGCTTTGTTGATTGGGTCCCAGAGACTGGAAATGGCCCACAGTGGGTATGGGCACTTGCTGCTGACATGCCTGCACTCTGCCTCTTTTCCCTCTTCCACTTTAGGGTTAAAGTTAGAGGTTTCTGGATTCTGTGCTCAAGGCCAAAATGAACCAAGTCAGGAGTTATTGCATATTTAGACATAGCTAATAGGAAGCGAGATGAATAATTATACCAGAGCCTGGCTGTGACTGGTCAGTTAGGTCAGCAGATGATGTAATGTTGGAAAACAGAGGAAGTGAGCAGCCAATGAGGTCAAGGGATTCAGGAAACTCAGTCTAAGGACACTGGCTATGTTCATGCATTCATTTATTCATTCACTATTCACTCATTTATTCATGCTTTTGCCCAACAAATATTTATGGGGCACTTAACTTGGTCCAGGCACTAAGGATCCAATCACAAACAAAACAAGCATGGCACCTGCCCTCCTATAGCTCAAGGCAGTGGTGCTTAGATGCTGGGAGTTTTGTCCCCCAGGGGACAATTGGCAGTACCTGGAGACATTTTTGTTTGTCATACATAGGGGAAGCTACTGGCATCTGGTGGATAGAGGTCAGGGATGCTTCTAAACATCCTAAAATGCACAGGACAGTCCCCCGTCACAAAGAATTATCTGGCTATAAATGTCAATAGTGCTGAGACTGAAAAGCCGTGGTCTAGAGGCTTTAGGTGGGACTCTTTTTGAAGCAACATGGGGCTTTTTACCCACAAGGGCAAGTTATTTGTATGGCTGAGCTATAGACCTGTTCATAAGTTGACAAAAGACAAAACTGGAACAATTTATAAAGTTTTCAATATCCCAGCAACAAGAATAATAGCCTCTATCTCTGTGACATGGCAGAAGACTAGGAGAAAGGGTCAGAAAGTCTATTTCAGGGGTAGCAAATAAACCCTAATGGATGCCATGTAGGATGGTAGTTAAGAGCCTGGGCTTCATGGGCTTTGAAGTTTGGGTTCTGGCTCTCTTCCCTCTAAGATTGATCTTGGACCATTCACATAACCTGCCACCAACTCATACAGTCCCTTTAAAGACAACAAGCTGGTCCAAATAAATACACACCAGAGCACCAAACGGCAGTCAAATGCACTGGCCCTGGAAACACAGTTAGAGAAAGTCGGGAAATGAGACAGGGAAGGAAAGTAACCAAAAACAAGTACACTATTAATCAAGTTAGCACCAGAGGCAATTGGAACGCCTCCACACCTCTGCCCATCACTGTCGTCTCCTTAACTTACCCTTCATTCTTTCATTCAACAGATATTTATTGAGCATCTGCTATGTGACAGGCCCTGTTCTGAGTGCTAAGACTACATCAGTCAACAAGACTGGCCATGTCTTTCATAGATACTGCGTTTTAGATAGGTAACAAGTTAATGATAGTAATACATATAACAATAATAATAAACAGACATTCTGCAAATACAAATTTTATGACAAAAATAGAATAAGGTGATGAGATAGGGAGTGACTGAGTTTGTTGGTCAGCAAACCAACCTCTAAGGAGGCCACTTTGAATCTGAAACCTAAAGGAAACAGAAAAAGTAAGCTAAGCAAAGCTCTGAGGGAAAGAGCATTCCAGGCAAAGTGCCAGCAAAGATGAAGGTGTCCCAAGGGAGGGATGTGCTCCAGGTATTCGGGGAGCAGAAGATGTAGGACTGCGGCACGGAATCTGGGATGGACTGGAGAGGGTGGCAAGGCCTGAGTAAGGAGCTTGGATTCTGTTCTAAGAGAAGTACGTGGCCAGGGGAGGGGATCTGAGCATCATAGATTGATTACCTCACCTAGAATCACATTCTTGACTTTATCCTGAGTAAGCCCTTCAATAACAGATTTGTAGTATTTTTCCTCTGCATCTTCACACCAACACCAGTAGGTAAGATGTATCTTCCCAATCCCACTTCAGTCCCCATAAAACAAACACATCAAGGCTTATAACCAACACCCTTGCCTCTACCTTCCCCAGTCAGGGGGTCAGGGGATAGGACACAGTCTCTCACTTACCCATTCACTCGTCCACTCACCCCATAAACCATCACTGAACCAAGTCTTAGTCTGGCTTCTCTAGAAGCAGACCCTGAAAATAGGACAAGTAGTTTATTTGGGAGATGATCCCAATAAACACAGATAGAGAAACAGGGAAATTAGGCAGGTAAGAAAAACCCAAACCAGATACATTATTGATCAAGTCAGCTCCATGGGCTATGGGGACTTAATCCCACTGGGATCTCCAGGAGCCAGGGCGGAGCATGCACTTGGAGCTTTTCCACCTGAAGGGTGAAGGGGTCTTCGGTGGAGGGCAACGCCTGAGGAGCATCTGCTTTCTCTCACTTCAGGCCCACAAGGGCTCTCGGCTGTCAGAGAGAACCCTTGGATAAAGAAATGCAGGTGCCGATGGTTGGAAATGCGGCCAGTGTGTACTAAAATGGTTAAGTCCAAGGCAGTTTGGGCAGGACACTGAAAGCATCTGCTACAAGCCGCTTTTATTGCTTCATGCCATTCTTGGTGCTAAGAATACATAGATGAAGATGGTCTGGTTTCTTCTCTCCAGGAACCGACAATCTGGTCCTGTTTCTTTTCTTGTCTACAATACAGGTCTAATAGTAATAAGGCCTACCACATAGGGATGTTTTGAAGATTTGATGACATGACACATATGAAAACCCTGTGCAAATGAATTGTGGGTATAGACTTTAGATGTTATTATCATCGCTCAGCAAGCGACGTTACTTGCCGCAACCTCACTTTCTTCTATCTGTCAAATGAGAATAAGAACATTTGTTCTGCTTACTTCAGACAGCCATCAATGCTTTAAATGAAACCAAGAATGAGAAAGTGCTAGGATGCTATTGAAATATAAAGCGCCATTCCCTACTTCCATCCATCCTCTTTGCACTAAATGAATCTCTTGAGGACAGGGATATTGTACAATTCTCCTCTATAAGCCCCTCTTCTCAGACTGAGTAGGGTGCCTGGCACATAGTTAATGCTCAGTGAATCCTGGTTGCATTTAATCAAAAGCCACATCCATTGTCATTGTGAAATGGGCAGGGCAGGAATTATTAAATACAATTGACAGATGAGGAAACCTAGGCTCAAAGAGAGGGAAGGGGAGTGATCCTGCTAGGAAAGGACAGAGCCAGAAGGAGGGTCTTATGGCTCCCCATCCCGTGAGCTCTCCACTGCCACCTTGGAATGGCCACTGTGGGGATACTCAAAAATCAGCTGGGCATGGTAGCTCGTGTCTGTAATCCCAGTAATTTGGGAGGCCGAGGCAGGTGGATCACCTGAGGTCAGGAGTTCGAGACTAGCCTGACCAACATGGAGAAACCCTTTGTCTACTAAAAATACAAAACTAGCCGGGTATGGTGGTACATGCCTGTAATCCCAGCTACTGGGGAGGCTAAGGCAGGAGAATCACTTGAACCCAGGAGGCAGAGGTTGCAATAAGCCGAGACTACGCCATTGTCCTCCAGCCTGGGCAACAAGAGCAAAACTCCATCTCCAGAAAAGAAAAAAAAAATCTAATGAAAATGTTAATGTGTCCTAGGGGCAAACCAGCCTGCTGATCTTATGAAAATTTTGATCTCCAGTAACTTATCCAGGATGTTTATAAACAGCTTCTCCAATCTGTGGATGTCTGGGTAACCCTAGAACTTCACCCTGTATCCAGTTTATTTTGTATCCCTTCAGAGCCTCCCTTCCTCAATCAGAGACCAGGGCCATGGAAGGATACTCTGCCTCGGTCTGGACACACAACGGAGTGCTTGTCTGGGGATAGAAAGGGGAAGACAACCCTATCCAAGGAGAGTCTCAGGACAACCACATCTGAGAGGTCTATACTCATAATTCGTCAGTAAGACATTCCTTTCTGGGCATGGCTTTTGGCTTGGGTTGACCTTGGTTTAAATCCCAATGCCTCCATTAGTCCAAAGGCTTCACGCATCTGGATCTTGGTTTCCTCCCCAGCCAAAGAGAAACACTGCTTACCTCACTGGATTTTAGGAAGATTGAAAAGGATCATGAATGCAGAGCAGCCAACAAAAGGTAGTCTTCCCTCCCCTTCCCGCCCTCCGATCCCAGAACTAATCACATCTGGGCCAGCTGGCTCCTTCAACCTTGTCACCAAATGGGTCCCAAGGAGTTACCAGGCAATACCAAGCAAGCATTTCTGTTTTGCGGGAAGTATGATGCTGCTGTTTTGAGAGCAAAAAAATATTAAAATTTAGCTCTCTTCTTGTCGTCTGGGTTTGAGTCTCCAGGTGGCCTCCTGTGGCCGTCCTGCATTTTTATGACTCTGGTGGGTTTCATTACAGGCCCTGCTTCCTGGAAACTCATCTCCATTCCTGACCCTGAGAGCATTTGATTTGAAACATCAATCATAATTTAGTGTTGAGCTCTCTGTTTACATGTAACTATGTGCACTCTGGTTGCCAGATCCGAACTGTGGTCTCAGAATGTGGTATTAGGGGGTCTGTGTGGCCCAGAGAAGAATGAATGTTGTCAGCCCAATCTAATTATCTCCCACCAGCAGCAGCAAGGGAACCTTATGCCAAGAAACCATATGCGATACGCCAGGAGCTCTGGAGGGGAGACATGATGTCGTATCACCAGGCAAAATAGAGGTGTCAGGACCCGACCAGAACTGAATGGCCGGCTGCCTCCAGCAAGAGGCCATTTATGCAAATTGCCAGTTTCAAGGAACGCCTGCAAATTCTAGTCAAGCGTTTCCCCAGGTATGTTCAGGTTGTTATAGGTATTATACCTACGGCCAAAAAAAGTGTTTGTTCCATAGTCAAATCTGCCTGAAAAGGCTAAATTATGATATGTTGAACCTTTATGGCAATGCTCATTAGAACCTTTGACAAGTAAATTTGCAGGTGGATCTCCAAGAGGGGTATATATATGTACAGGGCTTTTTAGAAATTGTACATGTCAATCTCTAAAACTGAAAACCTTTTTGTCCTCCCAAAGAGCATCCAAAAAGACCAGTGTTCCCCCAGAACATATTTTAGAATTACTGATCCAGGCTGGCAGCATTTCCAAGGGGCACAAGGCAGGGGCTTGTTGTCTGTGCTGTTCTCAGAATCAGGTGATGCAAGGGGCAGACAGGGGTGGCTTTGAGGACTGGCAAGAGAGCCCAGCCGGGCATCTGGCCTGTGGGGCCAGGCTCCCTTTCCAGCGGGGGCTCTAGTTGATCACCGAAGACAGAGAGAGAAAACTGCAGACCCCACAGAGCAAGAATTAGAGTAGAAAGGCTACTGCATGGTGATCAGGTGGCAACATTTCTGTTTCATGGGAAGTATGATGCTGCTGTTTTGAGAGCAAAAAAGTATTAAAATTTAGCTCTCTTCCTGTCGTCTGGGTTTGAGTCTCCAGGCGGCCTCCTGTGGCCGTCCTGCATTTTTATGACTCTGGTGGGTTTCATTACAGGCCCTGCTTCCTGGAAACTCATCTCCCATCCTGACCTGAGAGTGTTTGATTTGAAACATCAATCATAATTTAGTGTTGAGCTCTCTGTTTACATGTAACTATGTGCACTCTGGTTGCCAGATCCGAATTGTAGTCTCAGAATGAGGTATTAGGGGGTCTGTGTGGCCCAGAGAAGCATGAATGTTATTGGTGAGGACAGTTTTGGTTGCAAGTGAGAAAATGCCAGTCAAACTTTCTTAAGTAAACAAGAGACCTTATCAGGTCATGTAACGGAGTAGTCCATTCAAGTAGACTGCTCTGCCTTCAGGCATGGCTCAACCCAGGGATCAAATGCTGTCACCTGGATAAGGTTTGTCTCTCTCCATCTGGCCCTGCTTCCTCAGTGTTGGCTTCATTCTTGGCCCTTCTGTATCTTCATGATGGCTGCTAAAAATTACCAATTATGCATCCTTTCAGCTTCACAACTAGTGGAAATGAAAGCCCACTTCTCTAAGAGTGGACATGTGTATCTTCACACATGTATGCACACATGCATACACACATATGCTAGAATTGAGTTTCATTGGCTGTAATTGGCCTAACTTGGGTCACATGCTCATGTCTGAACCAACTTGGCTAGAGGATGAAATGCACTGGTTAGTGTGGTTTACTCATGGGCACCACTTTTGTAGTCTGGGTCGAGTCGGCTTCATCTGTAGCACATGAGATGGGTAGAGGTGGAGCAGGCAAGCCCTCAAGAGGGAAACTGGGGACTAGCTACCAGCAGGGTGAAATGGATATCAAGCAGTAGACACAGCAAAAGTCTACAACAGGCTGTCTCCCTGTCTGACTCTCAGGGGTGGCAGCAGCTGATCTTCTCATCCTGCCCAGATGGCATGAAGGGCTTCTCATACCCTGCCAGGCTGGCCTCTCACAGACTTAGCAGCTGGACATGGGCTGAGCCTGCAGGTAACAAGAACGTAGTGACCAGAGCTGTACAAGGGAGGGACAGGTGGAGACTGCCTGGAGGGGATTTTGCTATTCATGAGACAAAAGACCAGACAATAACCAGAATTAATAGAAAGACCCCACATCGATGAGGGAAAACATGAGTGCAGGTCCCTGTGAAGGCCCAGTTCTCAGAGGTAAAGGGAACCTAAGCCTCACTCCACCACTCTTCCAGTCTGACCATTAGAAAATAGACACAAGGATCACAAGCTAGATGCCAACCAAATATCAGCTTGATTCCAGGCCAGATATATATTTAATGCCTCCCAAAATGCCGGGCTTTGGCATGAGCCAAATTAGGGAACATGACTTACCTAAGGCTGAAATAGGTATCCAATAACCCTCTCCCCTAACTTAGAACTTGGACCTTGCCCAGGGCGGTCACATTGTGAAAACCCTACTCAGCTAGACACTGGCCTGCCCCACATACCCACAGAGAGAGAGAAAGTGACAAGTCACCCGCAGCCAGGATCCCACCCCAGCGTGCTCAGCATACGTGAGCAGGGACCATAGGAGTGAGCCTGTACTAGGTACAGGGCAGATCCCAGAAAAATAATAAAGTCCATCACCCAGTCCTTAATGACATTGCCACCCCCAGAATAAAGAGGCCAATGATGGTCATTCCCCCATCATATTAGCATCTCACCCCAGTTGAGTGGGAAAAAATGGGGGCAGAGGAGTGGATGCTTCAGCCGCAGCACTGCAAGAGGCCGAAGTGCTGGAGGAAGTTCCCTCCTTTATTAATGAGAATGGGCACATGGGGAGAGAAGGAAAACATTTCTTTGCATTATTCTGCAGAGATCCAGTTTCTTCTCGTGAGGGCTCCAGTCAATCCTCCAACTGTGTGGGCTGGACCCAGTGTGGAACCCGAAACTGGCTGGATCAGAGCTATTGCTACCCAGAATGCCTCACAAAATAAGATTTCAAAAAGCACATGGTTATACACAGAGATGCATTATTACGTGCCAGATGCAGTACTAAGCTTCGGAGCTACAAAAATCCACTGGATGTGATCCCTGCCCTCAGGCTGCTTCTCAGACAGACATGGATTCTAACACAGCATAACACAGGCACTAGTGGAGCTATGGGTAAGGAAGGAAGGGGCTGTAGGCTCCTAGGTCTTTAGCCAAAAGGGGCCAATGTGTCTCTGCTTTAGCACCTGCACATTTTCTGAGCCCACTGGAGTAGACACCACGTGCCACCTTTCTCACTGACTCATAGGGCTATCCTGTTGCTTTTTTTCCCTCTGGTTTTTGAAGTGCTTTGTGAGCAGGACACAGAGCAGTGAGTACCCAGCTCTATCCTATGTGTCCATGGAGCAGGGTAGGTCCCCATACAAAAACAAAGGCAGAGCCTATCCATCACCCACTCCTGAAGGACATGAACCACCCCCCAGGGTAGAGAGAGGCCAATGAAGGTCACCCCTACCCATCAGGGAGCAAGATCCAGATGAAAGGATTAAGCTAAATAAAGCAGGAAGGAGCCATGTAGACACCCGCATTATTTAGGAAGATAATAACAATGTGTGTGTTAAAGTCACATTTGCTCTCCATAGCAACTCTTATCTAATTTTTAAATATATATATATATATATATGTTAATGGAAGAATGGGTGCACACTTTGCTTTACATTTTGTGCATAGTCCAAGCCCTGCTACACACCATGATGGACCTCCCACAGGAGGCACTGACCTGCTGGCCACACTGTGCACCCAGATAGAGCAAAGAATTTCTAGGGGGATGAAGTCTCTGAGCCCTACATACACTGCTCCCCATCTCACAATTTCTTCCTGCTCTGAAATCCTATTCAAAATCTTCCCTAGAGAGAAAAGCATTCCTTCTTCTAGCAGCCCAGTGACCCCAAACAGCCCATTTTCTCCCTCCCAGACTCACCACACACAATGAACCCACAGCTGTCCTTGTGGAGAGTTAGCTCCATTATTGCTCATGTGGCCAAAGACTACTACTCACTGCTCACTGTGGAGCCCATCCGCATTCCTGGCATTTGTGCCACCTGCTGGTTCTGATGCAGGACAGGTGAGCCTCAAAATTGGGGATTATCCCAGGACGGATTCTTGGCTTTACCCAGGAAAGAATTCAAGGAATCAAGGGCAAGCCAGTAGTGTGAGACAACACTTTTTTCTTTTCTTTTCTTTTTCTTCAAGACAGTCTCACTCTGTTGCCCAGGTTAGAGTACAGTGGCATGATCTTGGTCCACTGCAACCCCCGCCTCCTGAGCCCAAGTGATCCTCCCAGCTCAGCCTCCTGAGTAGGTGGGACCAGAGGCATGCATCACCATGCCCAGCTAAGGTTTTTTGTGTTTTTTTGGAGACAGGGTTTCACCGTGTTGCCCAGGCTGGTCTCAAACTCCTGGGCTCAAGTGATCTGCCTGCCTCAGTTTCCCAAAGTGCTGGAATTATAGGTGTGAGCCACCATGCCCAGCCTAGACAGCAACTTTTATTGATGTGGCCATGGACAGCAGCAGCAGAGGCACTGCTGTGTGTGCCCAGAGTTGCAGCTCAGAGGCAGGTCTGCAGTCATATGTATATACACTTTAATTACATGCAAATTAAGGGGTGGGTTATTCAGAAATGTCTAAAAAAAGGGGTGGTAACTTTCAGGTTATTGCCATGAAAGGGGGTGGTAACTTTTGGGTATTGCCATGGCAATGGTAAACTGACATGGCATTGGTGGGCGTGTCTCATGGAGAGGTGCTTTTGCCTCTTCACTGTTTCAGCTAGTCCTCAATCTGGTCTAGAGTCAAGTCTGCCTCCAGAGTCGAGTCTCACCTCCCACCTCAGTTCCAGGCTACTGGAGGGCTACTGGGGCACTCATTCTTTCATTCATTCAACCAACCAACTAGTGTTTAATGGACCACCTGCTAAGGATCGGGCACTGCTATAGGCACAGAGGACACAGAACTTAACACACAGACCAACATCCATGGCTTCACTGCTTGGAGGAGATAGAAAATAAACAAGATACAAAAATAAAATATATAGTGTGATGCTAAGTGGTAAGAAGAAAAATGAATCAGGAGAAGGGAATATGTGTTGAGAGGTGAAATTTTAGGTAGATGGCGGGAGGAGAGGTAGGTGGGACCAGAGGCAAGAAGATGGCATCTGGGAAAGACCTCGAGGAAGGGAGCTAGACACGTGGTTCTGGGGAAGGGGCATTCCAGACAGAGGGAACAGCCAGTACAAAGCCCTGCACTGGGGCTTACCTGGGGTTCCCAAACAACACCGGAGATGAGCTTGGCAAGTAGCAGGAGCCAGGCGGCGTAGGTCCTTATCACCGTGGTAAGGAATCTGGCATCACTCGAAGGCTGATGGAGAGTCAGTGGAGGGTTCTGAGCAGAGGAGTGACATCATTTCACAGGATCACTCTGACTGCTGTGCCTGGAATAAGCTGCAGGGGGTAAGGGTGGAAGCAAACAGGGAGATCGCCCATATGCAGCTACTGCAATAATGAAGGTGAAAATGGGGGTGACGAGAAGGGGCCATACTCTAAATCTGTTTTGAGGCTAGAGCCAAAAGAATCACAGCCAGACTAGATATAGAATGTAAGGGAAGTAACAGGGACAACACCAGAGCTTTTGGTCTGAACAATGAAAGATGAAGCTTCCATCTGCGAAGAAGAGAAGGACTGGAGAAGCTCGTTTGGGAAGGATCATCAGGAGCTCAGTTTTGGACAGGCCTGAACATCCAAGTGAGATTTGTAAGTGGGCAGTTGGGTGTTTGCGTGAAAGTGGTTAAGGGAGTGGGCTAAGCCAGATTTATTCATGAGTCCTCAGCATACAGACTGTTTTTAAATCTCTGAGACTGGACGAGCATTCCTAGGGAATGAGAGCTGAGTCAACAAACTCATAAAATGTTGACTCGATGCCAGGCACTGTAATGGCTTCTTGACAGACAGATGAGAGACTTGCCTTTAGTTCAAGAAAGAAGAAAAAACCATTTAAGTGCAATGCAGTTATTGCTAGTGGAGGGAAGCTTAGGAGTTAGAGAAAGCGAACCCTGAAGTCCTTCTAGAGAGGACCCCTGAGCTTTCCTTAAGGGTAAAAGGAGTTGTTGAGGAAGAAGTGGTGGGAGCTACTCCAGGAAGAGGGAACAGCATATGCAAAGGCAGGAAGCTGGGACAGAGCATGGGACTGGAACGGTAAGTGCCCATGGAAGAGCAAGGGGGCACGGCAAGGCTCCAGGGGATGGGGAGCACAGGGAGTCAGGAGACAGGTCTTAGATGCAGTGCTGGTTTGTGTGGACTTTGTCCTCAGGGCTACCGAAAGACTGTCCTCATGTGACTGTCATGATTGGGTTCACTTTATTAACCATCAGAAGATTAACATGGACATGTGACATGTATCCAGGTTGGGAATGGCGATCATTGTAGACAGAGGAAGTAGTCTTTACAAGAGAGAGGAACCCATCGATTTCTGAGCCTGGTACTTTGTTCATGGCACAGTAATTTTCCTGAAGCTAGAATTGTGTTTACTCAGAGCAGGGCCATGTTCAAGTTTAAGGGAAAGGGGAAGGGAGCTTAAAATTTATTGATGCTGCTGTATCATTTTACGTACATCACTTCTTTAACCTCCCAAACCACACTGCATGAGAGTTGTGAATATCTCTATTTTATGCAGAAGCCAGTAAAGGCTAAGAGATTTTGTATATCCTGTCCAAAGTCACCCAGCCCAAATGTGGGGAGCTAGGATTTGAACCCTGCTCTGTGGGTACCTCCCCTAAGGAAGCATTTCCTAGCAAATACTTTCCCACCTGCCAAGAGCACACACAATTTGCAGAGCATCTGATGATGAAACAAGCTGGCTGAGTGCTTCTCACGCCTCAGACACAGTTGTCCTTTCCTTGACATGCTGTGGATAGAATTCAAATATTGTCTTTCAAATCAATGCTCATTTTAATAGCAGGAAACATTTAGAATGAGCCATTACACCATCACAAGGGCTTTTATTATTGGTCCTTAATAAATGTTTGACACCCAAAATGGTTATCAGCCTTCAGTGCAGGAATCGTCCCACCTGCTCCCTGCTCTGCAATCTCCGCCATAAAATTAACTGAGGTATTTGTTAACATACTTATCATTTATCTTACTTTTAACTGGCACGATGTCGGAAAAATAAAATAAGCATATCGGAGAAACTACAGAAGGCTGTTTAATGACAGCAAGGTTAAATCGAAAGAGCAGTTCTTCCCACCAGCTTGTTATCATGAACCAGGTCTCTAAGCAGGACAGTTAATGACACGGCCAATGCCTGATCCCTGAATTCAAACTTATTTATTTGCTATTGAGAAGAAGATTGTGTATTTTAGCATCCCTGCATTTTACCCTAGCTGGGATAGTGACATTTGAAAAAACATTATTTGCCTATTTCCTTTTGCTGTAAACAGCTTGGTGCGCATGTCTCATTTGCAGGCGTTAGCTACACAGGTAATGAGTCCTTTTTTCCCCAGGGTGGAGAGCTCCCAGCAGAGGGCAGAGGCTGGGGGCACTACACAGGCTGAAGGTGACCTCGGAAGGAAACAGTATGCCAGGCAGTGTTGTATTCAGGCTACCTGGATCCGTCACAATGTGCCGGGTGGCAGGACAGGTTGAAACCATTACAGTGGGAGACCAAGAAGTATCCAGGGCATTGGTGGGTATAAGCCCAGGTCTGAATGACAGAAAAATAACAACAGCTAACGCTCTACTGAATTGAGCATAGTACTAGTTTCCATGAGTCAACTGATTGACCCATGCAACCATTTTATGATGTTAGGTTTGTTTTTTGGGTTTTTTTTGAAACAGGATCTCACATTGTTACCCAGGCTGGAGTGCAATCGTGCAAACATGGCTCCCTGCAGTCTGGACCTCCCGAGCTCAAGGGATCCTCCCACCTCGCCCTGCTAGTGGCTGGGACTACGGGTGCGTGCCACCACACCCAGCTAATTTTTTTTTTTTTTGTCTTTTGTAGAAATGGGGTTTCACCATTTTGCCCAGGCTAGTCTCAAGCTCCTGAGCCAAGTGATCCACCTGCCTCGGCCCCCCAAAGTGCTGGGATTACAGGCGTGAGCCACCACGCACAGCCTATGATGTTAGTTTTAATGTTATTTCCAATTTACAGAGGAGGAAACCCAGTATTACAAGGTTAAATAATGTTCCCAGGGGCCAGGTTCCCCGCTAACTGTGAGGCCCAGGACGAAAGTAAATATTTGCAAGTTTTGAATCCAGCCAACAACTAGTTAAATTAAATACATTCTATCATTCTGCTGGAAAAATAGACCTTTATAATGACTGCAAAGCCTGGTTTGAATTCAGAATTCTCCAACTCTTAGAAATCCCAGACCAGCACCACTGGCCCAGGGAGAGGGGCCCCTGACCCAGAGCTCACCCCCATCGTCCTTCTATTTTAGCTGTGTCTTAAACTATAAGGAACTTTTTGTGCATGTACATGGATACCTCAGCCCACACGCCCAACCTCTGGACACTCCATGTCAAACTGCCACCGGTAGGGAGGAGAGGGTGCTCTAATCAATGCCATGGTCCACCCTAGAGAAGATAGACCCAAAGGTAAGGCCCATCTGGGTCCTGGCAGCTGGCTTGGAGCCATTTAGGCAGAGAATTCCAGGCGCCTAGAGTATGGTCTAGTTTGAGAATATGAGTTCCTGGTGGGCACATCCTCTTGCTCCCTGTAGTGATGGGTACAGATGGAAGAGGATCAGAGAAACACCCTCAAAATTGTGGGGCCAAGAGCAGGTCCCTTCTTGCCTATACATAGGGGTAATACTGCCAGTATCATGCAATAAGAGGTAGAGCTTGTGTTTGAACTCAGGTTGTTGGGCTCGAGCCCAGACACTAAACACCCTAAGCTATGTTGCTGCTCAACAACCAAACCTGAAATCCAAGAGGTGGATAGAGATTCCTGGAATCTCACAATGCCAGAGCAGGGAAAGAGCAAGGCAATTTGAAGATCATTGAGTCTAACCCCTGCCCACTACCACTTTTACTCTCTACCCATTTTATAGATGAGGAAACAGGCTCAGAAAGGTTAAGTGACTTTCTCAGGAAGGTAGACAGATCCAAGACAAAAAGCCAGACTGTTGTCAGTGCCCATCTTCTCCTCCACCTTTCCTCTCCCTGTCCTGCACACCAGCTTTCTAATGAGGACTTAGACGTATGTTCCTGGAGGGGACAGACAGCTTCCTCCATGGTATTTACAGTATGTGTTCTAATGCCGAGGCGGAGATTCCTACTCCCATCTGTGTGTCATGCCGCCAGGAGCCCTTGGTGGTGTCAGCGAGTTCCAATTAGCCTTCTGAATCATATTTGTTGTCTTAAAATATTTATATCCAGCCACTTCCCACCTGCTAGAATTGAATTTTAGCCTCTTCCACAGTTCCTCACTGTCTCAAGCCCAGAGGAGAATGCCTAGCACTTGAGCTGCTCCTGACATGAGGCACTGCCTCCACCAACAGTGTTTCCTGATCAGACATAAGCAGATGAACGGTGCCATTGCCGTGACCCAGAGTCTTTGGCCCTGCACTTGGAGCTTCATGCCTCCAACAATGGCAAGTTGCTTCCACCAGGAGAGGCCATTGTAATTCTATGTACACTCTTCAGCTGGCTTCATCTTCCTGCCTGGGCTTTTGGGAGGCTCCCGGCAGATAACTGCAAGGACGCCTCACAGGCAGCCCCATGTACTTTTATCCTTCTTGGTGGCCAAAGGAGGCTGGAGCATCTTTTGCTATACATTACCTTGACATTCTTCTATAAGTAATGGCCATCATCATATCATCATCATCTTATGTACTTTAAAAAGGTGGAAAAGGTGTAGTTTTACACATCAGGATTTGTATGTGAGCTCTACCTTTTAATAGCTATGTGATGTCCATTCAGTTGTTTAACCTCTCCAAGTTCCGCTTGCAAAATAGGGCTAACAAGGAATTTTAGGAATGATGAAATCAGCTACTCAACCTGCTCAGCCCTTTTGCTGAGTACCCACTCTGTACCAGGTAGCTGACATGTAAGCATTGCTTCCTTAACCCCATTGATATATGTAAGGTGACTGGCAAGGTATCTGGTACACTGTAGGCATGCAATTTGTGTGGGAAGACGGGTGTGTGTAAGTGGCACATTTTTGTTATGTTGGTGCAAAAGTCATTGTGGTTTAATGGCAAAAGGAGGAAACTGAGGCTTAGAGGAATTCCTTGACAGTCCAGACTCACCCAACAGGTAAGCAGGAGTGCCACAGCCCACATCATGACCCAGGAGGGTGAGGAGGGGAGGGGCAGCCATTCTGGAGGTAGAGTGAAGGGTCAGAAAACCAGACCAGGTCTATGACCCTGCTTCTCAGCTGCATGACCTTCAGCAAGCCATTTTACCTTCTGATCCTCAGTTTCCCTGTCTGTACAGTGAAGATGATCATGTGTATACTCTGACCCAAAATATTATGTTTTAATTAATAGATTATAAGTCTTTCTACTCCAATAACGTGCAAACTCCCTGAGGACAGGGTTTATTTCTTAACATGAAAGAGTTGATGGCGAGTAACCATTATTACTACACTCGATCAAAAAAAAAAACTGTACAATTTCAACCCAATCACCATCATAATCATCATTCACAATAACAGAACGCAATCGAATTTTATCAAAATGCTTTTCCACCCATAATCCTGACAATGACCTCTAATATGTGATTTTCCCTGTTTTACAGGAGGA
Source organism: Sapajus apella (assembly GCF_009761245.1). Lineage (NCBI taxonomy): Eukaryota > Metazoa > Chordata > Mammalia > Primates > Cebidae > Sapajus > Sapajus apella. The sequence continues at coordinate 34,593,984 of NW_022436952.1, forward strand.
ATCCTGAGGTGTAGAGTGGGTAGAGGACTTGTTCAAGGTCATGCAGATATGGAGCGCTTGTCCCTGAGTCTGTGTGATTCTAAATAGGTGGGATGACTTTCTCTTCCCCACACTGCTGTCATGTTGAGTTTTTAGGCTGTGCAGAGGCTGTACAGCTGCCGTGCTCAGGGAGGTTGGGGTTGGGGCTGACATCTCACTTTTTAAATTTTCTTTCTGTTTTAATAAATAATATGTCACAATTCAGGCAAGCCAGCTGAATAATAATGTGTCAAGCCAGGAGCCTGACTTAGTTTGTTCCCACACCCGTCTTTCTACCTCCTACCTCTCTCAGTCCAGTCTTCACACATCCTGCTGAGCTCCAGATATTTCTGCCTGGGTACTGTCACCATTCCCTAAGAAGCAGCAAACATTAAACTTGTTGTCTTCCCCTAAAGTTTCCCACTTTGCTTATTGTGATAGGCTTTGCAGCTCACTGTGCTGGTGAGGGAAACTGATGGCCCAGAGGGTCTCTGAGATATCCCAGAACAGTGACACCATGTGTCTTAGCCCCAGAACAATGACACTGACCCTCTTTGCCAGTGGTCTTGGTTCTGCAGGGTGTGATAGAGTTGGGCTGCAGTATTGTAAGTCAACAGCAAGAGATTCCTAATCTGGGAGTAACAGATTGGTATCCCAATCTGGAAATGTAATGGCTTAGGGTTGTACATAATCAATATGTTCCTTACATTCCAGTGCTGCAAATCCAAGATTTCATGTATAGATCTTTAAAAAGAAGAAGTAATTCCTTATTTTAGAAAAACTCTACATATGGAAGTTCACAGGTGCTGTATTTTTTCTACATGATGATGATGATCATCATCGTACTAGCTTAGTGAGCAATTTCAGATCTAACCTGTCGTTTGATCACCGCAACAACTCTGAGAGTAACAAGGGCAAGTGCTGGTGTACCCATTATTTGGACAGGGAAACCAAGACATAAGCAACATGCTGGGAAAACACAAGAGAGGAGGGGCTACTTTTGAATGTGGAGATCAGCAGTGGCCTCTCAGTCAGAATGGCGTTAGAAACAAGCCTTGAAAAACGGGGAGCTTTTCAGTGTGCAGAACAGTGAAAGCAGTCATTTCACATTTGTGGAAAAGCATGAGCAGTAAGTCAGGGGGCTTGGAAAGTTCATGGATAATCAGGTGGGACTGGCATCTAGGATGGTTTGAGAAGGCAGTGGCAGATGAGCAAGGATCGCCCAGTTACAGTGTGTCTTGAGTACCACCCTCCCCCTGCCAAGGTGCTGCCGATCTGGTATCTTAATGCACGCTCCCCAGAAGAATACCCTGAGACAGGGATTCATGTGAAAATGATGTACTAGAAAGTATTCCCAGAGATGACCAGTAGTGAATTGAAACCTGGAAGATGGCCAGGCCGAGGAAGGCAACCAAGCAAAGTCCCCGAGACAGAAACTACGTAATCCTACAGTGATGTTCCCAACACAGTGTAGACCCGTGGGACTCCACGTGTGGTCCGAGACCAGTAACATCAGGGACCACCCAGGAGCTTGTCGGAATTACAATCCACTCCAGCCAGGACTCTCTGAATTAGAATCTGCATCATAACAAGATCCCCAGGTCTAGATCAGATCTCAGAGTTGTCCCAATAGGTGGCCAGGAAGCTGGAGTACTTCCACATGCTGTCAGTCATGGATTAAGGGCTGCTCCCCAGGGGGATGTAAATTCTCAGGTACTTTCAGCTCTCTGCCTGGTGAGTTTCATCATGGTGGAATCGTGATGATGATTCCAGCAGAGAGAGGACAGGCCTCCAACAGAGAAGCTGGCCATTAAGTATAAGGGGGGAGACAGCCAGGGGTGGGGAGGGAGGGAAGGGTGGGGGGGGGATAACATGGGGAGAATTGCAGATATAGTATGCACCTAAAGTAAAATAAATAAATTTTTTAAAAATTAAAAAAATAAAGATCATTTGACCATAAAAAAAAATGACTAAAAAGATAATACAGAAAACAAAATATTTCATGGATGGCTACTGTATCTTTAACGTATCTTTAACATATCTTTAACATATAAACAACTCTTTATAGATTATTATTGTTGCTATTAATCATTGTTTTTGAGCACATGTATCAGGCCAAGTGCTAAGTATGTCTCTTCTTCATCTTTCCAATTACCCTCTGTGGGAGGTTACCGTATTCCCATTTGTAGATGGAAAGACTGAAGCTCTTTCCTTTGGTCACACATCTGGCAAGAGTTGATGTTAGACCCCTGTCTCTAACCACAGAGGCTGTGTTCCTGAACACTTGCCTCTGTTGCCTCTCATTTGATTTGAAAAGGACTATGTTTCTAGTAGAAAAATGGGAAGAGGGCCTGATGAACAACTTACTGAGGAATTTAATGGCTAATGAATGCTTATGTTCATCTGTAATCAAAGATACGCACATTTAAACATGATAAAGCTTTTATTACCTCTCAGATTATAAAGGTTTAAAAAATTATGTAAGTGAAGCTATGAGAAGGGAAGCATTCCTATATATCACTGGTGGGAATAGAAATTAGTGTGAATGCTTTGGAAAGTACTTTGAAAATATTTTTCAAGATTTCCTAAAAGTTTTCATGCCCTGGTAATGACTTATAATTCTATTTCAAAAAATATATATATTAAGAAAAGATTGGCTGGGCACGGTGGCTTATGCCTGTAATCCCAGCATTTTGGGAG